>NC_086446.1:482503980-482819515 GCF_028390025.1 Pseudophryne corroboree | reverse complement strand
CCAGCTGTACTTTATTTATCTTTCCCAGGGAACTTTGTCCAGTGTTTTAGTCTGGGATCCATAGTGGACACTTACTAGCAGCACATTCAAATGCTTCACAGCTCCATATATGCCCTTACATTTTATGTATATATGTGAATTTTATTATTCATTTTATTTGATGTTTAGTAAATAAATTCAAGTATGCTTTTACAATCATCCACAGTTTTTTAATTATTTACTATTGGAGAAACAACCAGCGCCGGCTTTAGTGCTTTTCGTTGTAAAAATTCTATTGGGACTGACAATCCCTTGCTGGCAGCTGTGACAGCGCATCTGGAATCGCTCTTCTTTTCCTTATTTGTACATAGACCTAGCGAATGAAAAATTCCTAAGATATTAAACTAATGATGATTATGCATTGGATATTGGATCACAGATTTAGTTATACATTGTGCAATGTAGATTTATTAGCGAGATGGGCTGTTTAGCGTAATTTGAGCTACAGTGTATGAGAACATATCTGTATATATTATGAACCAGACTAGTTATTTGTACATAGACCCAGCGAATGAAAAATTCCTAAGATATTAAACTAATGACGATTATGCATTGGATATTAGATCACAGATTTAGTTATACATTGTGACTTTAATATTTGACTTCAGCTAAAGTGTATGAGAAGATATCTGTATATATTATAAACCAGACTAGTTATTTGTACATATACCTAGCAAATGAAAAATTAACAAGATATAAAAATAATTATGACCACGCATTGGATATTGGGTCACAGATTTAATATATATTGTGACTTTAATATAGTGTAATTGCTTTTGTAGTTAATATTGTTAGATAAGATATCATATAGGGAGCTTTTTAGCAACACATTTTAAAGATATCTCATAAAAAAGAAATGGTTATGGAAAGCACCAACTAAGATATGTTTTCCTAGACATATATAGGGATATCAGTACTCCGTTTTTAAATACTCTAGCAACCCTAAAAGTTTTTAATCACCCATTATTTTTTGCAGAATGAAGACAGAACCAAAATGCATACAATATGTTACCTTAGCCCAGTAGGTAATGACCATTAGAGATTTAATTTATGTGACACTGTAATTAAGATTCACCTGGAAAAGGTGTTCATATGTTACATTTTCCTCATCACTACAGTTAAGAATACATGGTCAGGAGGCAAGATAGGCACGCTAGCAAGAATGTGTTTTATTCACTTGTAAGAATGGACAAAATTGTAACCCCTTTTCTTTGATGTGATTGCTAATACATCCTGTCAATACTTATATTGTTACAGGCATGATATATGTCCCTTAAAAATCCAATTTTCTTGGTTTAAAACACATTTAAAAATTTGCAAAATAAACATGTTTTATTTAAAAATGTCCCCTCTTCATCATCAACATGAAATGAATCAAAATCTTCAGAGACAGTTTACCTATGGCAGGATCACGGCTTTTAGTGGGCCGGCGCGGTGTGTGTGTGTGTGTGTGTGGGCACAATGAAGCCCATTGTGGGCTCGCTGTGCTCACCATGCAGCGGGCTTGGTGTCTTGCTGTGCTCGCCACAGGTTCTATTCCCACTCTATGGGTATTGTGGACACTGTCAGGCAGTTCACCGTTCGGGATCTCGGCATTGGTATAGTGACCGCTGGTCACATAACTGCATCCCATTTAATCAGGGACAAAGTCAACAATGTTCTCCAAACAGATATTATGTAGTATGCAGCACACTACAAGTATCTCACAAACTCCTTGTGAGGTAGGTAGGTCAAAACGAATGTTCTTTCAATTCTTCTTCTTGTTGCTACAGTATATGGGCTTGATTAAAATGCTGCTCAGCACAATTTGGTGTTAAAAGCCAAGGACGACAGGCATAACCCGAATCACCTAAACAATAGAAGGTAATCATCATTGTGTTAGTGTTTTGTTTTTATTTCCATTTAAATTGTACTTAGAATCCCTATAATTTATAAGCTAGCCATCCACTGTGCAGAATATTTTTCTCAATCATACACGGACATGAGTTGACCCTGGAAACGTGGCACAAACATTTAGAATTCAACCATTAGTGTCACATATAACCTATATAATGAGAGAATGAAGATGTTTCCTGTTCCGACATATTTACTCTATATCTTGCTATAAAGCATTAAAACCTAAAAATGTAAGCCTACATTGTTTCCTAAAGATACCCTCCCCCCCCCCCCCCCCCCCCATTATTTGCTTCATTTAGATTCATGTCACCTCAGACGCAAGTGCCGTGGATCTCTATAAAACATAAAATATAACTTCACACAAATGTTCATTGAAAACATAGAAATCAATGCATCTAATTATCAAAAAGTGTATTTAACAATCAGGTCCCCATAAATATCTGGCAATATGGAAACCATCTAAGAGTTGCATACCAAAACTGGAAGTGATGTGGATGTTTATGCACTCCATCTCCGAACAAGACTTCTTGAGGAAACTAATGTCAATTTCTCTTAAGTCCTAGGGGATACTGAGAATCCATTTAGTACCATGGGGTATAGACGGGTCCACTAGGAGCCATGGGCACTTTAAGAAATTGATAGTGTGCACTGGATCCTCCCTCTATGCCTCTCCTATCAGACTCAGTTTAGAAAATGTGCCTGGAGGAGCCGGTCACGTCTCTAGAAGTTCCTGAAGAGTTTTCTGCATTTATTTTGAGTTTATTTTCAGGCAGGACTGGATGGCACCAGCCTGCCTCCTTCGTGGCACTTGGGGGGGGGGGGGGGGTACGGCCAAACCTCTCTCGAGGTTAATGGACCCGTTCCCCGCTGACAGGACACTTGCTCCTGAGGAGGGAACTATTCGCAAGCCCCACCACGGCCGCCGGCCATTATGGTGGCATGAGAGTACGGAGACACACGGTTTCTAGACGGGGCAGACTGCGTCTCCTGCTGTGTGTATACGGACACAGTACCCCGACTGGCAACATAGCCATGGAAGGAAGGTAAATCAATCAAGAAAAAACAAAAAACGGGCGCTACCAGGGCTAGTTTTCCTAGCAGCTGTACAGGAGATAGTCACACTCCTAAACAAAACAATAACTACAGAGAAAACAGCACTATGAATTCAAGTAATAGGCAATAGTAGTGTAACAAATACTTAGATTAAAACTTTAAGTTTAATACTGTAAATAAATTCACATTAAGATTTCCCAACAGGAATTAATAACATTGGTATACAGATATATAAGCAATATGCATATTTGCTAGAACAAGTTTGGATAAAAAATGGCTATCCCCTCTATACGGTCAATTTTGTGGGTTCTCTTGCAAGGTTCTGTGTAAGGCAATGGGTTGGGTTTTTGGAATCTGCACTGGATCGGATTATAAATGAGCGTTGAATAATTTTTAAACCATAAATACGTCTGTAGCAACCAACGTATAGCTACCGACTATGCCAATTGGGTTTTTGCGGTAGAGCTGGGTTGGTGGTGCTCCCGGACTTTAGTTCAGAACAAACTATTGTTGGGTTTTTTTTTCTTTCACGAAGAGGCAAAAGAGAAAAAAAGGACTGTTGTGTTGTCTCACTGGGGCACACTTTGTTTTTAATTTATGTACATATATTATTGTGTGTATGTGAAAGAAGGATGAAAATAGATCTAAGACTTAACTTTTATTAATTTCTTAGACGAGACTGTTGTTGTTTATATCAACAACAGTTAATTAAAACAGAATTAAACAATAGTATGTTACTCACTTGTTATGGGGTAGGTGGCAGGTTGCTGGTCTGCACACCCACTGAATTATAAGTGAGTGTTAATATTTGACGTTTATCAGAGCGAAATATGAGATTTCTTGTTCTCTCTATCAACTTATGATATATTATTTATATATTCATAAGAGAGGATCAAGAAAACCGGCTTCTCAACTGCCGACTCCTTCTGGATGGAAAAAAATTGTGGGCGTGGTTAGGTAATGGTACCTAAATGCTGAATGATATTAACCTATATTTATAGGTGGAAATAGAGGATATAGGAAAGTATTGCAGAACGTTTGTAGGTGGAAATAGAGGATAGGAGATTATTACAGAACCAGTCAGTTCTGCGCCTCAGCTGATAAATTTTCAAACGTGGACCATTTGCAAGGTCCTAAAGGATAAGTATAGTTACCGGTCCATCAGGTAATTTTCAAAGGTAAGTCCATTGGCGCTAATCCTGCATGGAAAAGAAGCGCATTTTGGGAGGAGTCCTTCTAACCTTCTGTGCTTGGACCTTTTATGAGAAAAAGTTCCACCATTGAATTGCCGCAACAGAGTATCCTTCTTGGTGACCCACTGACCAGAGGGGGGGTACAGTACGTTCTGACGCGTTTCGCTGTCCTTACACAGCTTTCTCAAAGGATAGCACTGCATTGCACTTTTCCCCTTTATATAGGGGTACTTGATTAGAACATTAATTACACATGTTACACTCAGTTACATGGCTTTTTTATCTGATTCACAAATTCCATAAATATAGATATAGTTTCATAAAGGAGGCAAACCTACAATCATATATTAATAAAATCATTAAAAACGAGCATTGTATCATTAAAAATCTTTTTATTTTCCATTGTTTACACTCAGTTAGGTCCGGTCATGTGACCCAAGCAGATAAGCTGAGTGATTCTATTGGAGGAATAAGATCTCCCATGTCGTCAGACATGATAGGTCAATATACATCACATGGCAAACCTTACCCAATCTCCTCCTCGATAGGCCAGGAGAGTCACATGGTTCTATTATATGTAAATGGAGTCACAATCCCCAATCATACGTCACGATTGATCCGGTCACGTGTAGGACTCCGTGACCGGGAAAGGCACATAGGGGGTAATTCCAAGTTGATCGCAACAGGATTTTTGATAGCAATTGGGCAAAACCATGTGCACTGCAGGGGAGGCAGATATAACATGTGCAGAAAGAGTTTGATTTGGGTGGGTTATTTTGATTCTGTGCAGGATAAATACTGGCTGCTTTATTTTGACACTGCAAATTAGATTTCAGATTGAACACACCACACCCAAATCTAACTCTCTCTGCACATGTTATATCTGCCTCCCCTGCAGTGCACATGGTTTTGCCCAATTGCTAACAAAAATCCTGCTGCGATCAACTTGGAATTACCCCCATAATTCGATCACGTGGAGTCCGACACGGACATCCCCCATTTCTATATTATTAGTGTAATCAGGAGAAGGGAATTTGCCAACCACATGACCGGAGGGATGGCACAATCCAGTCATGTGGACCTCACCACGTGAGCGCGACTGGTCGCTCCGTGACGCGATCTATCTCCTAGTTGTATATACGTAACCCAGCAACGCCAATATACCGGAGGTTGCTGGGATAGTCTGCTCCTGTCACAAACATACTTATATATATAGCGAGTTGAGTTGATAAATGTTTAGTGACGAATACTAGCAATCAGTAGTTCAAATAAGTAGTGATGTGCACCGGACATTTTTTGGGTTTTGTGTTTTGGTTTTAGATTCGGTTCCGCGGCCGTGTTTTGGATTCGGACGCGTTTTGGCAAAACCTCCTTGAAAATTTTTGGTCGGATTCGGGTGTGTTTTGGATTTGTTTTTTTTTTTTTTTTACAAAAACCCTAAAAAACAGCTTAAATCATAGAATTTGGGGGTAATTTTGATCCCATAGTATTATTAACCTCAATAAACATAATTTACACTCATTTTCAGTCTATTCTGAACACCTCACAATATTATTTCTAGTCCTAAAATTTGCACCGAGGTCGCTGGATGACTAAGCTAAGCGACACAAGTGGCCGACACTAACACCTGGCCCATCTAGGAGTGGCACTGCAGTGTCAGGCAGGATGGCACTTCAAAAAAATTGTCCCCAAACAGCACATGATGCAAAGAAAAAAAGAGGCGCACCAAGGTCGCTGTGTGACTAAGCTAAGCAACACAAGTGGCCGAGACAAACACCTGGCCCATCTAGGAGTGGCACTGCAGTGTCAGGCAGGATGGCACTTCAAAAAAATTGTCCCCAAACAGCACATGATGCAAAGAAAAAAAGAGGCGCACCAAGGTCGCTGTGTGACTAAGCTAAGCGACCCAAGTGGCCGACACAAACACCTGGCCCATCTAGGAGTGGCACTGCAGTGTCAGACATGATGGCAGATTAAAAAAAATTGTCCCCAAACAGCACATGATGCAAAGAAAAAAAGAGGCGCAATGAGGTAGCTGTGTGACTAAGCTAAGCGACCCAAGTGGCCGACACAATCACCTGGCCCATCTAGGAGTGGCATTGCAGTGTCAGACAGGATAGCACTTCAAAAAAATAGTCCCCAAACAGCACATGATGCAAAGAAAAAAAGAGGCGCACCAAGGTCGCTGTGTGACTAAGCTAAGCGACACAAGTGGCCGACACAAACACCTGGCCCATCTAGGAGGGGCACTGCAGTGTCAGGCAGGATGGCACTTCAAAAAAAATAGTCCCCAAACAGCACATGATGCAAAGAAAAAAAGGCGCACCATGGTCGCTGTGTGACTAAGCTAAGCGACAAAGTTGCCGACACAAACACCTGGCCCATCTATGAGTGGCACTGCAGTGTCAGGCAGGATGGCACTTCAAAAAAATTGTCCCCAAACAGCACATGATGCAAAGAAAATGAAAATGAAAGAAAAAAGAGGTGCAAGATGGAATTGTCCTTGGGCCCTCCCACCCACCCTTATGTTGTATAAACAGGACATGCACACTTTAACGTACCCATTGTCACGATCCGGGTATCTGGACGCCATTTCTTACCCATCAGATGCCTCCTAAGGCTGGCTCAGCGCTCCAGGACCGGATCCCATCTGTTATCCTGATGTGTACATTCCTGTATCCTCTCCTGTCACTCTGGGACGCTGTCACAGTAAACGCCATATTACACCTGGCATGGCGTCTCCCGCGGCCTCCGCCGCCGTCCCTGAACTTCTGCATGCAGAGTGTCTGAGTGGCGATTACGTCAGCCGCGGCCTCCGCTGTGTCCGCGTGGTTGGATGTGCATCTGTCAGCCTGGCGCCTCCTGTCTCCGGTGGCCGGCGCCGCCATTACTGTTTTCATTACCACATGGATTACAAACCAAACTTCCCTCCAAGTGTCTGCATGGGCGCAGCCATCTTGGATTCTGTCAGCTGATCATTTCCACCAATCTGTTCTCAGTATTGATAATCTGCATAATTGCCTAGCCAATCCCTTCCTTGCTGCAGGTATAAATACACTGTGCCTGAGCAAGGAAGGCGTCAGTGCTTTGGTTGTCAAACCTAGTTCCTGTTTGTCTCTCTCCTGTGATTGTCTTCCAGGTTCCAGCTCCTGTCTCAAGACTTCCACCATAGAGACCCGCACCAGCATTCCACCTGCGGTGTAGCCTGACTCTCCAATCCATTGTGGATTCATCTGTTTCCAGCTACAACATTACCTGCTTCCAGCTCAGCTTCCAGCAGAGTACAGCTTCCCTTGAAGGGCCGGTGTCCTTTCTACACTTTACCACTCTCCACCGGTATTATTATTTCTCCGCTCTCAAGTTCTACATTTCAGTTCATATTTCATCGCTCCCAAGTTCATTTATTATTTAACTGGTTCCAGCCAGTATCCACTCCGTGCTAACAACAGTCTGGTTCCAGCCAGTATCCACAGCAGCTGTTTTATCTTCAGCAACCCAGCTTTTCCTGGAACACCAGCTGGCACAATCCTGGGTTATCTCCATTGCTACAGTCGGGCCTGGTAAGGACTTTCCATCTAGAAGATCATAAGAACTATCTCACACTACCAGTGCCCTGTGGCTCCTGCCATCCTGTAGTACCCAGGAACTGTATTTATTCTTTGCTGACTTTTACGTTTTCTTTTACTGCTGCTGTGTTGCGGAGTTGTCATAATAAACATCATTGACTTTTATCCAAGTTGTCGTGGTCACGCCTTCGGGCAGTTATTATTCATGTTACTTACATGTCCAGGGGTCTGATACAACCTCCCAGGTTCCGGTACATCTCAGCCCCTACAACTGAGGCTGCCTCCCGTCAGCTCAGGCCCTCAGTTGTGACAGTAAGCACTGACCTAATGAATCCAGCCGGAGACCAGGATCAAGCGGCCAGGCCGATGCAAGAACTGGCAGCCCGACTAGAACATCAGGAGGCTGCACAGGGCCACATCATCCGCTGTCTCCAGGATCTCTCTACTCGGTTGGATGGGATTCAGACAACTCTCCGTGGATCAGGCGCGTCTGGTGCGTCAACCACAGTGACTCCAGCTATAACCCCACCCACCTTACCCATTTCTGCTCCACGTCTTCATCTTCCAACGCCAGCAAAATTTGACGGATCTCCAAGATTCTGCAGGGGATTTCTCAACCAGTGTGAGATTCAGTTTGAGCTACAACCTGGCAATTTTCCCAGTGACCGTACAAAAATTGCCTACATTATTTCTCTTCTCAGTGGCTCAGCCCTTGATTGGGCATCACCGTTATGGGAGAGGTCCGAAACCCTGCTATCTTCCTACACTGCCTTCGTGTCAACATTCAGGCGCATCTTCGACGAGCCAGGCCGGGTAACCTCAGCTTCATCCGAGATTCTCCGTTTACGCCAGGGGTCACGTACTGTAGGACAATATCTGATACAGTTCCAGATCCTGGCATCCGAACTGGCATGGAACGACGAGGCCCTGTATGCTGCATTCTGGCATGGCTTATCTGAGCGTATTAAAGATGAGTTAGCTACCAGAGACTTACCTTCTAAGTTAGATGAGCTAATCTCACTCTGCACGAAAGTTGATTTACGTTTCAGAGAGAGAGCAACTGAGCGTGGAAGATCATCTGCTCCAAAATCTTCTGCTCCTCCTCCTCGTCAACTGTCACCATCTAAAGATGAGCCCATGCAACTTGGCCGTTCCCGTTTAACTCCTGCTGAGCGCCGAAGACGTCTCTCCGAGTTTCTCTGTCTCTATTGTGCAGCTCCGTCTCACACCATTAATGCCTGTCCCAAACGTCCGGGAAACTCCAAATCCTAGCTCGCCAAGGAGAGGGCCGGCTAGGAGTAATGATCTCCTCTCCATCTCCTCAAGATTGTAATCTCCCAGTCTCGCTTCAAGTTGCTCAACGTTATCGGAACGTCATTGCCCTCCTTGATTCCGGAGCAGCTGGGAACTTTATTACCGAAGCCTATGTTAAACGGTGGTCCCTACCCACCGAGAGACTTCCTTCGTCCATTTCTTTAACTGCCGTGGATGGCAGCAAAATTTTTGATGCAGTTATTTCTTTAAGGACTCTACCAGTTCGTCTGAGAGTGGGAGTTCTTCATTCCGAACTTATTTCTTTTTTAGTGATTCCAAGAGCCACACATCCTGTGGTCCTGGGCCTTCCATGGCTCCGTCTTCACAATCCTACAATTGATTGGACGACTACGCAAATCCTGGCATGGGGTTCCTCCTGTGCTGAGACATGTTTGTTTAAAGTATTGCCTGTCTGTTCTTCCTCCCCCAGGTCGTCTGATGTTCCACCTCCTCCATATCAAGATTTCACGGATGTGTTCAGTAAAGCTTCTGCTGATATCCTTCCTCCTCATAGAGAATGGGACTGTCCGATTGATCTCGTTCCAGGGAAGGTTCCACCTCGAGGCCGAACTTATCCGTTGTCTCTGCCTGAGACGCATTCTATGGAGGAATATATTAAAGAGAACCTAGCAAAGGGGTTCATTCGACCTTCTTCTTCTCCAGCCGGCGCAGGCTTCTTTTTTGTAAAAAAGAAAGATGGTGGTCTGCGGCCGTGCATCGACTACAGAGGTTTGAACGACATTACCATCAAGAACCGTTATCCTTTACCCCTGATTACTGAGCTCTTTGACAGATTTAGCGGAGCTACCATCTTTACAAAGCTGGACTTGCGAGGTGCATACAATCTCATCCGGATCCGTGAGGGTGACGAGTGGAAGACCGCCTTTAACACCCGTGACGGACATTATGAGTACCTCGTCATGCCCTTCGGATTGAGCAATGCTCCAGCTGTCTTCCAGCATTTTGTCAATGAGATCTTCAGAGACATTCTATACCGTCATGTCGTGGTCTATCTAGACGATATCCTCATTTTTGCCAACGATTTAAAGGAACATCGTTTTTGGGTTAAAGAGGTTCTGTCCCGTCTCCGTGTCAATCATCTCTATTGCAAATTAGAAAAATGCGTCTTTGAAGTCAAGTCCATTCCGTTTCTAGGGTACATTGTGTCCGGTTCCGGACTAGAGATGGATCCTGAGAAACTACAAGCAATCCAAAATTGGCCGGTACCCTTAACCCTCAAAGGGGTCCAGAGGTTCTTAGGGTTCGCCAACTATTTCCGAAAGTTTATACGAGACTTTTCCACCATTGTTGCGCCTATTACTGCTTTCACTAAGAAGGGTGCTAACCCGTCCAAGTGGTCTGAAGAAGCCATGCAAGCATTTCATCTTTTAAAACAAAGGTTCATCTCTGCGCCTGTTCTGAAACAGCCTGACATCGACTCTCCTTTCATCTTAGAGGTGGATGCCTCCTCCGTTGGAGTAGGAGCGGTGTTATCTCAGAGGGCTAAAGATGGCCATTTACACCCTTGCAGTTTCTTCTCCCGGAAGTTCTCCCCAGCTGAGCGCAACTATGCCATTGGCGACCAGGAGTTGCTAGCCATCAAGCTCGCTCTAGAAGAGTGGAGGTATCTGTTGGAGGGAGCTTCTCATTCAATCACCATACTTACAGACCACAAGAACCTTTTATACCTGAAGGGCGCACAATGTCTCAACCCTCGTCAGGCCAGATGGGCACTTTTCTTTTCCAGGTTCGACTTTAAACTCCAGTTCTGTCCGGGCTCTCAGAATCGCAAGGCCGATGCCCTTTCCCGCTCATGGGAGCAAGAAAATGAGTCAGAGTCTTCAGACAAGCATCCTATTATAAATCCGTTGGCATTCTCCACGGTAGGGATGGACTCTACGCCCCCATCAGGGAAAAGTTTTGTGAAGCCGATGCTAAGGAAGAAGCTCATGCATTGGGCCCATGCTTCCCGTTTTGCCAGACATACAGGTATCCAAAAAACCCTGGAGTTTATCTCTAGGTCCTATTGGTGGCCAACTCTGAAAAAGGACGTCTTGGAGTTTATTGCATCTTGCCCAAAGTGTGCCCAACATAAAGTATCCCGCCAGTCGCCTGCGGGGCAACTGGTTCCACTATCCGTTCCCCGTCGACCATGGACCCACTTGTCGATGGATTTCATTACAGACTTACCCATGTGCAACAAGTTCAATACCATCTGGGTGGTAGTTGACCGGTTCACCAAGATGGCACACTTCATTCCTCTCACCGGTCTTCCGTCAGCTTCCAAGTTGGCTCAAGTATTCATACAAGAGATCTTCCGACTCCACGGTCTTCCTGAAGAAATCATCTCAGATCGAGGAGTTCAATTCACAGCCAAATTCTGGCGAAGTTTATGTCAAGTCCTCCAAGTCAAGCTAAAGTTTTCCACGGCTTACCATCCTCAGACCAATGGTCAAACCGAGAGGGTGAATCAGGACTTGGAGGCCTTCCTCCGCATCTATGTGTCCTCCTCTCAAGATGACTGGGTTCAATTACTTCCCTGGGCCGAGTTCTGTCATAACAACCAGTATCATTCTTCATCTGCTTCAACACCATTCTTCACTAACTTTGGATTCCACCCTAAAGTCCCTGAGTTCCAACCGCTTCCAGCAACTTCTGTTCCCGCAGTGGATATCACCTTGCATCAGTTTGCCAATATCTGGAAGAGCGTACGATCAGCTCTGCTCAAGGCATCGTTCAGGTACAAGAAGTTTGCGGATAAGAAGCGTCGAGCAGTTCCTGCTCTCAAGGTGGGTGATCGGGTATGGTTATCCACGAAGAATTTGAGGTTAAGAGTTCCCAGTATGAAGTTTGCACCTCGCTATATCGGTCCTTTCAAGATTGAACCAAGTCATCAATCCTGTTGCTTACAGACTCCAGTTGCCTCCCTTCTTAAAAATACCCAGGACATTCCATGTTTCCCTGTTGAAACCGCTGATCTTGAATCGGTTTCATTCCTCACTTCCTCCAACTCCGAAAGTCCAAACTCAACGAGGCGTTGAGTATGAAGTGGCCAAGATCCTGGACTCACGTCACCGTTACGGTCAACTACAATATCTTATTGACTGGAAGGGTTATGGTCCTGAGGAACGTTCATGGACCAATGCTTCTGATGTCCATGCTCCTGCCTTGGTCCGGAGATTCCATTCCAAGTTTCCTCAAAAGCCAAAGAAGTGTCCTGGGGCCACTCCTAAAGGGGGGGGTGCTGTCACGATCCGGGTATCTGGACGCCATTTCTTACCCATCAGATGCCTCCTAAGGCTGGCTCAGCGCTCCAGGACCGGATCCCATCTGTTATCCTGATGTGTACATTGCTGTATCCTCTCCTGTCACTCTGGGACGCTGTCACAGTAAACGCCATATTACACCTGGCATGGCGTCTCCCGCGGCCTCCGCCGCCGTCCCTGAACTTCTGCATGCAAGCTAAGCGACCCAAGTGGCCGACACAATCACCTGGCCCATCTAGGAGTGGCATTGCAGTGTCAGACAGGATAGCACTTCAAAAAAATAGTCCCCAAACAGCACATGATGCAAAGAAAAAAAGAGGCGCACCAAGGTCGCTGTGTGACTAAGCTAAGCGACACAAGTGGCCGACACAAACACCTGGCCCATCTAGGAGGGGCACGCTAGTGTCAGGCAGGATGGCACTTAAAAAAAAATAGTCCCCAAACAGCACATGATGCAAAGAAAAAAAGGCGCACCATGGTCGCTGTGTGACTAAGCTAAGCGACACAAGTTGCCGACACAAACACCTGGCCCATCTATGAGTGGCACTGCAGTGTCAGGCAGGATGGCACTTCAAAAAAATTGTCCCCAAACAGCACATGATGCAAAGAAAATGAAAATGAAAGAAAAAAGAGGTGCAAGATGGAATTGTCCTTGGGCCCTCCCACCCACCCTTATGTTGTATAAACAGGACATGCACACTTTAACGTACCCATTGTCACGATCCGGGTATCTGGACGCCATTTCTTACCCATCAGATGCCTCCTAAGGCTGGCTCAGCGCTCCAGGACCGGATCCCATCTGTTATCCTGATGTGTACATTCCTGTATCCTCTCCTGTCACTCTGGGACGCTGTCACAGTAAACGCCATATTACACCTGGCATGGCGTCTCCCGCGGCCTCCGCCGCCGTCCCTGAACTTCTGCATGCAGAGTGTCTGAGTGGCGATTACGTCAGCCGCGGCCTCCGCTGTGTCCGCGTGGTTGGATGTGCATCTGTCAGCCTGGCGCCTCCTGTCTCCGGTGGCCGGCGCCGCCATTACTGTTTTCATTACCACATGGATTACAAACCAAACTTCCCTCCAAGTGTCTGCATGGGCGCAGCCATCTTGGATTCTGTCAGCTGATCATTTCCACCAATCTGTTCTCAGTATTGATAATCTGCATAATTGCCTAGCCAATCCCTTCCTTGCTGCAGGTATAAATACACTGTGCCTGAGCAAGGAAGGCGTCAGTGCTTTGGTTGTCAAACCTAGTTCCTGTTTGTCTCTCTCCTGTGATTGTCTTCCAGGTTCCAGCTCCTGTCTCAAGACTTCCACCATAGAGACCCGCACCAGCATTCCACCTGCGGTGTAGCCTGACTCTCCAATCCATTGTGGATTCATCTGTTTCCAGCTACAACATTACCTGCTTCCAGCTCAGCTTCCAGCAGAGTACAGCTTCCCTTAAAGGGCCGGTGTCCTTTCTACACTTTACCACTCTCCACCGGTATTATTATTTCTCCGCTCTCAAGTTCTACATTTCAGTTCATATTTCATCGCTCCCAAGTTCATTTATTATTTAACTGGTTCCAGCCAGTATCCACTCCGTGCTAACAACAGTCTGGTTCCAGCCAGTATCCACAGCAGCTGTTTTATCTTCAGCAACCCAGCTTTTCCTGGAACACCAGCTGGCACAATCCTGGGTTATCTCCATTGCTACAGTCGGGCCTGGTAAGGACTTTCCATCTAGAAGATCATAAGAACTATCTCACACTACCAGTGCCCTGTGGCTCCTGCCATCCTGTAGTACCCAGGAACTGTATTTATTCTTTGCTGACTTTTACGTTTTCTTTTACTGCTGCTGTGTTGCGGAGTTGTCATAATAAACATCATTGACTTTTATCCAAGTTGTCGTGGTCACGCCTTCGGGCAGTTATTATTCATGTTACTTACATGTCCAGGGGTCTGATACAACCTCCCAGGTTCCGGTACATCTCAGCCCCTACAACTGAGGCTGCCTCCCGTCAGCTCAGGCCCTCAGTTGTGACACCCATCATTTCAGCGACAGGGTCTGCCACACGACTGTGACTGAAATGACTGGTTGGTTTGGGCCCCCACCAAAAAAAGAAGCAATCAATCTCACCTTGCACAAACTGGCTCTACAGAGGCAAGATGTCCACCTCATCATCATCCTCCGATTCCTCACCCCTTTCACTGTGTACATCCCCCTCCTCACAGATTATTAATTCGTCCCCACTGGAATCCACCATCTCAGGTCCCTGTGTACTTTCTGGAGGCTATTGCTGCTGGTGAATGTCTCCACGGAGGAATTGATTATAATTCATTTTGATGAACATCATCTTCTCCACATTTTCTGGAAGTAACCTCGTACGCCGATTGCTGACAAGGTGAGCGGCTGCACTAAACACTCTTTCGGAGTACACACTGGAGGGAGGGCAACTTAGGTAGAATAAAGCCTGTTTCTGCAAGGGCCTCCAAATTGCCTCTTTTTCCTGCCAGTATACGTACGGACTGTCTGACGTGCCTACTTGGATGCGGTCACTCATATAATCCTCCACCATTCTTTCAATGGTGACAGAATCATATGCAGTGACAGTAGACGACATGTCAGTAATCGTTGGCAGGTCCTTCAGTCCGGACCAGATGTCAGCACTCGCTCCAGACTGCCCTGCATCACCGCCAGCGAGTGGGCTCGGAATTCTTAGCCTTTTCCTCACACCCCCAGTTGCGGGAGAATGTGAAGGAGGAGATGTTGACGGGTCACGTTCCGCTTGACTTGACAATTTTCTCACCAGCAGGTCTTTGAACCTCTGCAGACTTGCCGGAAAGAGAGATGCAACCTAGGTTTTAAATCTAGGATCGAGCACGGTGGCCAAAATGTAGTGCTCTGATTTCAACAGATTGACCACCCGTGAATCCTGGTTAAGCGAATTAAGAGCTCCATCCACAAGTCCCACATGCCTAGCGGAATCGCTCTGTTTTAGCTCCTTCTTCAATGTCTCCAGCTTCTTCTGCAAAAGCCTGATGAGGGGAATGACCTGACTCAGGCTGGCAGTGTCTGAACTGACTTCACGTGTGGCAAGTTCAAAGGGTTGCAGAACCTTGCACAACGTTGAAATCATTCTCCACTGCGCTTGAGTCAGGTGCATTCCCCCTCCTTTGCCTATATCGTGGGCAGATGTATAGGCTTGAATGGCCTTTTGCTGCTCCTCCATCCTCTGAAGCATATAGAGGGTTGAATTCCACCTCGTTACCACCTCTTGCTTCAGATGATGGCAGTGCAGGTTCAGGAATGTTTGGTGGTGCTCCAGTCTTCGGCACGCGGTGGCTGAATGCCGAAAGTGGCCCGCAATTCTTTGGGCCACCGACAGCATCTCTTGCACGCCCCTGTCGTTTTTTAAATAATTCTGCACCACCAAATTCAATGTATGTGCAAAACATGGGACGTGCTGGAATTTGCCCAGATGTAATGCACGCACAATATTGCTGGCGTTGTCCGATGTCACAAATCCCCAGGAGAGTCCAATTGGGGTAAGCCATTCTGCGATGATCTTCCTCAGTTTCCGTAAGAGGTTGTTAGCTGTGTGCCTCTTCTGAAAAGCGGTGATACAAAGCGCAGCCTGCCTAGGAACGAGTTGGCGTTTGCGAGATGCTGCTACTGGTGCCGCCGCTGCTGTTCTTGCTGCGGGAGGCAATATATCTACCCAGTGGGCTGTCACAGTCATATAGTCCTGAGTCTGCCCTGCTCCACTTGTCCACATGTCCGTGGTTACGTGGACATTGGGTACAACTGCATTTTTTAGGACACTGGTGACTCTTTCTGAGGTCTGTGTACATTTTCGGTATCGCCTGCCTAGAGAAATGGAACCTAGATGGTATTTGGTACCAGGGACACAGTACCTCAATCAAGTCTCTAGTTGCCTCTGAATTAACGGTGGATACCGGAACCACGTTTCTCACCGCCCAGGCTGCCAAGGCCTGAGTTATCTGCTTTGCAGCAGGATGACTGCTGTGATATTTCATCTTCCTCGCAAAGGACTGTTGGACAGTCAATTGCTTACTGGAAGTAGTACAAGTGGTCTTCCGACTTCCCCTCTGGGATGACGATCGACTCCCAGCAGCAACAACAGCAGCGCCAGCAGCAGTAGGCGTTACACTCAAGGATGCATCGGAGGAATCCCAGGCAGGAGAGGACTCGTCAGACTTGCCAGTGACATGGCCTGCAGGACTATCGGCTTTCCTGGGTAAGGAGGAAATTGACACTGAGGGAGTTGGTGTAGTTTGCAGGAGCTTGGTTACAAGAGGAAGGGATTTAGTGGTCAGTGGACTGCTTCCGCTGTCATCCAAAGTTTTTGAACTTGTCACTGACTTATGAATGCGCTGCAGGTGACGTATAAGGGAGGATGTTCCGAGGTGGTTAACGTCCTTACCCCTACTTATTACAGCTTGACAAAGGCAACACACGGCTTGACACCTGTTGTCCGCATTTGTGTTGAAATAATTCCACACCGAAGAGCTGATTTTTTTTGTATTTTGACCAGGCATGTCAATGGCCATATTCGTCCCTCGGACAACAGGTGTCTCCCCGGGTGCCTGACTTAAACAAACCACCTCACCATCAGAATCCTCCTTGTCAATTTCCTCCCCAGCGCCAGCTACACCCATATCCTCATCCTGGTGTACTTCAACAGTGACATCTTCAATTTGACTATCAGGAACTGGACTGCGGGTGCTCCTTCCAGCACTTGCAGGGGGCATGCAAATGGTGGAAGGCACAAGCTCTTCCCGTCCAGTGTTGGGAAGGTCAGGCATCGCAACCGACACAATTGGACTATCCTTGGGGATTTGTGATTTAGAAGAACGCACAGTTCTTACAGTTCTTTGCTGTGCTTTTGCCAGCTTAAGTCTTTTCATTTTTCTAGCGAGAGGATGAGTGCTTCCATCCTCATGTGAATCTGAACCACTAGCCTTGAACATAGGCCAGGGCCTCAGCCGTTTCTTGCCACTCCGTGTCGTAAATGGCATATTGGCAAGTTTACGCTTCTCATCAGACGCTTTCAATTTTGATTTTTGGGTCATTTTACTGAACTTTTGTTTTTGGGATTTTACATGCTCTCTACTATGACATTGGGCATCGGCCTTGGCAGACGACGTTGATGGCATTTCATCGTCTCGGCCATGACTAGTGGCAGCAGCTTCAGCACGAGGTGGAAGTGGATCTTGATCTTTCCCTATTTTAACCTCCACATTTTTGTTCTCCATTTTTTAATGTGTGGAATTATATGCCAGTATCAATAGCAATGGCCTACTACTATATATACTGCGCACAACTGAAATGCACCACAGGTATAGAATGTAGATGGATAGTATACTTGACGACACAGAGGTAGGTACAGCAGTGGCCTACCGTACCGTACTGCTATATATACTGGTGGTCACTGTCAGCAAACTGCAAAACTAAAATGCACCACAGGTATAGAATCTAGATGGATAGTATACTTGACGACACAGAGGTAGGTACAGCAGTGGCCTTCCGTACCGTACTTCTATATATACTGGTGGTCACTGTCAGCAAACTGCAAAACTAAAATGCACCACAGGTATAGAATGTAGATGGATAGTATACTTGACGACACAGAGGTAGGTACAGCAGTGGCCTTCCGTACCGTACTGCTATATATACTGGTGGTCACTGTGTCAGCAAACTGCAAAACTAAAATGCACCACAGGTATAGAATGTAGATGGATAGTATACTTGACGACACAGAGGTAGGTACAGCAGTGGCCTTCCGTACCGTACTGCTATATATACTGGTGGTCACTGTGTCAGCAAACTGCAAAACTAAAATGCACCACAGGTATAGAATGTAGATGGATAGTATAATTGACGACACAGAGGTAGGTACAGCAGTGGCCTTCCGTACCATACTGCTATATATACTGGTGGTCACTTTGTCAGCAAACTGCACAACTGAAATGCACCACAGGTGTAGAATGTAGATGGATAGTATACTTGACGACACAGAGGTAGGTACAGCAGTGGCCTACTGTACCGTAATGCTATATATTATATACTGGTGGTCAGCAAACTGTGCAAAACTGAAATGCACCACAGGTATGGATGGGATAGTATACTTGACGACACAGAGGTAGGTACAGCAGTGGCCTTCTGTACCGTACTCCTATATATTATATACTGGTGGTCAGCAAAATTATGCACTGTACTCCTACTATATACTGTCTACAATGCAGCACAGATATGGAGTGTTTTTCAGGCAGACAACGTATACTGGTGGTCACTGGTCAGCAAAACTCTGCACTGTACTCCTTCTATGTAATATTATACTGGTGGTCCCCAGTCCCCACAATAAAGCAGCACACTGAGCACAGATATGGAGTGTTTTTCAGGCAGACAACGTATACTGGTGGTCACTGTCAGCAAAACTCTGCACTGTACTCCTGCTATATAATACAGCTGCTCCCCAGTCCCCACAATTAAGCAGTGTGAGCACAGATATATGCAGCACACTGAGCACAGATAAGGAGCGTTTTTCATGCAGAGAACGGATAAAACTGGTGGTCACTGATCAGCAAAACTCTGCACTGTACTCCTCCTATATTAATATACAGCTGCTTCCCAGTCCCCACAATTAAGCAATAAGTAAAGCAAGCACAAATATTTGCATCAACAATACACGGAGAGGATGCCAGCCACGTCCTCTCCCTAACATTTCCAATGCACGAGTGAAAATGGCGGTGACGCGCGGCTGCATATATAGAATCCGAATCTCGCGAGAATCCGACAGCGGGATGATGACGTTCGGGCGCGCTCGGGTTAACCGAGCCATACGGGAGAATCCGAGTATGCCTCGGACCCGTGTAAAAAGGGTGAAGTTCGGGGGGCCCGCTCATCACTACAAATAAGATATTATTATACATTTAAAATACAGATACCCTAATCAGAGTGTGAATAATGGTGGAATAATGTCCTTTCTGCAGTAGGACAGGTGAGAATGTTACAGTATACACCTATCTATATATTATTAGTATATAGTAAATATATATCTAATAATAAACAATCATATAGCTACTAAATTCAACATCAAGCAGCTCTATACATATAATTACTATATTAAGATGGCTCAGATTATTACTTCCTTAGCATAGAGGGGTCCTTACAAATGTATATAATAATACCATCGTATACATTTCAAATTAATGTTTGTATTTATAAACATTTGTACTGCTCTTATTATTTATTGAGCTTATTCCTAATACTAAATGTGGGTACCAATTATTCATTGTCCCAATAATCCTAATCCTCCACATAAGAATTTCTGGGGGTGTAGGAAATTGTTATCATCAGACCCACCCCTTAATTAAAAATACATCTACATAGATACAGATGGAAATGAAAATAAAAATTAAAAATGATAATGTTAAAAATACCCAGAGGGGGAGGCTCATTTCATGATGACATATTCAGCTGTTTCATACCCACATCATTGCTTGATTTACACCATTATATTAATTTATTCTAACCAGAACCTTTATCAAATCAAAACTGTGCCCACTGGGGCACAAAATTAGTAGACAAAGCAACCCGGAATGAACCAGAAGAGAGAGGAAGAAGGTAAACAAAGGAAGCAGGAAGACACTCATAACAGTGTAATAAACTCCATCGATTCGTTCAAACCATATGGGGAGAGTGTGTTCAATTGGAAGATCCAGTAGATCTCCTGTCTACATAGTCTATGGAAAGGATCTCCGCCTCGTGCTGTGGCTGGGATGTGTTCCATATATGTTACCCTCAAGGTATCTGGATTACTTTGATGTTTGTCAAAAAAAATTCTTGAAACGCTATGGCTTTGGATCTTGTTAATTATGTTCCTCCGGTGTTCCATAAATCTTGTTTTAAGGTTACGTGTCCTGCCTACGTACCTTACTTGACAATCACATTCCAATAGGTAAATTACCCATTTAGAATCGCAATTCATAAAGCTTTTTATAGGAAAAGTCTTCCCATCACCTGACAACTTTACATCTTTTGCTTTATCCACTACATGTGCACATGTGGTACATCTAGATTTACCACATTTAAATAATCCTTTCGGAAGTGGAGGTAACCAAGAACCAAGTACTGGATTTTTGGATGCTTCCATTCCTGTTTTTATCTCCTCCTTTCTCAGGGCACTTGGTGCCAAAATAGTTTTCAAGGACCTATTCTTCTTAAAGATTACCCGTGGTATAGTGGGGAGGATATTTTTCAAAATAGGATCACACAATAATATATTATAATTTTATCTAACAATACGTCTAATTTCTCCTGAACAGTTATTATATTTTGAAATAAAAGAAATATCTCCCATTTTGGAATGTTTGGTTTGTTTATTTGATTTTTTTTGTAAGTAAACTGTTTCTTTCTATAGAGGAAACATCCCTATAGGCCTGGTCTAGAATATGGTCTGGATAACCACGTTTTTTTTAAAAGAGTCAATCATAAGGATAGCCTGTTCAGAGAACATCTCCTTTTAGGAGCAGTTCCTCATTAGACGAAGCAACTGCCCTTTTGGAATATTGTCCTTCCAGGGACCGTAGGCACTGTTATAGTGTAAATAGGCATTGCTGCCCACCTCTTTGATATAGTTAAAAGTATGTATATGATTATCCCTTATCTCTAGTGTTAAGTCCAGATAATTAACTTTATTTTTTATCAAAAATGTGAGAAAAAGTAAAATTAAAAGTGTTAGAAAAGTCACTACCCCAAATGAGTTGTTCTTCCACTTAGCCCATGTATAGGTTGGCGTAGCTTGGCGCAAATCTGGTCCCCATGGCCGTCCCCATGACTTGTAAGTAAAAAGTGTCAGAAAATAGAAAATAATTGTGTTTTAAAATAAAATCAATGGACTTCAAAATAAATTCTCTATGACCCTCCAAGAGGTCTCCATCCGAAATTAACTGATTATGGATACTTTTTACACCCAGTTCATGAGGAATATTACTGTAGAGACTTTGCACATCCAATGTAAGAAAGGCATAGTTTGGACGCTGTCGAAGTCGATAATATTACAGCCATACACATCACGGACATACTCCACACCGATGGCCTCCGTGCGCGTACTTGTTCTGCCGGGCGTGCGCATACTCGCAAGCTGCGTATAGCTGCTCATGCGGTAGTGCATATTAGCGTGTGGTATGAGTAATTACGGTAGCATTTGTAATCGCATGGAAAAGCCACAAAGACACATTTCATATTTAATACACATAGCGCACAATTTACACATAGTCTACATTCACCACACCAGCGAGTTACACTTGCTTAAAGGGTATAACAACAAAGGGATTCACCTTTACAGGATATGAGGGGACAGAATTAGGTTAGGAGGTGGTGTTTGGTATCCAGCTGTAAGGTATTTTAAGAGCAATATTCCGGTATCAGTTTGCGGAAGATAGCACGCTCCTGCGCATAGATATGCGCAGGAGCAGAATATTAATATCAACTGTATTTACTGTACTCCTGATATTCGGGGGGAGACCAACTGCAAGTGCACCTGGACCAGACCTCGCCCACTTATTCAAACCGACCTATGACCTCTCCTGTACTGTAAATGACCATCCCAGTGACCTATGGGTGAAGAGATTACAGTTTCCATTGTATTAGGTTTTGGACAAATGTATAAAAGGCCAGCTGCATGCCGGGTCACACACATTCTCTGAAGGTCATCTACCTTGATTGACTGAGGACCGGACCGGGTAGCACAGGCGAACAAACGTATGTACCATTGACTGTAGCCTCTTCTCTTATTGTATTGTATTATTGTTGTAACCCCCTGCTAGTAAATAACCGTTGGTGGGTTGGACCCCAACATATTTTTAAGTACAATAGGTGTCGTGTCCCTTTTCCTGCTAAGATTTAAAGTGTATTCCAGCCACACGTGTAGCTGCATTGTGCTCTCAGCGTGTCAGTGTGTGTGTGTATGCACTGCGTGTACTTTGTACGTCCGTCATGGCGTGTGTACGCAAAGTGCGTACACGGTACGGGCCTTTGTACACTAACTGTGTAAAAAGTACGTAGGTTAAGGATTACATACAGCGGCCGCAGCGGCTCTAATTTAAGTGTATTGAGTGTATTAAGGTATTGCTTTTTGTCCTGTAAAATAATCAGCATTCACAACGCCATTCTACATTTTGGATAAGTTGAAGAAAATGGGTGGTATCTCGGATGTGAGACCTCAACGGAGGGACACGAGGTTGAAGATAACTATCAACATAAAAAGACAGATTTGAAGTGAGAGAATTAACACCCAAAATAATAGGACGTCCTGGGGGTGCAGTGATCGACTTGTGATTTTTTGGGAGGTGATAAAAAATAGGAATAGTTGGAAAAGAAGGTAATAAAAATTTGAACTCTTCCTTAGAGATGATCCCATCATTAAGAGCACTACTCAAAAGAGTTTTCAATTCAACTATAAAGTCGTTAGTGGGATCTTTTGGGAGAATTGTATAAACAAATCTGTCCTCCAATTGTCGCAAGGCTTCCTTCACATACTCTGTTCGATCCTGTATAACAAGACCCCCCGTGCGTCAGGACGTACCTCCCCTCTGGTCAGTGGGTCACCAAGAAGGATACTCTATTGCGGCAATTCAACAATGGAACTTTTTCTCATAAAAGGTCCAAGCACAGAAGGTTAGAAGGACTCCTCCCAAAATGCACTTCTTTTCCATGCAGGATTAGCGCCAATGGACTTACCTTTGAAAATCACCTGATGGACCGGTAACTATACTTATCCTTTAGGACCTTGCAAATGGTCCACGTTTGAAAATGTATCAGCTGAGCCGCAAACTATATAGGTCCTAATTTAGTGGACTCTTATTACACAGAACCTTGCAAGTGAACCCACAAAATTGACCATATAGAGGGGATAGCCATTTTTTATCCAAACTTGTTCTAGCAAATATGCATATTGCTTATATCTCTGTATACCAATGTTATTAATTCCTGTTGGGAAATCTTAATGTGAATTTATTTACAGTATTAAACTTAAAGTTTTAATCTAAGTATTTGTTACACTACTATTGCCTATTACTTGAATTCATATCGCTGTTTTCTCTGTAGTTATAGCCATGAAAGGAGTCTGTCTCCATTTTATGCACAAGACACATACAGCCAGTATAAAAAAGAGCGGGAAGACCGTGCACCATTGAAGGGGCTGGGCTTCACTATGAGTGGATCCAGCAGCTCACCAGTGCCATTTTCCCTCTGCAGCTGACACAGACACTGATTGACAGGGACGTGCAGCTCCTCCGGAGAGACTCCAGATTACCTCAGCGGTACCAGGGGGTCATAGCAGGGGGGGGGGGATAGCGATTATTAGTGTACTAAGTCCCTAATCTAGGTACTTAGTCTGTGACCTGGCTAAGCTTGGCATTAGCGTTAAGGGCGCCGTGTGCTGGTTCCATACTCCTCTGTGTCTCCCTGGAAGGGCTGTTTGTAGGTTAATTGTGCATTTAACATTTTCCTGTGTGTGTGTGTGCTGTCACTGTATGTCAGGCAAAGAGTGTGTTTCATGTAAGCCACAGTGTTCCTCTTCCCCAGGGGAATTACTAGTATGTACTCAATGTAGTGTACCTTCCCAGGCTAGTAGGGCAGAACCAGCATGACTGGACTCCCTTAGGGGAATGATTTCCACAATCTCTACTAAGTTATCTCGGAATGAGAAAGACGCAATACTTAAGACAATCTATGACTGAGTTTATGAAAAGAGACTCAGTCCCCAAACCAGCGTCTCAGTCCCCTGCCTTTTGTCCGCAAAAATGCACTTTGGCCCATATCCTGCAGTCTAATTAGGATGATGAGGGGTCAGACATGGAGGAGAGTGAGGTGGACTCAGAGGTAGACTCTGTCACAGGGAATAGAGGCTCTTGTAGAAACTATCAGAGAAGTTCTGAATATCCTGATAAGGTGACAGAAAAGAGTGAGGAATCTTATTTTAATATATAAAAGAAATTTCAGCCAATTTTCCTGTGTCAAAGGAACTAAATACCCTATTTGAAGAACCATGGGTTAATCCTGATAGGACATTTCAAATCCCTAAATGGTTATCATCCTTTTCTTCCTGAGGATAGGAAAAAATGGGAAAATCTACTGATAGTGGATACATCAGTATCCAGGCTCTCACTGAAAATTGTATTGCCTATCCCGGGTGCAGCCTCCCTAAAAGACGCGGTTGACCGCAAAATTGAGACTACGCTCAAATCTTTGTATACAGCTGCGGGGGTGGCCCAGAGACCCACTATAGTATGTGGGTGGATTACGCGAGCCATTGCTAAATGGTCGGGTTAGATACCTTGCCTCAAGGGGAGATTATTTTGCTCCTGCAACACATACAGGACTATGCAAACTTTATGGTAGAAGCCATAAAAGAAATAGGCTTGCTTAATGCATGCACTTCAGCTATGGCATTGTCTGCATGCAGGGTTCTATGGCTACGCCAGTGGACTGCAGATGTGGACTCCAGGAAAGGCGTTGAAGGCATACCTTTCACAGGCGAGGCCTTATTTGGTGATGAACTAGACAATTGGATCTCCAAAGCTACTCTGGGTAAGTCCACATACCTTCCTTCTGCATTTCCCCCAGCTAGGAAGGGCTACTCAGTACCCAATTTACAGTCCTTTCGGACTGCCAAGTTTAGGGGCAAACCCAAAGGTTCTTCTACCGCCACCAAAGGTGCTAGGGGTAAACCACACAAACCAGCAACTGCCAGTTTACAGGAACAGGGCTCAAGCTCTGCTTCCTCAAAGCCTTCAGCATGACGGTGGACTGCGATGCCTGGAAGACTGGCAAGTGGGAGCCCGGCTAAAATTCTTCATCCATATCTGGACAACATCGTGCCAGGATCCCTGGGTCATAGATCTTATTTTTCAGGGCTACAGACTGGAGTTCCAAGAGCTTCCATCTCACAGATACTTCAAATCAGGCTTACCAGGTTCACAGGAGGCAAGTATAACTTTACAGGACGCCATTCAAAAACTGGTACAAACCCAGCTCATTGTTCCAGTTCCACCTCATCTTCAAAACAAGGGATACTATTCCAACTTGTTTGTAGTTCTGAAACTGGACAGTTCGGTGAGGCCGATTCTGAACCTCAAGTCGTTGAACCAGTACTTACGAGTGTTCAAATTCAAGATGGAGTCTCTGAGAGCGGTGATCTCAGGTCTGGAGGATGGGGAATTCCTAGTGTTTCTGGATATCAAGGATGCGTACCTTCACATTCCGATCTGGCCACCTCATCAGGCATATCTATGGTTTCCATTGCAGGACTGTCACTACCAGTTCCAGGCCCTGCCATTTGGTCTCTCCACAGCACCGAGGGTGTTCACCAAAGTGATGGCAGAGATGATGTTTCTACTCCGCAAACATGGAGTGAACATAATTCCGTACATGGACGATCTTCTGATTAAGGAACCATCCAGGGAGTGGTGATTGGATAGCATTGGCCTCTCAACCAGACTACTGGATCACTGGTGGATTCTGAACCTACCAAAATCTCACCTGGAGCTGACACGGGCTTCCTTTCCTGGGAATGATACTGGATACAGAGTCTGAGAGTGTTCCTTCCTTTGGAAAAGGCTATGGTAATCCAGTCGATGGTTCGGGCTGTCCTGAAGTCAACCCGGATCTCGGTGCATCTGTGCATTCGCCTTCTGAGGAAAATGGTGGCCTCTTACGAGGCGCTTCAGTACGGAAGGTTTCATGCAAGGCCCTTCCAGCTCGATCTGTTGGACAAAAGGTCCGGATCACATCTTTACATGCTCCAGAGGATCCGTCTATCGCCAAAAGCCAGGATCTCCCTTCTGTGGTGTCTACAGACTTCTCACCTAGTTGAGGGTCTGAGGTTCGGGTTTCAGAATTGGATTCTGCTAACCACAGATGCAAGCCTCAGAGGTTGAGGAGCAGTCATCCAGGGGGTGCAGTTTCAGGGAAGATGGTCAAGTCAGGAAGTCGTCCATCCAATAAATATCCTGGAACTCTGGTCTATCTACAACGCCCTTCTGCAGGCCTCATCTCTACTTCGGAATTAGGCCATTCACGTCCAGTCGGACAATGTAACGGCAGTAACGTGCATAAACCGGCAGGGCGGAACGAAAAGCAGAGCACCAATGTTAGAGGTGTCAAGAATTCTCCTCTGGGCGGAAAAACACGCCGTGGCGTTGTCGGTGGTCTTCATTCTGGGAGTAGACAACTGGGAAGCAGACTTCCTCAGTAGACTCTGTGCAAAATATACAGTTGGATCTGCTGGAATCTGGCATAGGCAGTAGCAGACCTCGGTGAACTAATAATATGTTCCCAGTCCTCATCCTCCAACACACCCAAATCAACCACCCACTTAGTATGCAGTGTTCATAAACCATCCAAACCAGAGAGGGAGAGAAGGGAGCAATACAGCACCGAAAACGTCTTACAACTGGTCATATTCTGAACCAAGGTATGGACCGGAATTTCAGTGAGTGACGGAGCCGAACCCCCTCCCCCCCCACTGTGCATTTAATGAATGACGGAGCTTAAGGTAACGGAAAAAATAATATCTAGGAATATCATACGTGGAGGCCAATTAGTCAAAGGAGTGGAGAACTCCCATCTTGATAGAGATGGCCTATCGCAGAAACCCCAAAAGAAATCTAGCCTGCACTACCCTCTAGATGATGAATTTCAGAAAACTCCATATTATTCCATATGGGGGCGCATGGATGAATAGTGTGGTCACTCGAAGTTGTGAGAGTTGAATATAAACCGGGGCATTTTGGAGTATATACAAGAATTTTGGCTGGACAATCATCTTAATGAGATTTACATGGCCTGTGACCAATAAGGGAAGCTTCTGCCAGATACAAGCCTTAGAACGTAGACTAACAATCTAGAGGAACCTTTTTAGTTCAAATTCAATATCCACTCCGTGAGGATGTAAAGATTATATATATATATATATATATATATATAAAATCTTTTATTGCCCTTCACAATTTTCATACCCTAAAAACCTTTGATCTCAGAGACCCTGCTTTCATGCACCACCCTAAAATATTCTGAATGGGCTTGGGTGTCCAAGTCCTTCTTGATGTTCCGCATGTTCTTCCCTATATGTACTTTTATTATGTGTCCATTCATTTAATATTTTTTCCACTTTTTTATTCCCATCACTTTTTATATTTTTGCACTCTTGGCAACTGCCACACCTGTTCAACTATTTGCATTTGATCATGTTGTACTTAGGTGATGTTGGTAGGGCATTAGATACTAATTTGTACTTAAGGTTAAGGGCTTTCCAATATATGTAGACTGGTTTTTCTAGAATGAATTAGCCAATTTAGTCCCCAATTCTTCCTCATGATTTTCTCAACTGCTTTGTAAAGTCTTTGAAAGTCCATTCATGTTTTATTTTTATCACAAATTTTTATATAAATAATGATTTTCTTTCTGTCTTGCTAACTAATCTTACAGTTTTATTCCCACTGTCCCTTTTATAGCTACAAACTATAAACTTTTTCCCCATATTTTCCGCTTGAGATGAAAATATCTGTTCATTCATACAGTTTCTTTTCAATCTCTTCAACTGTCCACCAGGGATAGAGTTTATACAGCTGTCCTGGAGTCAGTTGGTTTGATATAATGTTTGGTGTTTATTTTTCAATGTATACCGTGATGTCCAAGAAATTCATTGCTTCTTCCTCTATCTGAAATGTAAGGTTAATATTCCTATCATATACTTTTAAACAGGTCCAAAAGTAATTTCCCTTCCATATAAGAAAAAATGTCATCTATGTATCTTAAATAGGTCACCAGGTTCGCTCCGAATGGGTTGTTGGACCAGATGTTATCTAATTGTCATTATCCTATTAATAAGTAAGTGTAATTTGGAGCAAACCTTGCAGTACCCATTTTTTGAGGTAAAAAAAAAATCACCCTTAAATAGAAAGAAATTGTTCAATAAAATAGAGTTTATACTTTCCAGCAGGAAATCTTGAAGAGCCTTAGGATGGTTTGAAAGTTGCAAGAAATGTTTAGTTACCTATACACCCAACTTATGATCAATAATGGTTTAAAGGAAACACATCAGCCATCAATAATAAAAAAAACATCTTACTCTCATATAAGGGTTTCCAATGATATTAAGATATCTCTTTGTTTATTTGAGGTGGGATTTTTTTAAATAAAACATTAAAAAAACGGCTGCGCAATGTATTTTTTATTTACTTGCATCCTTAAACATATAAACTGTGTTTAGACGGCAGCGCATTATATCAGGGGAATTTAATTATACTTATTGTCAATCCTAGAGGCGCTGTAAAGCAGTTAGTTGTTTTTTTGGGATTTTTTTTAAACCAACCAAAGGCTGCAGATGTAAATCAATAAATTTTGATACATTTGCCATGATGAAATTCACGCCCAAAATCATAAGTCTTCCTGGTTCATAAAGACAAACTTGAACACCGCATTTCAAAATGTCTTCTTGTAATGGAATTTCATAAGGTGCATGAACAGTGCATTCTGATCAGTCAGTTTTCTTTTTGTTGCTTATCAGGTAATAACTTACTGTACAAAGTCCTGAATGTTGAACATAGATGGAGCAAAAGAACCCGTGATATGCGCTACTACTCACTATAGTGACAGCCATAGTATCGGATTTTCTGCCATCAATGTATAAGCACAGCTGTCTCTGATATTACTGGAGTCCTCTTTTTTATTATGGACAAAATGATTTTCCACTTCATGAATACTATAATAAGTATCCAATAGTTTCCGTGTATGTTGTTGGGAATTAAACAGATGTCTTTGTCTATTATGTTTTTATCCCTGAAATTGAACATATCGATGGATCCTCCACTGTGTTCGAGGGATTTCATAAGATTTGAAGTAAAGTCACATTATTCAACATCATTCGATTTCAGACGCTCCATTGTTGGTCTGGTTGATAAAAACCCACCAATAATGGCATCACTTTGCCATTTTCTGTCTAAAAGAGACTAAATGCCATTGCAATTGAGGGCAACATTCTGTAAGGTAATATACCTTATTTCTTGAAATATAACACATTATATGGAGTTATTTCCTGGTTGCTTGTTATCAATGGCGCTATGAAAATGAACTCAATTGTGTTGCTGATATCTTCAACAAAGTGTATTGTTTCTATCACATTTTTGTTGTGACACCTTTTATCTTACCAGCTAGAACGTACATCTTTATGGACTCTGGTGTAGCAAGAGTATCAACATTTATTTTCTACTGTCATGTTTTTCTTCCAAATCTAAACTTGCAAGATCCAACTTTTAATTTTTTCAGGCTATAGACTACTTTTATTTGGTGCTACTGCCTTTCCAATGGACATTCATGCTGTTACTTTGTGGTAGCAAGTACAAGAGCTGTTACAAGAACATTTCTCATTAGGAAAAAGGGACAAAACATAATCCTTATCTCTTAAACCTTGATTAAATACTCAATTTTTATGTCATTTAAATGGACATTGAAGATCTTTCTTCGGTTCTCAACTGCTTTTGCTGTAAAAATGGGATGATTTTATCCGGTCATACTAAGTCAGTGGGAAAGCAGATATTGGAAATGTCAAGTTTCATAGAGGTATGCTCTTCTTTTAAATGATAATTTCCTGTATCACACCATCCTCTCATAACTTCACTCAGATAAAACGTCTGTAAAAAATAAAATGCGTGGAGGACCATATATTCCAGTTTGCCTTTTTTCCATTGTGTGAGACTTCTTAGAAAAGCATTCATACTCTCTCACACAGTAATTGTTATCCCACTGGCAGTTTTGTAAATTGCCTAATTTGTAAATATCCATCTGCCACATTTTTCCATGATGTCTCTCTACAGCTTGGACTCAAAGTATTAAAGGAATGACATGCCTCATTTTTTTGAGACTTTAAAGCAAAAAACTTAAGCTTTAAAGTCTTAAAACAGTCTTGAAATTCCTCTTGAGAATTACAACCTAATAGATCTAGCATGTGGTTTCTAAACTCATTCCTGCCATCTATAGACCCATCATGATTGGTCAACCAGACTTCCACATTTTTCAGTAAATTATCACATGCTTTCTATTTGGAAGAACTTTGCTGATGGCTTTCACAATAGGATATTCTTTTTTTTTTTTTTTGCTAATTATTTTTATTGTATGGTTTTCACATAGGTACAGTACAAGTAATAGAGCAGGCAACAAAATCACAGTTACTTGGTGAAATCTAAATATATCATCAATAGTGACTATATGAGCACCTGTTTGTATCTAAAATAGACTGTCTCTCAGAAAAGACATGTAACAAACCGCATATACATAAAACACTAAAATAGTTACAAGAAGAGGAGGGAGTACAGAGAGAGGGAGGGAAAGAAAAAAGTGAAGAAAAACAAGGAGAAGAAGACAGAAAGAGAACTTCAGATCCCCTGGATCTAAGACAAAAGGAATAGTGGATTCAATAAAATATTCCCTCGAAATGAACAATACCTCTTAATGAAGTGCTTTATATCTGATCTGATTCCTATGGGTACCATGTAGCAGAGAAGGCCTTATTTTGTATTGTTAAGAAGAAATAAAGTCATCCATAACCATATAGTGCTCTATACGCGCATACCATTCAGACATAGTAACAACAGTAGATTTCCAGTGAACTGGAATAACTGCCTTAGAAGCACTGAGAATATGCCGGAGAAGTGTCTTCTTTTATAAGGACAGCAGTCCTCGCAAAAGGTTTATCAACCAGAAACTAGGGCAAAAAGGTAAGTCCCCCTGCATAATGAGACGGGCTGTTTCTACTACTTTCTGCAGTAAAGAGAGGACAGTTCTACCAGATATGTAGTGGAGTTCCAACTACATGCATCTCCAGCAAGTGTTTGGGACCCCATGGTACATTTTAGCCAGCAGATTAGGGCAACGATACCATCTTGAGAGCACCTTGTAATGTGTTTCTACCACTAACACGCAAGAAGAATGCATTGCTGAATATTTCCGGCCAATCATCTTTTCCTATCAGACCATTTAAGTCCTTTTCCCAATCCCTCATAAATTTAGGTCTAGAGGGAAAAGCCTGATCAACTATTAGTTTATAGATGGCGGAAAGAGCGTGACGTGGAAAGGGTTGGGAGAGGCACATGTTCTCAAAAGGCGTGGTCGATTGGCTATGAGTGCAGACAAGCGTAAACCCCTTAAGAAATACTTAATATGTAAGTAACTCCATATCTCCTGGTTGGGTAAATCCCAGTTGGCTTGGACAATTGGGAAACTCAAAATACTAGTTAAATCCAAAAGCTGATCAACTCTATGGATACTTCTAAGACGCCATAGCCAAAATGACAAATCAGAGAAACCCAGAGGGAATGCAGGATTCCCGAACAATGGCATAAGCGGGGAAGGGGAGTGCGAGAGAAGAGGTTGAGCTCGTAGATGTCCCCAGCATGCAAACGTAGGGCCTATCAGGGGTGAGAAGTTGAGGGAAATTTTGGGAGCCAGGGAAGGTCAGGATGCAAGAAGTGGTGCAAGTTCATTTCAATATCCTCCCACTGTTTCTCATCCACTCCACGCCCCCATTCCATCACTCTAGTGAGAAGCACTGCTTGATGGTAAGAAAAAAAGTGTGGTAATTGAAAGCTACCTTGATGTTTCCTTCTAAACAATGTGTTGCGTTTAAAACTCGGTTTACGGCCTGCCCAAACATAATCCCTGAGTTTTTGCTGAAGGGCAATAAACCACACACGAGGTATAGCAGTAGGCAAGGTCTGGAGGAGGTAAAGCACTCTAGGTAAGACATTCATTTTAATTACTCAGATCTGCCGTACCCAAGAAATTCTCTTGGCACCTCAAGCAGAGATGTCGGAGTGAAGTTTGGTTAATTAGAAGAAAAAATTTGAGAAATAGCTCTTCAAATTTAGCCCAGGACATTTAATCTGCGTGGGATGATATGAGAAAGGAGAAACGGATCGGAGCACCCATAGGCTTGTCTGATCCAGTGTGAGATTCAGCACCAAGGATTTAGATAAATTAACCTTAAAGTTCGAAAGGGCTCCGAAACGTCTAAACTCAGAGAGAAGGATGGGATTTAAAATTAAGGGATTAGACACAATGGCTAATAAATCGTCAGCGAATAGTGCAAGTTTGTATTCCCTATCTCTCACCACCATCCCCCGTATACTAACATTTTGTCGAATGGCCCTCACCAGGGCCTCCATACAGAGCAAAATATCAATGTCGACAAGGGGCAGCCCTAACGAGTGCCTTTTGAAACGTGGAATGGTTCTGAAAGCTCCCCATTAACATGCACATGAGCCGATGGATTAGCATAAAGAGCACAGATTTTCTCTGACGTCCTAGTGGATGCTGGGTACTCCGTAAGGACCATGGGGTATAGACGGGCTCCGCAGGAGACTGGGCACTCTTAATAGAAAGATTAGGTACTATATCTGGTGTGCACTGGCTCCTCCCTCTATGCCCCTCCTCCAGACCTCAGTTAGTATCTGTGCCCGGCCAGAGCTAGATGCACCCTAGGCGCTCTCCTGAGCTTCCTAGAAAAGAAAGTATTTGTTAGGTTTTTTATTTTCAGTGAGATCTGCTGGCAACAGACTCACTGCTACGTGGGACTGAGGGGAGAGAAGCGAACCTACCTGCTTGCAGCTAGCTTGGGCTTCTAAGGCTACTGGACACCATTAGCTCCGGAGGGATCGAACACAGGCCCAGTCCTCGGTCGTCCGGTCCCGGAGCCGCGCCGCCGTCCCCCTCGCAGAGCTAGAAGAACGAAGAGAAGTTGAAAATCGGCTGCTGAAGACTCTGGTCTTCATTAAGGTAGCGCACAGCACTGCAGCTGTGCGCCATTGCTCCCTTAGCACACCACACACTCCGGTCACTGATGGGTGCAGGGCGCTGGGGGGGGCGCCCTGGGCAGCAATTAGATTGCCTTACTTGGCGAAAAGCACATAATACAGTCTGATAAACTGTATATGTGCATTAACCCCCGCCATTAAAGTACATAAAAGGACAGAAGCCCGCCGCTGCCTTCTTCCTCGGCACACCGGCGCCATTTTCTCTTCACAGCTCAGCTGGAAGGAAGCTCCCCAGGCTCTCCCCTGCAGTATCCTGGTACACAAAGGGTAAAAAAGAGAGGGGGGGCACATAAATTTAGGCGCAAAACTGTGTATATAAGCTGCTATAGGGGAAAAATCACTCAGTATAGTGTACATCCCTGTATTATATAGCGCTGTGGTGTGTGCTGGCATACTCTCTGTCTCTCCAAAGGGCCTGGTGGGGGAACTGTCTTCAAATAGAGCATCCCCTGTGTGTGTGGTGTGTCGGTACGCGTGTGTCGACATGTCTGAGGTAAAAGGCTCCTCTAAGGAGGTGATAGAGCGGATATGTGTGTGGGAGGGTGTCTCCGTCGACAACGCCGACACCTGTTTGGATATGTGTAAGTGCTGAGGTAAAATTATTGCACAAAAGGTTAGGGAACAGAAAGGAAATCTACCCTGGTCTGTCCCTATGTCACAGAGTCCTTCAGAGTCTCTCTATGTTCACTATCCAAAATAACAAAGTATCGACACGGAGTTTAACTCCACTGTCGACTACGATAATGCAAAGTTACAGCCAAGAGGGCTAAAAGATATTCAATATATGATTATTGGAATAAAAGATGATTTGCATATCACTGATGACTTATCTGTCCCTGACACGAGAGTACACATGTTAAGGGGAAGAATGCTGAGGTAAATTTCCCTCCTCTCATGAGGAAAAAGAGCGGGAATCTCCAGACAAGAGACGGCAGCTTCCCACAAGAGAATTCTCCGGCTGTATCCTTTCCCCACTAGGGCCAGGATGTGTTGAGAATCTTCCCCTTGGGTGTCCTGTTTGCACTAGCTATTCTCAGGGATCCTGCAGATAGTGTGCACATTCTAGTATACTACCCAGACCGGCGATTGTGTCGGCATGGGTTTATAGCGCTGTGGCAGCGTGGACAGGTACCTTATCAGCAGAGATTGAGACCCTAGTATGCATATAAATATTTTAAGATGCTGTCTTAAGTGATAGATATATAATTATAAAGCATGCCCAAAGGGACATGAGTATACTGGGTCCTAGAGACAAAAGCTATGTCGATTTCTGCTTGACGTGTCCTTTAGAATATACATTGGACAGATGATGCCGACTTAAGAGGCATATGGAAGGCTGAGGATTGTGTGGAGAAAGGTTCTCGGGCTTGGTCTCCACAGCTATAGCTGGTAATTCTGATATTTTGCCTTATATTCCTGCACAGCCTAGGAAAGCACGACGTTATTAAATGCAGCTTTTCGAATAAAGAAACAAGAAAGTCTGAGGTGCGTCCTTTCTTGTCAGAGCCGGGGGCAGAGGAAAGAAGTTGTACAACACAGCTAGTCCCCAGGAACAGAAGTCCTCCCCGGCCTCTACAAAAATCCACTGCATGTCGCTGGGGCTCCACAGGCGGAGCTAGGCCCGGTGGGGACACGCCTTCGTAAGTTCAGCCACAAGTGGGATCACTCCCTGTTAGATCCCTGGGCAATAGAAATTGTATCGCAGGGATACAGGCTGGACTGTGAGAAGATGCCCCCTCACCGAGGACCCGGCGGGCTTCCCCCCAAGAGAGGGAGCCAGTGTTAACTGCAATTCGTAAATTGTATCTTCAACGGGTGGTGGTCAAGGGTCCCCTCCTTCAACAAGAGGGTGTTATTATTCGACCATGTTATAATCCCGAAACCAGACGGTTCGGTTAGACCCATATTGTATTAAAATTAGAGATGAGCGCCTGAAATTTTTCGGGTTTTGTGTTTTGGTTTTGGGTTCGGTTCCGCGGCCGTGTTTTGGGTTCGAACGCGTTTTGGCAAAACCTCACCGAATTTTTTTTGTCGGATTCGGGTGTGTTTTGGATTCGGGTGTTTTTTTCAAAAAACACTAAAAAACAGCTTAAATCATAGAATTTGGGGGTCATTTTGATCCCAAAGTATTATTAACCTCAAAAACCATAATTTACACTCATTTTCAGTCTATTCTGAATACCTCACACCTCACAATATTATTTTTAGTCCTAAAATTTGCACCGAGGTCGCTGTGTGAGTAAGATAAGCGACCCTAGTGGCCGACACAAACACCGGGCCCATCTAGGAGTGGCACTGCAGTGTCACGCAGGATGTCCCTTCCAAAAAACCCTCCCCAAACAGCACATGACGCAAAGAAAAAAAGAGGCGCAATGAGGTAGCTGTGTGAGTAAGATTAGCGACCCTAGTGGCCGACACAAACACCGGGCCCATCTAGGAGTGGCACTGCAGTGTCACGCAGGATGGCCCTTCCAAAAAACCCTCCCCAAACAGCACATGACGCAAAGAAAAAAAGAGGCGCAATGAGGTAGCTGTGTGAGTAAGATTAGCGACCCTAGTGGCCGACACAAACACCGGGCCCATCTAGGAGTGGCACTGCAGTGTCACGCAGGATGTCCCTTCCAAAAAACCCTCCCCAAACAGCACATGACGCAAAGAAAAAAAGAGGCGCAATGAGGTAGCTGTGTGAGTAAGATTAGCGACCCTAGTGGCCGACACAAACACCGGGCCCATCTAGGAGTGGCACTGCAGTGTCACGCAGGATGTCCCTTCCAAAAAACCCTCCCCAAACAGCACATGACGCAAAGAAAAAAAGAGGCGCAATGAGGTAGCTGACTGTGTGAGTAAGATTAGCGACCCTAGTGGCCGACACAAACACCGGGCCCATTTAGGAGTGGCACTGCAGTGTCACGCAGGATGTCCCTTCCAAAAAACCCTCCCCAATCAGCACATGATGCAAAGAAAAAGAAAAGAAAAAAGAGGTGCAAGATGGAATTGTCCTTGGGCCCTCCCACCCACCCTTATGTTGTATAAACAAAACAGGACATGCACACTTTAACCAACCCATCATTTCAGTGACAGGGTCTGCCACACGACTGTGACTGATATGACGGGTTGGTTTGGACCCCCCCAAAAAAGAAGCAATTAATCTCTCCTTGCACAAACTGGCTCTACAGAGGCAAGATGTCCACCTCATCATCACCCTCCGATATATCACCGTGTACATCCCCCTCCTCACAGATTATCAATTCGTCCCCACTGGAATCCACCATCTCAGCTCCCTGTGTACTTTGTGGAGGCAATTGCTGCTGGTCAATGTCTCCGCGGAGGAATTGATTATAATTCATTTTAATGAACATCATCTTCTCCACATTTTCTGGATGTAACCTCGTACGCCGATTGCTGACAAGGTGAGCGGCGGCACTAAACACTCTTTCGGAGTACACACTTGTGGGAGGGCAACTTAGGTAGAATAAAGCCAGTTTGTGCAAGGGCCTCCAAATTGCCTCTTTTTCCTGCCAGTATAAGTACGGACTGTGTGACGTGCCTACTTGGATGCGGTCACTCATATAATCCTCCACCATTCTATCAATGTTGAGAGAATCATATGCAGTGACAGTAGACGACATGTCCGTAATCGTTGTCAGGTCCTTCAGTCCGGACCAGATGTCAGCATCAGCAGTCGCTCCAGACTGCCCTGCATCACCGCCAGCGGGTGGGCTCGGAATTCTGAGCCTTTTCCTCGCACCCCCAGTTGCGGGAGAATGTGAAGGAGGAGATGTTGACAGGTCGCGTTCCGCTTGACTTGACAATTTTGTCACCAGCAGGTCTTTCAATCCCAGCAGACTTGTGTCTGCCGGAAAGAGAGATCCAAGGTAGGCTTTAAATCTAGGATCGAGCACGGTGGCCAAAATGTAGTGCTCTGATTTCAACAGATTGACCACCCGTGAATCCTTGTTAAGCGAATTAAGGGCTACATCCACAAGTCCCACATGCCTAGCGGAATCGCTCCGTGTTAGCTCCTCCTTCAATGTCTCCAGCTTCTTCTGCAAAAGCCTGATGAGGGGAATGACCTGACTCAGGCTGGCAGTGTCTGAACTGACTTCACGTGTGGCAAGTTCAAAGGGCATCAGAACCTTGCACAACGTTGAAATCATTCTCCACTGCGCTTGAGACAGGTGCATTCCACCTACTATATCGTGCTCAATTGTATAGGCTTGAATGGCCTTTTGCTGCTCCTCCAACCTCTGAAGCATATAGAGGGTTGAATTCCACCTCGTTACCACTTCTTGCTTCAGATGATGGCAGGGCAGGTTCAGTAGTTTTTTGTGGTGCTCCAGTCTTCTGTACGTGGTGCCTGTACGCCGAAAGTGTCCCGCAATTCTTCTGGCCACCGACAGCATCTCTTGCACGCCCCTGTCGTTTTTTAAAAAATTCTGCACCACCAAATTCAAGGTATGTGCAAAACATGGGACGTGCTGGAATTTGCCCATATTTAATGCACACACAATATTGCTGGCGTTGTCCGATGCCACAAATCCACAGGAGAGTCCAATTGGGGTAAGCCATTCCGCGATGATCTTCCTCAGTTGCCGTAAGAGGTTTTCAGCTGTGTGCGTATTCTGGAAACCGGTGATACAAAGCGTAGCCTGCCTAGGAAAGAGTTGGCGTTTGCGAGATGCTGCTACTGGTGCCGCCGCTGCTGTTCTTGCGGCGGGAGTCCATACATCTACCCAGTGGGCTGTCACAGTCATATAGTCCTGACCCTGCCCTGCTCCACTTGTCCACATGTCCGTGGTTAAGTGGACATTGGGTACAACTGCATTTTTTAGGACACTGGTGAGTCTTTTTCTGACGTCCGTGTACATTCTCGGTATCGCCTGCCTAGAGAAGTGGAACCTAGATGGTATTTGGTAACGGGGGCACACTGCCTCAATAAATTGTCTAGTTCCCTGTGAACTAACGGCGGATACCGGACGCACGTCTAACACCAACATAGTTGTCAAGGCCTCAGTTATCCGCTTTGCAGTAGGATGACTGCTGTGATATTTCATCTTCCTCGCAAAGGACTGTTGAACAGTCAATTGCTTACTGGAAGTAGTACAAGTGGGATTACGACTTCCCCTCTGGGATGACCATCGACTCCCAGCGGCAACAACAGCAACGCCAGCAGCAGTAGGCGTTACACGCAAGGATGCATCGGAGGAATCCCAGGCAGGAGAGGACTCGTCAGAATTGCCAGTGACATGGCCTGCAGGACTATTGGCATTCCTGGGGAAGGAGGAAATTGACACTGAGTTGGTGGGGTGGTTTGCGTGAGCTTGGTTACAAGAGGAAGGGATTTACTGGTCAGTGGACTGCTTCCGCTGTCACCCAAAGTTTTTGAACTTGTCACTGACTTATTATGAATGCGCTGCAGGTGACGTATAAGGGAGGATGTTCCGAGGTGGTTAACGTCCTTACCCCTACTTATTACAGCTTGACAAAGGGAACACACGGCTTGACACCTGTTGTCCGCATTTCTGGTGAAATACCTCCACACCGAAGAGCTGATTTTTTTGGTATTTTCACCTGGCATGTCAACGGCCATATTCCTCCCACGGACAACAGGTGTCTCCCCGGGTGCCTGACTTAAACAAACCACCTCACCATCAGAATCCTCCTGGTCAATTTCCTCCCCAGCGCCAGCAACACCCATATCCTCCTCATCCTGGTGTACTTCAACACTGACATCTTCAATCTGACTATCAGGAACTGGACTGCGGGTGCTCCTTCCAGCACTTGCAGGGGGCGTGCAAATGGTGGAAGGCGCATGCTCTTCACGTCCAGTGTTGGGAAGGTCAGGCATCGCAACCGACACAATTGGACTCTCCTTGTGGATTTGGGATTTCGAAGAATGCACAGTTCTTTGCTGTGCTGCTTTTGCCAGCTTGAGTCTTTTCATTTTTCTAGCGAGAGGCTGAGTGCTTCCATCCTCATGTGAAGCTGAACCACTAGCCATGAACATAGGCCAGGGCCTCAGCCGTTCCTTGCCACTCCGTGTCGTAAATGGCATATTGGCAAGTTTACGCTTCTCCTCCGACAATTTTATTTTAGGTTTTGGAGTCCTTTTTTTTCTGATATTTGGTGTTTTGGATTTGACATGCTCTGTACTATGACATTGGGCATCGGCCTTGGCAGACGACGTTGCTGGCATTTCATCGTCTCGGCCATGACTAGTGGCAGCAGCTTCAGCACGAGGTGGAAGTGGATCTTGATCTTTCCCTAATTTTGGAACCTCAACATTTTTGTTCTCCATATTTTAATAGGCACAACTAAAAGGCACCTCAGGTAAACAATGGAGATGGATACTAGTATACAATTATGGACTGCCTGCCGAGTGCAGACACAGAGGTAGCCACAGCCGTGAACTACCGTACTGTACTGTGTCTGCTGCTAATATAGACTGGTTGATAAAGAGATAGTATACTCGTAACTAGTATGTATGTATAAAGAAAGAAAGAAAAACCACGGTTAGGTGGTATATACAATTATGGACGGGCTGCCGAGTGCCGACACAGAGGTAGCCACAGCCGTGAACTACCGCACTGTACTGTGTCTGCTGCTAATATATAGACTGGTTGATAAAGAGATAGTATACTCGTAACTAGTATGTATGTATAAAGAAAGAAAAAAAAACCACGGTTAGGTGGTATATACAATTATGGACGGGCTGCCGAGTGCCGACACAGAGGTAGCCACAGCCGTGAACTACCGCACTGTACTGTGTCTGCTGCTAATATATAGACTGGTTGATAAAGAGATAGTATACTCGTAACTAGTATGTATGTATAAAGAAAGAAAAAAAAACCACGGTTAGGTGGTATATACAATTATGGACGGGCTGCCGAGTGCCGACACAGAGGTAGCCACAGCCGTGAACTACCGCACTGTACTGTGTCTGCTGCTAATATAGACTGGTTGATAAAGAGATAGTATACTCGTAACTAGTATGTATGTATAAAGAAAGAAAAAAAAAACCACGGTTAGGTGGTATATACAATTATGGACGGGCTGCCGAGTGCCGACACAGAGGTAGCCACAGCCGTGAACTACCGCACTGTACTGTGTCTGCTGCTAATATAGACTGGTTGATAAAGAGATAGTATACTCGTAACTAGTATGACTATAAAGAAAGAAAAAAAAACCACGGTTAGGTGGTATATACAATTATGGACGGGCTGCCGAGTGCCGACACAGAGGTAGCCACAGCCGTGAACTACCGCACTGTACTGTGTCTGCTGCTAATATATAGACTGGTTGATAAAGAGATAGTATACTCGTAACTAGTATGTATGTATAAAGAAAGAAAAAAAAACCACGGTTAGGTGGTATATACAATTATGGACGGGCTGCCGAGTGCCGACACAGAGGTAGCCACAGCCGTGAACTACCGCACTGTACTGTGTCTGCTGCTAATATAGACTGGTTGATAAAGAGATAGTATACTCGTAACTAGTATGTATGTATAAAGAAAGAAAAAAAAACCACGGTTAGGTGGTATATACAATTATGGACGGGCTGCCGAGTGCCGACACAGAGGTAGCCACAGCCGTGAACTACCGCACTGTACTGTGTCTGCTGCTAATATATAGACTGGTTGATAAAGAGATAGTATACTCGTAACTAGTATGTATGTATAAAGAAAGAAAAAAAAACCACGGTTAGGTGGTATATACAATTATGGACGGGCTGCCGAGTGCCGACACAGAGGTAGCCACAGCCGTGAACTACCGCACTGTACTGTGTCTGCTGCTAATATATAGACTGGTTGATAAAGAGATAGTATACTCGTAACTAGTATGTATGTATAAAGAAAGAAAAAAAAAACCACGGTTAGGTGGTATATACAATTATGGACGGGCTGCCGAGTGCCGACACAGAGGTAGCCACAGCCGTGAACTACCGCACTGTACTGTGTCTGCTGCTAATATAGACTGGTTGATAAAGAGATAGTATACTCGTAACTAGTATGACTATAAAGAAAGAAAAAAAAACCACGGTTAGGTGGTATATACAATTATGGACGGGCTGCCGAGTGCCGACACAGAGGTAGCCACAGCCGTGAACTACCGCACTGTACTGTGTCTGCTGCTAATATAGACTGGTTGATAAAGAGATAGTATACTACTAATATTATATATACTGGTGGTCAGGTCACTGGTCACTAGTCACACTGGCAGTGGCACTCCTGCAGCAAAAGTGTGCACTGTTTAATTTTAATATAATATTATGTACTCCTGGCTCCTGCTATAACCTATAACTGGCACTGCAGTGCTCCCCAGTCTCCCCCACAATTATAAGCTGTGTGAGCTGAGCACAGTCAGATATATATATACATTGATGCAGCACACTGGGCTGAGCAGTGCACACAGATATGGTATGTGACTGAGTCACTGTGTGTATCGTTTTTTTCAGGCAGAGAACGGATATATTAAATAAAACAAACAACTGCACTGTCTGGTGGTCACTGTGGTCGTCAGTCACTAAACTCTGCACTCTCTTCTACAGTATCACAGCCTCAGGTCAATCTCTCTCTCTCTCAACCCTAATCTAAATGGAGAGGACGCCAGCCACGTCCTCTCCCTATCAATCTCAATGCACGTGTGAAAATGGCGGCGACGCGCGGCTCCTTATATAGAATCCGAGTCTCGCGAGAATCCGACAGCGTCATGATGACGTTCGGGCGCGCTCGGGTTAACCGAGCAAGGCGGGAGGATCCGAGTCTGCTCGGACCCGTGAAAAAAACATGAAGTTCGTGCGGGTTCGGATTCAGAGAAACCGAACCCGCTCATCTCTAATTAAAATCCCTGAACATATACCTGAAAAGGTTCAGGTTCAAGATGGAATCGCTAAGAGCGGTCATTACAAGCCTGAAATGAATCGGGACATAAGGGATGCATACCTTCGTGTCCCCATTTATCCACCTCATCAGGCGTACCTCAAAATTGCGGTACGGGATTGTCATTACCAATTTCACCAAGGTAATGGCGGATATGATGGTGCTCCTGCGGAAGCAAGGTGTCACTATTATCACATACTTGGATGATCTCCTCATAAAAGCGAGATCAAGAGAGCAGTTGCTGGACAGCGTATCACCTTCTCTGGAAGTGAAACGGCAACACGACTGGATTCTATATATTCCGAAGTCGCAGTTGGTTCCTACAGCTCATCTGTCTCGCCTAGGCATGATCCTAGACACAGACCAGAAGAGGGTTTATCTCCCGATAGAGAGAGCTCAGGAGCTCATGACACTGGTCAGGAATCCATTGAAAACCAAAACAGGTGTCAGTGCATCACTGCACTCGAGTCCTGGGAAGGATGATGGCATCATACGAGGCCATCCCCTTCGGCTGGTTCCATGCAAGGACAATGGAACTTACTGGACAAGTGGTCCGGATCACATCTTCAGATGCATCGGTTAATCACCCTATCCCCCAGGGCCAGGGTGTCTCTCCTGTGGTGGCTGCGGAGTGCTCACCTTCTCGAGGGCCGCAGATTTGGCATTCAGGACTGGGTCCTGGTGACCACGGATGCAAGCCTCCGAGGGTGGGGGGCAGTTACACAGGGAAGAAAATTCCAAGGTTTGTGGTCAAGCCAACAGACTTGCCTTCACATCAATATCCTGGAACTAAGGGCCATATACAACGCCCTAAGTCAAGCGGAGTTCCTGCTTCGCGACCAACCGGTTCTGATCCAGTCAGACCGCAGGGGCTCATGTAAACCGCCAGGGCGGCACAAGGAGCAGGGTGGCGAGGGTAGAAGCCACCAGAATTCTTCGCTGGGCGGAGAATCAAGTAAGCGCACTGTCAGCAGTGTTCATTCCGGGAGTGGACACGACCTCCACCCGGGAAAGTGGTGACTTCATCAGGAAGTCTTCACGCAGTTTTGCAAATTGATGGAAACTGCCTCAGGTGGACTACATGGCGTCCCACCTCAATAAAAAGATAAAAAAGGTTTTACGCTGGGTCAAGGGACTCTCAGGCGATAGCTGTGGTCGCACTAGTAACACCATGGGTGTTCCAGTCGGTCTATATATTCCCTCCTCTTCCTCTTAGACCCAAGGGCTGAGAATTGTAATAAACGGAGGAGTGTGAACAATATTCTTTGCTACGAATTGGCCAAGAAGGACTCGGTACCCGGAACTGCAAGAAATGCTCTGAGGACCCATGGCCTCTGCCTCTCAGTCAGGACATGTTGCAACAGGGACCCTGTCTGATCCAAGACTTACCGCGGCTGCGTTGGACGGCATGGCGGTTGAACGCCGGATCCTAGCGGAAAAGGGCATTCCGGATGCATTCCGGATGCTGATAAAGGCTAGGAAAGACGTGACAGCAAGACTTTTTCACTGTATATGGCGAAAATAGGTTGCTTGGTGTGTGGCCGGGAAGGCCCTACAGAGGAATTCCAGGGGGGTCGATTCCTGCACTTCCTACAGTCAGGAGTGACTATGGGCCTAAAATTAGGATCCATAAAGGCCAATATTTCGGCCCTATCCCTTTTTCTCTCAAAAAGAACTGGCTTCACTGCCTGAAGTTCGGACGTTGTTACAGGGGTGCTGCATATTCAGCCCCTTTTGTGCCTCCAGTGGCACCATGGGATCTTAACGTGTGTTGGATTCCTAAAATCCCACTGGTTTGAGCCACTTAAGACCGTGGAGCTAAAATATCTCACGTGGAAAGTGGTCATGCTTTTGGCCTTCGCTTGGACTAGGCGTGTGTCAGAATTGGCGGCTTTGTCATGTAAAAGCCCATATCTGATCTTCCATATGGAAAGGGCAGAATGGAGGACTCGTCCCCAATTTCTCCCTAAGGTGGTATCATCGTTTCATTTGAACCAACCTATTGTGGTGCCTGCGGCTACTAGGGACTTGGAGGATTCCAAGTTGCTGGACGTAGTCCGGGCCCTGAAACTTTATGTTTCCAGGACGGCTAGAGTCAGAAAAACTGACTCGCTATTTATCCTGCATGCACCCAACAAGCTGGGTGCTCCTGCTTCAAAGCAGACTATTGCTCGCTGGTTCTGTAGCACGATTCAGCTTGCACATTCTGCGGCTGGACTGCCGCATCCTAAATTAGTAAAAGCCCATTCCACGAGGAAGGTGGGCTCTTCTTGGGCGGCTGCCCGAGGGGTCTCGGCTTTACAACTTTGCCGAGCTGCTACTTGGTCGGGTTCAAACACTTTTGCTAAATTCTACAAGTTTGATACCCTGGCTGAGGAGGACCTTGAGTTTGCTCATTCGGTGCTGCAGAGTCATCCGCACTCTCCCGCCCGTTTGGGAGCTTTGGTATAATCCCCATGGTCCTTACGGAGCACCCAGCATCCACTAGGACGTCAGAGAAAATAAGAATTTACTCACCGGTAATTCTATTTCTCGTAGTCCGTAGTGGATGCTGGGAGCCCGTCCCAAGTGCGGACTCTCTGCAATACATGTATATAGTTATTGCTTAACTAAAGGGTTATTGTATGAGCCATCTGTTGAGAGAGGCTCAGTTATTGTTCATACTGTTAACTGGGTATAGTTATCACGAGTTGTACGGTGTGATTGATGTGGCTGGTATGAGTCTTACCCTGGATTCCAAATCCTTTCCTAGTAATGTCAGCTCTTCCGGGCACAGTTTCCCTAACTGAGGTCTGGAGGAGGGGCATAGAGGGAGGAGCCAGTGCACACCAGATATAGTACCTAATCTATCTTTTAAGAGTGCCCAGTCTCCTGCGGAGCCCGTCTATACCCCATGGTCCTTACGGAGTACCCAGCATCCACCACGGACTACGAGAAATAGAATTACCGGTGAGTAATTTCTTATTTTCTGGAGTCCAATTTGTTCCAATCCCAGATGTTTCAGTACTCCGATGAAGAAACACCAATCTACCCTGTTGAATGCCTTGTCCGCATTTGTGGAGAGTAAACTAGATGGAAATTCACGCCCTGAGGCTAAGTGTATCAGATCCAAAACTTAAGTAGTGTTATCCCTGGCCTAACGACCAGGGACAAACCCTACCTGGTCTGTATGAATTACATTTAGAAGGGCAATTTAACATGGTTAGCTACCATTTTAGCAAACAGCTTCACATTGACATTCAACATGGAGATCTTCCTATAGCTGAAACACTGATCTGGATCCTTACCATCCTTGGGGATAACTGAGAGATGAGCAAGCAGAGATTGGGGGGAAAAGGGGGACTGATCCGAGATCTGATTAAATGCACCGAGCAACAAAGTGTTATGATCTATGTACTCGAAGCCCAGGAGACAGGGTGGCAATAGATGAGCTCCAAATACAGAAATGTGATGCTGCAGTTCAAACTGAGATTTGCAGCAAACCCTAACGGAATACCCTGACTCCGTTGTCCTTCCCTAGTGGTCAATTAACGCCTGCGAGACTATGGTTTCTTGAGCCCACGACAGCCGCATTTGAATGTGCGGATTAGGTCTGCCCGAACTCCGATGCCCCCCGGTCTTAGTAGGTGACAAGGCATTAACCGAGACAGAGAGAGAACAAGGGGAAAACTAACTAAGACAGACAAAAAGGCGAAAGGGGAAACTACAGAAAATAATAAACTAATTTATGTGCGGTTTGGCCGCCAAGACAAAACCGTAACCAAAGTAACGCTGCCCAATTGCCAAATACGAATCCGTCGTAGTTCGGCAAGGACAACAGTGGCGGAACCTCTGCAGAAAACACAATGGCAAGAAGATTAGAATTATACGGCTTCAGCCGTAAGATGCGGCAGAGCCGCTCCTCACGACACCGAAGAAGGTGCACAAAAAAGCAACAGGACCACAAGGCTGAAGTTTCAGGGTCACTAGACTGGAAAGCTGGAACAGATTCCCAGGACCAGGCTCCAGAAACCGGGATACAAGATGCAGGAATGAACTGGCTGAAAACAGGAACACTCCAGAGGCAGGATACAAGCTCCACAGGAAACAATCTCCGGCGAGGTTGCAATGTGCTGGCTCCCATAAAAAGGCCCTGCTGGCAAATCACAGGAGAGCCAGCACGACCAGCCCCTAGACCTTAATTGCCCAGCTGCTATGTGGCGCGCTCAGCGTGGCGTCCCGGCTGCTAAGTAACAGCCGGGACTGCAGCGCTGGGCGGCAGCCCGGCGTCTCCGGTTGCTAGGCAACCGGCCGGGGACAGGGAGTCAGCGGCGGAAGTGACGCGCCGGCCCCGTTGCCTAGAAAAGATGAAAGGCTGCCGCTATCTCCCTAGTGGTGTTGCAAGCAGACCCATCGTGCAATTTAATCTGAGTAACAAATTCAGTCGCACGTTGAGCCCGCAATGCCCTTGCCAACATTTTGCCTGGTTTATTCCCCTAGAGCAGTGGTTTTCAAACTCGGTCCTCAGGACCCCACACGGTTCATGTTTTCCATGTCACCCAGCAGCTGCACTGTGTATGACCAACTGTGACATTTTAAAAATCTACAGACATAGGCCGTGTGGGGTCCTGAGGACCGAGTTTGAGAACCTGTGCCCTAGAGGAAATAGCAGCTACAACATTTGCGAGCATCTATTTTAATTTTCCCAGACATGAGAGAATTAAACTCCTTATGAGCATCTAAGAGAGATTGGAGGATGTCAGTAAATAGTGAAGATTTATGTAGTGAGTATTTTCTGTATCAGGACTTCTTGAGCTGCCAAACGTTGGTTTTTCATATATGCTCCCAATTGAATGAGTCTACCTCTTAAACGCACTTATGCACCTCCCAAACTGTAACTTTGGAAACATCAGGCGTGTCATTGGTGAGCACATAATCAGCAATAGCCTCCCTAATCCACATTAGCATATTCTTGATAATTTACAATTATAACCTGTGGACTGTTATCTTCCTCAGGGTAAAGAAAAAAGAATAATGTGAATATTTTTTTCCCCCTAATTAGTAGCAATGAATGGTACGCAGGAATCATCAAAGACGGTACATTGAAAAATTATAGGTGACACAGAAAAGTCTTCTAACTTAAAAGTTGTATCATTAGAAATCAAGGAAAGTGATGAAAAGATGTTTACAACTTCAGATAATGCTAGAACCAACATAAGTGGGTACATTTACTAATGGTCATTTTGGTCGGTTTTCGCTTTTTGATGTACAGTATTTAGTCGATTTTCATTTAGTCTGTTTTGCCTTTAGATTTACTAAAGGCAAAACAGACTGTAAAATTGACTATAAAACCAAATCTCTACCAAAAATTAATATCGACCAAACATTAGTACTTTTACAAAGTGAATCCAGGGATTTTGTAGTTGTCTAACAGTCGGTTTGCAAATTAAACACTTCTAAAATATATTCTATTGGTTGGAACTTAATTATGATGTCTATAAAAGTGGACACAAGAATGTAGTGCACTGTGGCTGTGGAAATAATGGCTTTTACAATATATGTAATGCTGGTAACTCCTGCGGTATACAAATCAACACCTGACTGAGAGGACCCAGCAGCCTGAATCAGAGGAACAACAGCAGCTTATTGAGATACCGCAGAGCCTACGCAGGCCTAGGTTCTTCCGTTCAAAACCTCAATGCATTACCTGCTGGTAAGCTCATACAGATGTTCCGCCTCACAAATTGTAACATAATAATGATATATGACCTCGTCAAGACTCAGCTTGAGCCAGACACTGGACAGTCATGTGCTGTATCAGTCCTGTACATTGTCACTTTCGACATGTGCATTTGCCCTGACTCTAGAGCACTGTTGTGTCACTATATCAGATTGATCTAGTATTTGTGGCTGTTCAAAATATGGACTTTAAAAATATTTTGGTTGCAGATACTGTATATCTTTCAAAAATGAAATGGGTAATAAATATACATTCGCACCTTTGAAGTTATTTCATGTGATTGAATTATACATGGTCAGCAGTGGAGGGTTACAAATTACCTATATGTCAAAATACTTAGTAACTGTGGTTGATTACACATTGACATTAATTGAATGGACTAATTAACCTAGCAATTGGAAATGCTAGTCTAAGAAGAATAAGGATTAATTAAATCACCTGCCATTTCACCCTCAAATGTTCTGGTTTGTGTTGCTGGAGGTGGTCTTCTTGGTGGAGGTGGTGCTAACATTTTATTAGTTGGAGAGATACTCAAATGACACACATAATGTGTGTCTACCTGCAGTGTGTATTTTCACTTAAGCATTCTTTTTAATAAAAAAAATGGTGTCAATAATTAAATGTAGATTAATTAAATGTAGATGTAATATGTTGTTATTGTTGTAAGCAGAGTGTTTGCAGATTACTCACCATGCTCAGAACAAAATGGTGATGCATTGGTGTTGTGCACATTCACCTCTGACACAAGCTACTGTGGCATAAATCGCCTTTACACACTCTTCATATTCATTGTTGTCGACCTCAAAAGGTGACACCCCTCCAGTTGTGCATCCAAACCGCCTTGTCTTCATCATGTTTGCTTTGACTTAGCGGATATTTGAAAAGCACATGATGCACTGTATTTTTAAGTGCATTAAATGCCCAATACATTAAATGCTTCCCACATGGCACGTTTCCTTCTGGCTAACCTCCCAAATACTGTAACTCCTCATAATTTGTGAGCAAGGAATTCATTTTTGCACTATTGTCATCTTATATTGCGGCCAGATTTGGTTTTGCCAGGTTGTCGTTCCTCCCTAGAAACAGACAAAAGAAGTGTGCAATTTTTATTCGATTTGATTCCGGTTGGCAGTCAGTTTCAAATTTGAAGTGGAAATTGAAAATAAAAAAGCCCACTAGTTAAAATTGTCACATATCAAATTTGATTTTGAGAATCAATTTAAAATCAAATGTTAGTAAATGAGCGAATTGGACAATGAAATAGAAAGTCGATTTCAATAACTTTAAATCAACTTAGAAATCAACTGCAAAATCAACCTTTACTAAATATACCCCAAAGTCTGTAACTAAAAAATTGTTTATAACAAATTCCTCAATGGAAAAGTGCAGCTCGTAGACATTGTATAGCTCATCGTGGCTAATATTTTCTTTTTTTGTTTTCATATGTCAGTTTGTTTGACATTTGTTCAATATTTTTGGGCAATTGAACTTTTATGTGAAAATTAGCTGTTTGTGTTTCAACAATATTTTTTCTTATATATTTCACTAGGTGTCTTGCCCAAGTTGGTAGCAATATTGTGCAGTACAGAAGGTAATGCACAATTGCTCCATTGTGTGTATTTTGTCATGTTCCCATGGGCTTCTTGTTTTTCAATGTTGTCATTTTCTTCAAAGTAATGAACAACCATCATCTTTATATTGGTATCAATACTTTCGTATCAATAGCGATATAACTACTTATTTCTTATCAATTAGCCACTTAGATAAGTTTTCTTAAGTTGTGGATTCTTTCTAGGTAGGGAATGGATTCACAAACCAGCAACTAATGTACTGATCTGCACACCAGTCTTTAATAGCATTTGGCCAGCCTTCAATAGGAGAACAAGTAAACGTCTCCATGCTTTTTTTTGTGAAATCTGTTTTGTTGAGTTTTTAGCAATGGCAAAGTTACAAATCACAACGTGAAAAGATCCACGGTGGGAACCGTAGCATAGAAAGAAAGTACAAACTAAGCCATGAACATTATATAAGTAAATATATTTAGCGAGAAGATACAACAGTAGTCATGGCAAAGCTATGACATGTAATACATGAAATGAACAGTCGGAAATGTACAGGTAACTAGAGTGATATGCAATATGCAATATCACTCCATTCATTACCGACAAACCTAACAATGCAGAACAATAAGTAACAAGGGGGTTAGGAAAGAGGGGGGGAAAGAACACACGAGGGAGTAAAACTAGAGGCCTGGTAGAGGAATAAGAGATGTCACTGAGCCCTATATTCAAAGTAAAACAGGGACAATGAGGGAGCATAAAAGGGTCATAATAATGTAAGGGGTGTCTCAAGAGGTCATCAAAAGTTGTCTATGAATAAGATTTTAAAAATCAGTGTTTGGGTGGGCAAATCTAGCTTATCGATGTAAAAAGCCCAATTTTTTTAATAGAATTTCATCATACCATCTTCAATAGATGGTAATGCGAATTTTCTGTCAAAGTATAATAGCTAGAGCATCTTTTGTTTGACCTCTGACAACATAGGGCTAGATCTGGATAAACAGTGAACAAGAATCATCTTTTTTGTTACAGTGACCAGTAAGGTAAGAAGTGGTATAACAGAAGGAGCATTTGATCTAACATTACAAACGGTAAAATCTGCACATAAACACGCCATGGGGTTAATTTGGAAATCATTTGAGAAGAAGGTATTGATAAAAGCTATTATGCCAGAAACGTTTGACATGCCCACTTTCCCACATACAGTGATAAAAGGAGGCTGAAGAACAAAGACATTTAGGGCGTGCACCAGATTGCGAGAGCTGAAATTTGGCAAATTGGGCTGTGGAGATTTAGGGTATATTCAATTGAAGTCGGATCCTATCCGACAGACGCCGTTTCTGGCCAGCATTCCGACAATGCAGATTCGACTTTATAACAAGTCGAAACTGCATCAGCGGTAAACTGACGAAAAGCCATGTTTTTGACAAAACCACGTGGCGCCGATCCATGTATTTTCCGATAGTGCTGGTTTTTTCGATAGTCAAAAAAGGCACTAATTGAATACCCCCCATAAGCTTTCTGTATCGTATGTAAATGATCCTCTTGTAGGTAAGAGGAGCTAAGAATTTTCAGAATGGAGTCATACCTTTGCCTTAAATGGTCACACGAGGAAAGCGTAGGAATATCTTTTTGCCATTGCGACAAAACCTTGCTTCAATTGGCATGGGACAGGGAATCTGTAAGGGCTGCATATATATATATATATATATATATATATATATATATATATATATATCTAGTGCAATACAGGGGTGTGGTTGCAGAGATGTAAAATAGACTGGATCTGATCAGGCTCCACGGGGACAGATCCAATTCAAGGTGGGGAGACGGACGCTGTGTAGTGTCTCACTTGTTAAACATATAGAATTGAGTGTGGGGTAGGGAGTAAATGTCTCTGAGATCTTGAAATTGAAGTAAGCATCCTCTTGGATCAAATACCTATGAAGTATCAGATAATCCCTTTTTTTTCCACTTGAGAAAAAGATTGTTTGAAAGAGAATGGGGAAAAGAAGGGTTACCCCAGAGCGGAATCCTAGTTGAGGAGGAGGGGTTTCTGTTAAATTTCTTGTTCAGGGAAATCCAGGCATAAAATATATCATGAAATAACGTATTATGAAGGATATGCTCAGGGATATCAGAAGGCTTGGAATGCAAAAGGGCACCCGAGGAAAAGGGATAAAGTAAAGCTTTATCTAGGGTGTAGTTCGTGAAGACACTCCTATCTAACAACCGATCAACTGCGAATCTAAACATCACTGCGAAGGAATATGAGGAATAGTCCGGAACACCCTCCCCTCCTTGATTAGCTTGTCCAGGGCAAATCTAGGTTTGTGGCTACGCCATAGAAACGTTATAATAACCTGGCGTAAAACAATAATATCGCGCCAGGACAGGCACATCGGCAACATTTGCATTATATAAAACAGCTTAGGAAACACAATTGTAACCCTGATTACACAACGTACCATGTATAAACAGTGCCTCCACCCAGGGGGGGGGGGGGGGGGGAAGCCTACAATAACTTAGAACTAGGGGTGCAGTAGGTGATTAATAATACCACATTACCCTCTATCCCATATATGTAAACCTAAAGCTCTGCTTTGAGTACTCATATACCTGTTTTCGTTGTTCCTTTCTCCTTCCGGATCTCGTGAAGTACTTAACACAAGTGTATACTGTTGTATGTACTGTAGTATTTACTCTTTTTAATGCTACTGTACTACAACATAACCAATGTCAACCTATTTTTATCAGCAAATACCTCTAAACATTTCCCTAAAGGTCCTATACAATACTCAATTGCATGCACTACAAAAAACAGATTAGTTCAATGAAAAAACATTATATTGAGAGAAATAACCGGGTATTCTATACTGGCTTAAGGTGCACTCGTTGGGGACCATCAGCAGGCAGTCTCCAATAGTGACACTGGAATGTAGGTAAGTATGGAGTTCTCACCAATATAGCAGGTTCTTACCTACAGGTATATGTAATGAGTCTTTTAATAACCATACCGGTAAGTAGTTGCGGTGAAGCTCTCTGATAGCCAAAATATCCTAAATTATGCTTGACTCCAACTTAAAAATAACTCTCCTACGGTCACAACTAGCTTGGTAAAAGGCACAATGTCTCTAGTTATGTTTATTCAATCTCTGAACTTCAGCTTTTGTAATCCTCTGCTGAGGAGAATTTCTAGCTGTAACAAATGTTGCAATGATGTTGCTAATTGTATCCACTGGGTGTGTATTGGGTCAGAATACCTCCGTCATGATCCCGGCAGCTGAATGCCGGCAGGGAGGGGTAAGTGCAACAAGCCCCTTGCGGGCTCACTGCGGTCGCCTCAGGTTCTATTCCAACTCTATGGGTGTCGTGGACATCCACGAGTGGGAATGGTCCCTGTTGGTCGGCATGCCAACTGTCGGGATTGGGATTGTGTGGGATGTAGGGGAAGGTTATGTGACCGACGGTCTCATCCACCAATATAGCCGGAGTAATTCTGCTTCTGGGAAAGGATAAGAAATGCTGCCCTACACTTCAGTTTATTTGGAAGGGCACTGCTTATTGGCAATAACTGTTATCTACATCTGTGTTTGTCTCAGTTTTAGGCAATTACACTGCCCTCACTCTTGTTTATAGTCCATACACTTGGTTTGCCTCAAGGTCTCTGATGACCACATTCAGTAGATTCACCTAGATGTCTAGTTAATTACTTTAGCTTTATCAAATAGATGCTAATGAAACAGGTACCGATTAAAATAGCTATACTGGCATACAGGTTTATTCTGTGTTCCTGCTACCCTGTGTTTTCCCACAGTTGGATAAATATTCAGCTATCTCTATTCCTAATTAATCCTCCTTGCAGCGAGCCTTTAATTTTACTACTAGCCTTTCCTTTCACTGTGTGGCTAAAGTATACAGATTATATAGCTGAGGTAATACTCCCATTGCTCGGAAGACAGGAATATTGAGCTTATCCACAATTTCTCTATCCTTCCTCACGGGATCAATATCAATTGCTATTGCAAGGGATCCCGGCGGTCGTAATACCGATGCCGGGATCCAGAAGTTTGTGAAGCCGACAGGTAAGGGGGGTTCCCCCCTCTCCCCTAACCCTCCCTAAGCGCAGCCTAACCCGTAACCTCCCCCCATATTGCCTAACCACCACCCATAGGTGCTAAAACCTAACCCCCTGTCTCTGCTGCCTAAATCTAATTTCCCCGAAGCCTAACCTTATCCCTCCAAGGGGGTGCCTAACCCCCCAGGACGCAGCCTAACCGTCCCCTCGTAGCCTAAACCTAACCTCCTCCCCCCGTAGCCTAAACCTAACCTCTCTACCGCAGCTTACCTGATGTGCGATCCAGTGTGTCATCATTCAGCCTCCCGGCATCGATATTCCGGTGCCAGGATGTTGTACTCCTCTGGATGTCAGTGTCGGCATTTAGAAAGGGCGTCGGTATTCTGGCTGCCGGGATACCGACAGCCGGGATCCTGACTGCATCCCTTTCCTCACACTGTCCTGTACAATATTAAGTATAGGACAGGGGAGGCATGAACATATGTGTAAGGGACGCTAAAGGACACTACTCTGTCACTGTTCCTCTATTCAACAGCACAGCGCTGTCAGTGGGGTTTCATCAGGTAAACTGGCTTCCCCTCAACTGTCAATTATGGGGAAACGGCCTCCTCTTTTCACCCGGCGCCGCCTCCTCCCCCAGAATCCTGGCTTAGATCACACAGTCAGTGCCATCGCTTATTGCCGCTGGGTCCCCTCTTGCATCCGCTCTCTCCTGCCACCAGGGCCGGTGCAAGGTTTCTCGGCACCCTAGGCAAAATTTCTGCCTACACCCCCCCCCCCCCCCCCCACCCACCCACCCACCCACCGACGTTATCTAGAGGCTGTGTTAACAGTATGTTGATCCTCCTGAAGCAGCCAAATAACAGCAACAGAAAACCTGACAAATATTATATTAAATGCACACAAGTTAAAAAGCATCCAGCCCCACATCCATATATAGTATAATACCACAGTCTGTTGTTTTATACAGTATTATAGATAGGCACCAGGGTTGTAACTAGAACTTTGTGGCAGTGACGTGCGGTGAGGTCATTGGCTGGGGAGGCACTGAGATTTTATATATGTATATATATATATACATACACATATATATATATATATATATACATATACAGTGGTTGAAGTGGACATTTTGAAGTGGGGGTATGGAAAAGTGAAGGTTGCAATTATGCGCGCGCCTCCGGAAGAGGGGGTGTGGCCACTCAAATAGGGGCGTGTCCTTCAGTGTAGTAGGACCCCTTATACTATCTAGTACTGGCGCCCCTTTCACCTGATACCACACCGTATGAGCCGAAATTCACATTACAGCACACCGTATGAGCCGAAATTCACATTACAGCACACCGTATGAGCCGAAATTCACATTACAGCACACAGTATGAGCCGAAATTCACATTACAGCACACAGTATGAGCCGAAATTCACATTACAGCACACAGTATGAGCCAAAATTCATATTTTACTACACAGTATGAGCCGAAATTCACATTACAGCACACGGTATGGGCCGAAATTCACATTGACAGCACATGGTATGACCCAAAATTCTGATTTTACTACGCTGTATGTGCCGAAATTCACATTATAGCACACGGTATGACCCGAAATTCACATTACAGCACATGGTATGACCCAAAATTCTGATTTTACCACATGGTATGAGCCGAAATTCACATTATAGCAAACGGTATGACCCACAATTCAGGGACAGGGAGAGAGAGTGACAGCAGGGACTGAGAGAGTGACAGCAGGGACATAGGGGAACATTACCTGATATGTGCAGCGGAGGTGCGGAAGGGACTGTGGTTGTCGGTGGCGTATAAGCCTATGGTCTGCGGGGGATGCGGCGGTATTAAGCTGTCCTTCGTCGCTGCGGCGTTGATGTCCCTCTGACCACCGCCAGTTGTGGTCTGCGGTAGTCAGCTTTCAATGGCGGTGCAGCAGTGAGCACTGGTCAGCGGTGGGCGGTGGGCAGCTGTGATACAAATATATCATTTTTTTAAATTTATTTTATTTATTTTTCCCTGTCCCTGCGTCCAAGTGATCTGGGGGTGAGCTGGAGTCCAAGTGATCTTGCCCAGATCACTTGGACTGCAGCTCACCCCCAGATCACTTGGACTGCAGCTCACCCCCAGATCACTTGGACTGCAGCTCACCCCCAGATTACTTAGACTGCAGCTCACCCCCAGATCACTGGGGGTGAGCTGCAGTCCAAGTGATCTGGGGGTGAGCTGCCCAGACACTTACCACCAAGCACAACTCTCCCCCCCTCCCCCCCCCCCCCCTCGCCTTAGTGGTCCTGGTTCCTCAGTCCCGGAGGAAGCAGATGCTGCCGGAGATGCTGAGGGCACGGAAATAGAGGTAACAGCGCTGCCCGTTGTCTCCGGAGCTGCCGCTGCTATAGGTAACTCCAACATCGGGTCCCGCCACCGCTGCCCCCCGCCGTCCTCCTGAAGTGGCAGGCAGCTCCACTGTAGCGTCGGGTCCCGCCGCAGCTTGACCTCAATGCCTATGGGTGATTGGACCAGCGGATCCAGTACTGGATCCGCTGTCCAATCACATCCTTGCTGACAGGGGCAGGTTTTCCCTGTCAACGAGGCACTGGCATATGTGCCGCTTCCCCCGCAGTTTTTTAATGGGCTTTTACAACCCTGTGCTTGGCTCCGCACCCCTTTCTCTCCCATTCCAATTGTTAACGGGAGGCACTGCTATCTGAGCCTCCCAAAGTGATTTAAAGATTTAAAATGCTTATCATAATATAAAGAGATTACTTATGACACAGAATATGTCATAAGTATCTTCTTTATATTATTTTAATCATTAATGGCAGGGGAGGCACTGCCTCCCCTGACTACACGTCCCTGCTTTGTGGGCCCCCGTAGTAGAATCTTGAAAGGGCAGCCTCGAGGGGATAGGGAGACGCAGGATGATAGGGAGACGCGGGGCGGCAGAGAGTGGATAGGGAGACGCGGGGCTGCAGGGAGGTGATAGGCAGCTCCGTCTATTTCTGTTAGAGACATGGAGCAGGGAAATCAACACACTGGCGTTGGTGAGGACCAGGTGACTGACGGCTGTGGCAGGCTAGACCCTCGAAGCGGCCGCCCCTGGTCTGGGCTTACTTTGCAAAATATAATTTTTTTAGTAAAATAGATTTAAGTGGAGCATGCCGCCTTCCAGTGGCCAGCGCCCATAGGCAGCTGCCTAATGGTAGCACCGGCCCTGCCTGCAACTGACATCAGCACATGCCAGCCCCTGGCTCACGGCACTCTTGAGAGGCCAGGAGTACGGTTCCCGGGTTACAGCCCCAGTGATCTCCGTTTACAGCCCCGGGTTCACGGCACTCTTGAGAGGCCAGGACTACGGTTCCCGGGTTACAGCCCCAGTGATCTCCGTTTTTCAAATGCCGATAGGAGCCCTTTTTTTTATACCTCCCCAGGAACAGTCATGTGAGTCCCCCACACAACCCCCAGTATTTACCATGGCTGGCACGCAAATCCCCTCACTCTAGGCTCGAGTGCACTCTGGAAGGTTCTGTCATTGCCCTTCAGAGCCTGTTTTAACCCCTTCACACCAGTCAATAATACCAAACAATACCAAACAATATAAAAAAAGAGGGTGACTGGTAAGTAGCACACTTATTCTATATGAATTAACGATGCTACAGAAATAAACTTATATATATTTATCTTTTTACTCAGCATTTGAAATATTCTAAAATATAGTTAATATTTTTCTCAGTTGAATATATATATACAGGTTGAGTATCCCATATCCAAATATTCCGAAATACGGAATATTCCGAAATAAGGAATTTTTTTGAGTGAGACTGAGATAGTGAAACCTTAGTTTTCTGATGGCTCAATGTACACAAACTTTGTTTAATATACAAAGTTATTAAAAATATTGTATTAAATGACCTTCAGGCTGTGTGTATAAGGTGTATATGAAACATAATGAATTGTGTGAATGTACACACACTTTGCTTAATGCACAAAGTTATTAAAAATATTGGCTAAAATTACCTTCAGGCTGTGTGTATAAGGTGTATATGAAACATGAATGCATTCTATGGTTAGACTTAGGTCCCATCACCATGATATCTCATTATGGTATGCAATTATTCCAAAATAAGGAAAAATCCGATATCCAAAATACTTCTGATCCCAAGCATTTTGTATAAGGGATACTCAACCTGTATATATATATATATATATATATACACACACACACACACACACACACACACACACACACACACACACACACACACACACACACACACACACACACTATCCACCTTAACTGACATACTAACATTCACCTCTAGGGAATACACATTTATAAACCATGTTGTTGTTCAGTGCTCTATTATTACTTGTAAAGAGGGCATTACACTCTCCCCTTGGTGATTCCGATGTATTTTGAGGTCGGGTTCACCATTGACAGTATATGTTTAAACACTTCTTTACTTATCATATGTGAATATCTGTCAACTTTATTTATTAGAATATTCAAAATAAGGCCATGACATTGCCATATGTGAATGAATAAGTAAAGGTACTCCAATAAGAGTTCCTAATTGATTGTTAGTGAGTATCATAGGTGATCTATGATCCCTTTGTGGTCTAGAGGTCATGAAGGTCAAAGCTATACTTGATTCTACACCAGAATTATTTTTCGAACCCTGATCAGCACTGCTCCCCAACCAGTTTCTTCAAAATTATTGTTTAATTCCCTTTCACTGTTTAGTACAGGGGAACTCTTTTCAGTGTTATTTGTTTCTACGGATTCCCCACTAGCAACATATGGTGCCATATGCTCTCTATAGTAGTGCCCAGGCCCATAATCAGATACTTCTACAGTACTTTATACACCTCTATTACATCACTAATAGTTACTGGTTTCATTGTGACCAGGTTAGTGTTAGAGTCAGTTGGATTAACATACTGTTTCCTTCCATCTAATATATTGAGCTATGGGTAATAGATGCTTTCTATGGTATGTTAACATAGACCCATACCCTGATGACGGCAGCAGTTAGTAAACAGAAATATCCGGGAGCTGCTTTAAGACATTATAAGGTTCCGTTTTCCATCTATTAGCTAGTTTCTGTCTTCTTGGTGATCCTAAATGCTTAATTAATACTCTGTCACCAGGAAGTAATTGATGTTCCTTCACATGCATGTGCATGATGCATGGTGAACTTTATTCCGGTCTCCCAGTTTTTTAGCAACAGATTGTGCCAGTTGGTAAGCATCTTTTAATTGTTCTCGCAGTTGTTTGACATATTGTGCATGGGATGGAGCGCATAAAGCATCAAGTTTGGTTCCCAGACACACATGAATAGGTACGAAAGGAGAGGGCCCTAGTTTGCACACCATAATTAAGTAATGAGGTGCTACTTTGCTTGAGACTTGATACAGTATACAAGAGGAAAAAAGTTGAGGTGTACTATCTCACACCAGCTCAACCTGTAATAACCAAAGGCATTTAGCATAATCCTGGCCAGGGCTATGAGCTTACCCACAGCGCCAAGGTAGCCTCTCATTGGGTAAGTCCCTAACACTAACTATAGGGGTTCAGGTCCGGGGGGGCAGGATACCCCAGAGCCACCCAGCCAGACAACCCCAGGGCACTGCAAGAGTGATACAAATAAAGGGTTAAAGAGGTAGGAGCAGCTGCTGCTGCATGTGTGAGTAATGTGAGGAGTGAAAGAAAATTATGTGAAAGTGTTACATATATAAAACAAACTAGAAGTGCCATAGTGTATTGAAATAGTGTTAGATTGCAATGCACTGGGGACGTCCAGCAATGGCAGGTACAGGGAGCCCAGCACCCCAGAGAATCCCCCCAATATTGACTATCATAGTAAACAAATGTAGGAGTCTTACCTCAGTGTGCTCACTCCACATATGTAAGTCAGAGTGCTGTGCTATCTATTTAAAATCAGTGAGAGGTGAGTGGGGCAGGGTGCTAAACTAGGCTGAAGGTGTCTCATGCCTTCAGATATATGTATAAATACATAGAATCAGTTACGAAAGGAGGGGGCACTAGTTTGCACACTAATTAAGTAATGAGGTGCTATTCTGCGTGAGACTTGATACAGTATACAAGGGGTAAAAAGTTGCAGGTGCAAGCTGATTTTTTTTCACCCTTGTATACACATCAATAGGTAATCTAGCCTCCCTTCCAAACATGAGAGAATAAGGAGAGTACCCCGTGGTCTCATTTTTGGTGCAGTTATAAGACTAAATGAGATATGTATTGACTCCAGCGATGCTTGCTTTTGTTACTTAAAGTACCTAACATAGTTAACAACGTTCCATTAAAACGTTCATGCTGTGGATCTCCTTGTGGATGGTAGGGGGTAGTTCTGTATTTCTTGATTCCACAGCAGACACATAATTCATGGATCAACCGACTTTCAAAATCTCGTCCTTGCTCAGAATGGATTCTAGCAGGAAGCCCGTATTGAATGAAAAACTTTTTCCACAAAGTCTTGGCCTTGAATGAAAAACTTTTCCCACAATGTCTTGGCCACTGTAACAGCTCTTTGATTCTTTTTCACATAAGCTTGTGCATACCTTATAAAATGGTCTGTGACCACTAGATTGTTTCTTTATTTTCCCGCAGAGCTCTCCAGTGCTAGGAAATCTATACAAATCAAATCCATTGGCCCCATAGTACTAATGTTCGCCATAGTTGCTGATTGTGTGTACAGTGACTTCCTTACTCCACAGTTTCTGCAGGTTTTACAAAAATGCTCTACAATATATCTCTACTCATAAATGGCCAATAGAATCTTTCAGCAATTAGCCCTTGGGTTTTTTCATATCCCAATTGTCCATGGTTGTCATGCAGGGATTCTTATACCATTTGCTTATATTTGTTAGGTAATACTAATTGGAAGTTATGTTTTCCATTTGATCTCTGGGTATGTCGATACAATATTACTTGCTGCATCATAAGTTTTTTTTTTGTCTTAATAGCACTTTAGATTCCAGAGAAAGGGTTTGTTCTCTTATGTAGTTCCTCGGATTCTTTAACATCTGTAAAATAGGGGAAATTATGGGGTCTGCTTGTTGCTTGATGGACATTTGATCTTTGTCTACAATTTCCATCCCATTTAATTCAGACTGAGTTAACCAACAATACATAGGAGGCAAGGCCTGATCTGAAGCACCTAGAGAATTCACAGCTGCCTGTTCTACTTACTGTGTAATGTGAATTTGATGACATAACCCTTTTACAGAGGCTGCCGGAACTCCAATCCACTCATCTGTGGTAGTATTAATGGGCTGTTGTGGTAATCTAGAGAGGGCATCAGCATCTTGGTTATTTATTCCTGGTCGATACTTAATGGTGAAATCATAATTAGTTAGCGCTGCCAACCACCGTTGCCCAGTTGCATTAAGCTTAGCAGTAGGATGAATGTATGTCAATGGGTTATTATACGTTTGTACTATAAAAGGCACACTGTATAAGCATTCATGGAACTTTTCTACAATTGCCCATTTCAATGCCAAAAATTCCAATAGATGAACTGGGTAATTTTTCTCACTAGGTGAAAACCCTCGACTAACATAAGAAATAGTCTTCAATTGTTTTGATTGCTGCTGATAAAATACTCCCCCATGTCCTTCAAAAGAAGCATCTGTATGAACTTCATACAGGAGTTCTGTGTTGGCATATGCTAACACCGGAGAATTCCTCAAACAATGCTTTCGTTTTAGAAAAGCCTCCTTGCAATTTTTGTCTCGCCGTTCCCCGAATGGGTCTTGAGGTTTGTGATAGACTACATCATCTTTCTTACCCGGTTGACTTTTCGGATTATTGGGAGGGTATCCTTTGGTCAGATCAGCTAAAGGCCGGGAACTCTTGGAGTACTATGGAACGAATCTCCGGTAGCCACAGAACCCTAAAAAAGCACAGCTCTTTAAGATTATTTTGTTGAGGCCAATTTTTTACAGCATCCACTTTATCAGGGTCTGTGGAAACGCCTTCTCGACTGCCAATATGCCCAAGGTATTTAACAGCGGGTTTACAATATTTACACTTCTCAACAGATAATTTCAATCCTCTGTTCTGCAAACGATCCAGCATTTTAAGTAGCCAAGTATTATGTTCTTTAAGGGTCCTGCTGAAAACAATGATATCAAGAGGTATACAAGAACTTCACGATAACACATATCATCCACTGTTTTCTCCATAGTCCGCTTGAACGTTGCTGGGCCCCTTCTATCCCTTGGGGCATTTTGAGAAATTCATACAACTCAATTGGACAAATAAAAGCGGTTTTCTGTTGATTCTCAGCATTCATAGGAATCTGATAATAGCCACACCTCAAATCAGGGAAAGAAAACCACTTACTGCCTTGAAGACAATCAAGAGCTTCCTCCACCTTTGTTACCGTATATTGGTCTGATATCGTATGATTATTTAGAGTTCTGTAATCAATACATAATCAAATCTCTCCATTCTTTTTCTGGCAACCACAATTGGGGAGACAGGGCTCTTTGAGTCAGCAATAACATTGTTTTCTAACAGATGACGCAAATGCTGCCTCATATCTTCGAAGTCGGCAGGGGCTAATCATCTGGATGCCCATAACTGTTGTTTCTCTTCAAGGTCTATATCACTAACTCTAAAGCAAGGCTCTAACTCAATTTTTCTGGACTGGCAACTCTCATTTAGGCTTGCCACCCTAGCACATGTATAGTGGCTTTCTGCCGTCCTCCTAGGGGTGATGTTTTTGAATCTCTTATCTTGCTTTTCACACCACTTTATCAAGTTTTTAAACAGGTTGGTATTAGTACCTACGATAACCGGTAACTCCCCATTTTCCCCAGATGAGTCCGGACAAACCAAGGCAAGTAAGTGAACGGTCTCATTGGGGGTGAACAAACCTGGCTCAAAAGTAATCTGAGTAACAATATACCCCAAATATGGGTATTTTTGCTCAAACTCCATATTGTAAGACTACAAAGGCTTGAATGGGTACATCCATAAGATGAGAATTGTACCAAGATTAAAAAATGATGGATACTTGAGATCCATTATCCATGAGTAAGGTACTGGTATGCCCATTAAAACTTTCACCAGAGATGCTTGTCCCATCAAATTATCGGGGATGTTATTGGACCATTGGGCACTCCCAATGGCATATGTACCTTTATAATTGGGGAGCCTGTGAAGCGACCACAGCACTCGCGTTGGAGTTTTCCAACTGAGAGGGTTGCCTCCTGGGATTGGTATTATTCCCCCTTCTGCTATTTCCATTCACAGAGCACTCAAAAGACTGATGCCCTAGTTGGTCACATCTGTAACAAATATAAGGTTGTCTATTTTCACTCCTCCTATTCATCCCTCTTGCTATGCCAGAGAGCATATAAGAACTGATGTTACTGTTAGACTGGAGGGCAATAAATTGATCTTTTTTTTTATTTTGCTCCTCAAGTAATTTTAAGAGCCTCTCATCCATGGCAGGTGGATCTGGTGTGGGTAGCACTACCTTTACCTTTTCTATAGTTATTTTCTTTATTCTCTGTGTGCACCCCTTTCAGCTTAACGTCTCTTACTAGTTAATTTAGAGTAGGAGGTGCAACCTTGGACATAGTGCACAGTAATCACTGGGCAACCGGATTATTAGTCAAAGCCCCTTTCAACACTTGCTTCATCTGTTGTTCATCCGCAGTCTTCTTATCAATGCCTCCCTTATCAACGATTTCATAAAGTAATCTATCAACCCTGTATATACAATGGGTTAATGTCTCCCCAGGCTCTTGATATGTGCTATTTAACCTATCCACCAATTCTCTTACATCTTCTAAAGTACCATATAAGAAATCTAATGCTTCTATATTGTCGGTTAAGGTAGATTAAGGATTACCTTTTCGGGTGGCCTGATTTACACCCATGGCTGGTCCTCTCGAACTTTCAACTACTCGCTGTCTCTTAATATGTTCTGGGCACTGCCCTTCAGAGCCTTTTTTAACCCCTTCACACCAGTCAATAATACCAAAAAGTATTTAAAAAAAAGTGTAACTGGTTAAGTAGCACACTTATTCTATATGAATTACCGATGCTATAAAAATAAACTTATATATACCTTTTTACTCAGCATCTGAAATATTATAAAATATACAGATAGAGCTATGCTAATCGTGGCACCATCTGTGCCTGGGGCGCTCCTATCGACAAGAAGCGTCTGTCCGGGGCGCGCGCTTCCTTGACAGAGACGTGTCCCATTCACTAGAATGGGAGAGTGTCTCTGTGCACTCCGGTGGGGCTAGGTGGACGGATTGCCTAGTCACGCTGGGAGTGCACATATGCAATGGAGTTGCACTAGATGAGTGTAGATCTGTAGTTAATATTTTTATATTTTTCTCAGTTCAGTATACATATATACTGTATATATACTGTATATACAAACACTATCCACCTAAACTAACATTCAACTCTAGGGAATACACATTTATAAACCAGGGTATGTTGTTGCTCAGTGCCTCTATTATTACTTGTAAAGAGGACACTACACAATGCTTTTTAAAACTGCAACGCGACCCAACAATGATAAAGGGAGAAGCCGCCATGCATCTAACAGTGTGGAGATCTTAGAAATCATAGGGGAATAATTAGCCTCATAAAGTTTGGGAAGATCCAAAGTTATCTGGACCCCCATATAAGTAATTTTACTAGGGGGTGAGTGAAAAGGAAATGCAGGTAAAGCGGGGGGGGGGGGGGGGGGGGCAATATGAAGCAGTTCAGATTTGGTGATGTTGACCCTGTATCCCGCAACTGACCCAAAGTCATTAATCAACCTAAGGATCTCAGGTATAGATTGATTAGGATTAGTCATACAGAGCAGCATATCATCTACAAACAGAGATACCTGGAGGTCAACACCTCCAATCCTGATACCTTGAAAAGACACAGGCCCTGAGAGTGATAGCTAGGGGATCAAGAGCTACTGCAAGTAGTAAAGGGGATAATGGACAGCCATGCCTTGTGTCTTAATGTATAGTTATGGGGGAAGACAAGAAACCATTACAGGAGATTTGAGTCACAGGGGAGCTATACAAAAGTTTAAGAGTAGAGATGAAAAGGGGAGGGGGGAGCCAAATCTAAAAAGCGTATGGTATAAATGATCCATTCCACTAAGTCAAAGGCCTTCTCGGTGTCCAGCGAAAGAATCAGGGCTGGAGAAGTAGAGGAGGGAGAATTAAAGTGGTGAATAGCTTAGATGACTCGTCTGACATTCACTTCCGAATGACGACCCCATATAAATGCTGTCTGGTCCGAGTGTTTAATGTTAGGTAAAGTACCTTCACGTGATCCGCCAGGATTTTAGTGAATAATTTATAATCGATATTCAGTAAGGATATGGGCCGATAGGAACCGGATAAGGATAAGTCCTTCCCAGGTTTAGGGAGGACCTTTAAAAGCACAGAGTTAAAGTGTGGGGGAAGATAATATGAGTGCAACAAGGTACAGGTTGAGTATCCCATATCCAAATATTCCGAAATACGGAATTTTTTGAGTGAGAGTGAGATAGGGAAATCTTTGTTTTCTGATGGCTCAATGTAACCAAACTTTGTTTAATACACAAAGTTAGTAAAAATATTGTATTACATGACCTTCAGGCTGTGTGTATAAGGTGTATATGAAACATAAATGAATTGTGTGTATGTACACACACTGTTTAATGCACAAAGTTATTGAAAATATTGTATTAAATGACCTTCAGGCTGTGTGTATAAGGTGTATATGAAACATAAATGCATTCTGTGCTTAGACTTGGGTCCCATTGCCATGATATCTTATTAGGGTATGCAATTATTCCAAAATACGGAATAATCCGATATCCAAAATGATTCTGGTCCCAAGCATTTTGGATAAGGGATACTTAACCTGTATTAAAAACCAATACAAGAGACTTACCAATTCTAGGCCAAAGTATTTTATAGAAGTCACTATTAAAGCCTTCCGGGCCCAGAGTTTTGTGGCGGATTGCATGATGCACCTCCTCTAAAGATATCAGAGAAATTAGACACTGAGCCATCTCAGAGGTGAGAGTAGGACAAGGCAAGGTTTCCCAGGGGGCAGTAGTGGAGACATGACTTCGGCAGTTTCTGCATTAGACGTAAAGTGCCCTGATATTGATAGTAGGGGCTATTTTACCATTTGTGTGCGTGTTCCATTTAGAAGATTGGGGAGAAGCTCCACCGTTTTATTCCCAGACTTATGGAATCTATAATTAATGGAAACGATATCTTTCACCCATGGTCTGCATGAATTAATCAAAATTATTTTGTGGAAGGGGTGGGTGTAAGTTTATATCGCTGGAAACCTTCAGATAGGGTGGTTTGGATCTCCAGGTATTGCGTGGCATACTTTTTCTTAGTGGCTGAGACATGAGAGCATCTGAACCCTAAGTACCGACTTAGCCACCATCCAAAACAATAATGGAATAGAGTGAAGATGAGCCTTGTTAATATTTTTACATTCCTCCTAAGCGGCTTCCAATCTGTTTCTAAGTTTAGAGGATTTAGATATGACGGGAATCTCCATAGTTTCGTAGTACCAGGTTCATCAGGTATATGCACTAATGCAGTGACTAGGGCATGGTCTGAAAGTGCTATAGTTTCAAGGCGGGACTAAGCAATTGTGGACAGTAAAATGTAAGATACAAGTATGTAATCAATTCTAGAGAGTGTATGGTGTGCAGCATATAAACAGTGCAGTGCAGTGCTCTCCATACATCAACAATCTGAAGGCGTTTGGCCAATAGGGGGACACCCAATTTGGGAAGAGAGGGAGGATGAAGAGGGAGTTTAGGTTTAATGCCAACAAGGATACAATACTGACAATAAGAATACTGACAAGGATAAAATACTGACAAGTTCAAAATCACGACTCATTTACATAAATACCGAAAAACAAAATAATGACAACATATTATAATGACAACATAGCGACATGGTATAATACTGGCACAACAAAATTCCAACAACCACAATCTAGACACATGGACATACCGACTGAACAAATACTGACAACCACAATCCCGGCAGACCAAAATACAGACAGCAACAATCCCACTTTTGAAATCCCGACAGTTAAACAGTCATAATACCGATGATTGAAATGCTGACAATTGTAATACCGACAGCTGTAATCCCAACATGTTCAGAAGACCATCGGTTTAAATGCCAACATGTAAAAAAAAAAAAGTCAATACCAAGAATTTAAAAAATTACCGCTATAATCCTGGCATTTTCAGAAAACCTACAGTTCAAATGGCAACATAGACAATCCCGAAAAGGTCTAAATACTGATAAAGCTGAATTGCTTTATCATATAAACAACCCTTTATGAGGTCTAAGAACACTGTACGCTGACTATGTAAGAAGTACCGTAAGGGTACGCTAGTTGCGTATCGATCGCTCAGCCGTAGGCGAGACGCTCAAGCATCGCTTTCGCTCACGGCCCAGAGATCACAGGCAGACACGCTATTGGCTGTGACTAACGTAATGATTCGCTATGGCGTAGCGGACGCTCGAGACCACGAGGAGATCACCAGCGGCGCAGACGCTCACAACGCTATACCTTGATATCTATACCTTTAACAATGAGATACACAGTATACCTTTATGTAGAGACAATGTGTAAGTGCAACCTGGTGTAACCTGATTAACTACAAAGCTGCTTGAGCGTCACCGACGCTCTGTGAACACTTAACACTATGAGAAAATACACAGATACTTGTTTAGGGTCCAAAGCCTATTATATGTATTATAACTAATATACTTGCAAAAAGGAATCACAGTACAAATGATACACTACAATATAACAGAGACTTCCTAACCAAATAACTATACAAGAAATACAATACAATACTAATCAAGGGAAAATACGAGAGAAAGAGAAGAGAGGGAGAGAGAGAAATATGAGAGAAATGGCTCACAGTAAGACAATATGATTACGGAGAAAACTTACGCACAAGGGGAACGATCGCATGCGCCTCGATATCCAGCTCCCGATTATCAGCAATGAGAACCGTTGAAGAGAGTGAAGTTGGATATGGTCGGCCTGCTATTTATGCTCCACACACAATACAATTCAATGGTCCCTACAATCTCATTGTTCATTGGACACAGGAATTCGGCTTCGCATTATAACAAAAGGTCATAGGTTGATTCATACAGGTGGGCTGTGACTATTTCCAACTGCTCAGGTGGGAGGGAAACTGGGTTTCCCGCCGCATGGGTAATAAAGTGCAAATAAAGTAAATGTTCATAAACTTCTTATGTCCATAACTATTCGCACGAGCGATTGATCTGCTTCAAACCAACACCGGAATATTTCTAATTAAATATTCTTCCGATGGATACTAAACACCACTGTATTACTCCTATCTGACCCTTCGTATCAAACAAAGAGGGATTCCTCTGTTCATGAACATTCTATATTAACCAAACTTTCAGAATCTATCAAAGGGACCATGATCTACAAAATACATTATTAGTGAAAATATGTAATGATTGAGTCGCACGCCACGATCGCATAAACTCTACCGTAAATACGCATACCATGCGCCTGCGGGTGCCCGCGACTGTGAGTATGCGCACGTACGGGAGAGCGTACGCATGCGCAGCACGGACCTGTGTGCGGTGCAAATATGGTAGCGTGCATAGAGATATTTTTCTGACTTTGACAGTCCATCCTTTGGCAGTCAATAATAACTGCCACTTCCTGAAAACATTTCAAAAGGAGAAAAATATATGTCAGGGGTTAATTCATTTCCATGGTTGGGTAAGGGAGGAGAGAGGAGTAGGTGGGAAGAGGGTATGACCTAGTGAGATAGCAGAAGCATGTGTGTATGAGTCCATGTTTGGGGGGTCATGTATCATCGTGCCGTACGTGTTGTAAATCAAGCTTCGAGGTATTGCGAAGTATACATTTGAATTCCTTCTTATCCCGTGGTACAGGTCTGTGGATGGGCTGTCAAACTTTACCGAGCTCTTTTCGGATTTTGAACAAAATGGGGAGCACATTTTAGTTGATGATACATGAATGGGGGAATATGTGATTGCTGATATCTGTGCCTGTATTCCCTATACTATGTGTGTCATTACCTGAGGGTTGTAGAAATGAAGAAAAGACATAATTACGGTAAATGCGGTGGTATTCTATGTCAGGTTAATGTACATCTGTCGGTTGAAGTTTTGTTCGGTATCTGTTGAAAGTCGTCTTCTTTGCGCTGTTTTGCTCATTAAGCGTGAGCAATAAGCTTTGTCAATGCCATTAGATTTACAAAAAAATGTTGGGCTAGCGTAATTTTAAGAATTCTAGGGAAACTGGGGATCCATGGCAAAGTTCATCAAGTGTCCATATCTCAAGTGGTCAAAACTTCTTCTTTAGTCTATCCGTTGTCTGTATAGCGTCTCATCAACTTCCTCGTCCAAGGGGGTCTTGTTATCTTGGAGAAAAACCAGAAAAACAGGTGAAAGAAACGGACCGTATAATCGCATTTTCCTTACATCATGGTTTCTATCATTGGGTCATAAATCAAATCCAGGTTAATTACAGTTTCCTCACTCCTCAAACTCATCACTCTTGTACTTTGTTTGCACCTCATTAAAGCCTGCCCGCATCTAAATATCAATCCAATAGGTATAACAACACCTAAAATACATAGGAGAAACTTTCCAACATCCATTATGACTCCTTGAGCCCAGTCTCCCAAACCGGAGAACCAATTTCGCGGGTTCAACCATGACACCCAACTAGTCAGCTCATTACCTACAGCAGCAAGGGTGAGATTGTGTTTTCGGCGAAATTCCCACTTTAATTGGAGAATATCGTCCATCTTTTGGTCTATGACCTCTACCGGATCCTCGGTGCTATTCGTGATATACGTGCAACACTTCACGCCGTACTGTGTTGCCAATGTAACACAATATCCGCCTGTCACTGCTGTGAGGTAATTAAGAACCATTCTATGCTGTACCAGTTCTGTTTTATAGGCTTGAAGTTCTCTTCCAGTGTATCTAAACGTGTCATCATACATTTCAGTGATATTATCTAACAAATTGGCGAGTGCGGAAATGTATCTATAATTCATCACTCCTCGAGCGGTGCGAGTGAAATCTAACGCCACCAGAACCTGTATCCCGGTGGATTCATGGATCAGATCAGAGGCCGGATGCTCTAACCTTTCTGACAGTTGTCTTTTAACTCGGTGCTCGTAATGAGTGTGAGTATAAGGAGCTTGGGCACCACGGTGTATGTCTTTCATTTTGTCATGTGATACAGTCATCACTTCAGGCAATACTTTTCCAATATAACACAATCCTTCAGAGTTTGGGGCAAGCCACTTGTACGCCTTTCTCCCGCATATGAAATATGCATCATCGGGGAGAACATAAGGGACGGAGAAGGACATTACCATATTACACACCTTCCAGGTGAAATCTCCTGATCCTAATTCTTCCATCTGCTTAATGCACGTATCAGGCTGTACGATATGTGCACAGTATCCTGGTGATACTTCTCCAACTCTAGTAATCCTATTTCCTAAGGTGTACCTATACCGGAAAGATTTTCCTCTACTGGCTATGTGGCGTACAAGCTCTGTATCTGTAGGCATTCTATCTGCTCTGTGTGAAAAGGTCATGGTAAGGTTGCTCCATGACACTTCCCAATTTCCCGGTTTTCGGGGATTGGAGATGTTGAAACATAAGAGGGACCTATCCACATGGTATTGGTGGAGCTTCAAACTAGGAGGGCTGGAGCTATTAAACCTCCTGTCCACCGGTCTCCCACCCTTTAGCTCAAGTACCTCCCCTACCGTTAAAGGAAATGGTACTAGCCCTGATTTACTATGACCCTGAGGTACTTGAGAGCATACCCAACAATCTGTTTTATTTAACACACTACCCACTAAGGAGTGATAGTCACTCAATGGATGCCGGTCCATATGGATATTAAAACTGGATTGGCATTTCTTTATGCATCCATCCTCTATCAGATTGTCACAGAGCCTACAGATACAATTTTCTTTTTGAACTAACAATCCTTCACAATTGTTTACAAATAACATGGTTGTTAGATCGTGCCCGGTACTCGCCTTTGCTTGGTGATTGGGTTGCTATTGGAAATTTACACCTCCGTCTCAGTCATCAGGACCTTTCTGGATCCTTTCTCGACCTCACTGGTACTCTCACCGAAACAGACTGTTCTGGTCAACATCATGGTCAACAGGAAAATCCATATCACAGTCTCTTGGGGCAAGTCCATCTTACAGGAGGAGAAAAGAAGAAATTTGTAAATGGGGTATAAGAAAACAGTTTGAGGGGGAGAGAACTTGTTACGATAATAAGTTCTCTCGTCTTGTTGTTCTTCTTGTTCTGCTGTCCTCTCAAAGGTGCTGTCTCTCAGTCTTCCACACGAACATTCTGGTGATGCAATATTCCTTCCTAACCAGCGATCTTTCTGTAAGGAGCAAAAATCTGGCATTACCATTGGTCCAACTGAGGGGTGACATACCATCTTTAAACCATGAAAACATGAGTGAGAAGAGAGAGTCAAAAAAAAAAAAACAAAGAGAGAGAGAGAACACTTCATGTGCATATATATATATTACATAACTTATCAACAAACAACAATAGGAAACGAGAAACAAAGCATTTTTATCAAACATTTTTCAACATTAAGAAAACATTGTTAGCATTATCAGGCTGTCATATCTACGTGTCTAATGGTCTCCTTGAGCAGTCCCTCCCCACCAGCACCTGCATTACTCCACTGTTTGTATCTGGCCAGAAATACATTGTGGCGGATAGGTCCTGCTGGGGTTTGGTAGACTTCTGCAAGGACCAAGTGGATATGCAATGTGTGAATTCTCACCGATAATCGTCAAAGATGGGGATAGAGAGAGAGAGAGAAAAACATTTTTCTTCACAAATACATTTACAACGTTTCACCTGGTCATTCCTGTGTCTTCAGTGAATGACCTCCCACTTTATTAACCGTTACCTCAGGCTTACCATCCGTCGTATGATCACCTTTCTTGACTACCTATCATGGGTGTGGCTCAAAATTCCTCCTATCTGATCTCTGATTATAATGGTGTGTGTTGTAATTTTGCTCATTTCTTGGTCTAGGGGGTCTAACTTTATGTGGGTTATTACAGTTGTTGGCATAATGCCCTTCTCTTCTACAATGGTAACAAATCCTTGGCCTTCTCCAGGTGCTAGGGGCCTGGGGTTCTGGTCGACTTGATGCATCCTCTAGTGCTTGGATGTTCAGTGTCATCAACCGCTCTCCCTGCGCTTCCCTGGTTCTTTGGATATTTCGGTCATGCTCGATAGCGGACTCTCTTAATGCCGCCACCGAGATACCTCTCCAATGAGGTATTGAAGTTTGTACCCTAATTTTTAGTGTGTCTTTTAAGTTGTTCGCTAATACGGACACAGCTACCTCTCTGTGGTGTACATTAGTTTCAATGTCATCTATACCTGTGTACCTAGCCATATCCTGCAGAGCCCGGTGAAAATACTCTTCTGCGGATTCACCTTCTTTTTGTCTTATTGTATAGATTTTATTCCACTTTACTACTGTAGGAAAATATTCTTTCAACTGTAGATTGATTCTTTTTACATTATCTTGGTTATACTTGTTTGTTAGTGGCACTTCCTCATCTAGCTTACAATCAGTGATAAATTTCAATGAATCAACATCGGGGGGTAAACATGCCCTCAAAACTGTCCTCCAATCTTTGTTACTTGGCTCTGCAGTATGTCCTAGCACTCTAATGTATCTTTGACAAGCAACTAAGTCTTTCCTGGGATCAGGAAATTCAGACAGAATTGCTCTTAATTCTGTTCGGGAAAAAGGGCAGTACATGGCGATGTTCCTGACAGGAGTGATTCCTGAAGAGTCAGTTTCCCCATTTGGTACTGCAATTACCCTAACAGGATTAAGTCCAGTAATGTCATTCTGAATTGATTCTAAGATATAAGGTACATTTGTTTGTGCGTGATGTATAATACCATACATACCTGTGGACACGACCTCACCTGACCCTCCATTAGGGGGTTTGATTACAGTTTTTACCGACTGGGTCGCGTCCACCTGGACGTCTTGTGTGATGGCTTCTGGAAGAGGTGCCGACATCGTTCTGGGTTCACTTTCTGGTTGGTGTTCCTGAGGAAAGTTTAACATGGGGTGCGACTTGCATGGGTTAATAGTTGTACATTCAACAGTATTACAATTATTTTTGTTACATTTATTACACTTATTCTTATCATCTATACTACAGTTGCTAAGAGCGTTTTTATTGTTCACCCTTGTGCTTTTCTCCGCAACCACAATCCCCTCCATTGCCATTTCTCTCCTCTCAAGATGAAAGTTAGGTAAGTAAGTTACATTTCTTTGCATTTCACCCTCCTGTTGCCATATCTGTAAACAATCATAATGCTTGATTCGTCTCTTTGCTGATTTAATGAGACATATCCTTCTCCTTAAATTATGCAACACCTCTGAGTCAAAACTACCTATCCCGGGAAATGGTACCTTATCCCCCGCAGTCATTCGTGTCCATTCATCACAAAAGGTCTCAGAGTGGGGACCATATTTCCCCCACATTACTAACCGAGCAGACCCTCGGGGTCTGCAAGCCTCTGGAGTCTGAATCCTGACCTCCGACCGTCTCTGTATTGTGCACTTGGCTGCCATTGTGGACCTTTTTAACACAGAAAAACTTCCTAAAATGCACCAAACACAGAACTTCGTTGGAAATCCTTAAAGCTCTTCCACTGAACTTCTTCTGCTCCGGGTATCTCCGTTCCGCCTTCTAGCAGACACGTGTAGCCGTTGCAGGCCCTATTTTTAGAGATTTTCCTGAGAAAATTCCCTTCCTTTTTCTTTACACAAATCACGCTTGCATGTGCTCCCTACAACACGTATGAGGGCAAGATTTACGCATGGATATACGACCTCATATCACGTTGCGTTATTGGTCACACATACAACCGTGCGGTCCAATCGTACCACTTATAGACACTTGTTGCCCATAAATGGTAGGATCATTGGAGTCTCCCTACTGTGCTCCAAAACAGCCAGAGCGTAATACAACGAAAACTTTATCACACTCTGTTGCACGTTTTCACTCAGATCGTGCTCATCACGTTCCACATAGATCACAAAGTTCACAAAGCGGGATTATCACATAGATCACAAAGTCCACAAAGCGGGATTCAATACACTCATACCGTTTTCAAACCAATATCATTCTTATAGTTTTCTGATCAGAAAAATCATTTCCCGTAGTCTGATAGCTCTCCCCAGAGGTATTACAGTAAAGTAAGGTATTTAAACTAAGTTTTTTGGAAAGCTGAAATCAATTTGTGCTATTTATCGCCTTGCGCTATTTATCGCGTTGCGCTATTTACCGCGTTGCGCTATTTATCGCCTGTTAAAGTCAACTTGTGGTTTGAGTTACGTGGGCGTACACAGACGCTCCGTTGCGTAATGTACACTGCGTGCGTCGGCCTTTGGATTGCGTACGCAAGTCTCAGTTAGGGACACGTGTACGCAAAGCAAAGATCCACCGTAACACAATTTATACTTTTATCAATGTAGATGACTGACTTCGCCTTATCTCCCAGGCAAACCGTGTGTTGGTCTATACTTTAACTATTACCTCTATTCTTAAACTATGAAATAACAGCAAATCTCTTTTAGCATTTTTCTATCAACTATAAAACTGGCAAACAGGATAGTGATATACGAAAATTTTAAATGAAAAGGAAATACAGATGTATACGTGCGTGTATACGCAAGACAGAAGAAAAATAGTTTTAAAAGACACAAGCGTTTTGTTCTTACCTCCGGTTCCCGGATTCCTTCAGCACTCTTTATCTAAGCGAAGCAGACGCTTATCCCGTCAGCACTGTGAGACAACCTCCCGCCCTTTGCTGAGGGATAATGTCTGCTGATCTACCTAGTGCAGATATGTGAAGGACTGGACGGCCCCCAATTGATAAAGCTGAATTGCTTTATCATATAAACAACCCTTTATGAGGTCTAAGAACACTGTACGCTGACTATGTAAGAAGTACCGTAAGGGTACGCTAGTTGCGTATCGATCGCTCAGCCGTAGGCGAGACGCTCAAGCGTCGCTTTCGCTCACGGCCCAGAGATCACAGGCAGACACGCTATTGGCTGTGACTAACGTAATGATTCGCTATGGCGTAGCGGACGCTCGAGACCACGAGGAGATCACCAGCGGCGCAGACGCTCACAACGCTATACCTTGATATCTATACCTTTAACAATGAGATACACAGTATACCTTTATGTAGAGACAATGTGTAAGTGCAACCTGGTGTAACCTGATTAACTACAAAGCTGCTTGAGCGTCACCGACGCTCTGTGAACACTTAACACTATGAGAAAATACACAGATACTTGTTTAGGGTCCAAAGCCTATTATATGTATTATAACTAATATACTTGCAAAAAGGAATCACAGTACAAATGATACACTACAATATAACAGAGACTTCCTAACCAAATAACTATACAAGAAATACAATACAATACTAATCAAGGGAAAATACGAGAGAAAGAGAAGAGAGGGAGAGAGAGAAATATGAGAGAAATGGCTCACAGTAAGACAATATGATTACGGAGAAAACTTACGCACAAGGGGAACGATCGCATGCGCCTCGATATCCAGCTCCCGATTATCAGCAATGAGAACCGTTGAAGAGAGTGAAGTTGGATATGGTCGGCCTGCTATTTATGCTCCACACACAATACAATTCAATGGTCCCTACAATCTCATTGTTCATTGGACACAGGAATTCGGCTTCGCATTATAACAAAAGGTCATAGGTTGATTCATACAGGTGGGCTGTGACTATTTCCAACTGCTCAGGTGGGAGGGAAACTGGGTTTCCCGCCGCATGGGTAATAAAGTGCAAATAAAGTAAATGTTCATAAACTTCTTATGTCCATAACTATTCGCACGAGCGATTGATCTGCTTCAAACCAACACCGGAATATTTCTAATTAAATATTCTTCCGATGGATACTAAACACCACTGTATTACTCCTATCTGACCCTTCGTATCAAACAAAGAGGGATTCCTCTGTTCATGAACATTCTATATTAACCAAACTTTCAGAATCTATCAAAGGGACCATGATCTACAAAATACATTATTAGTGAAAATATGTAATGATTGAGTCGCACGTACGGGAGAGCGTACGCATGCGCAGCACGGACCTGTGTGCGGTGCAAATATGGTAGCGTGCATAGAGATATTTTTCTGACTTTGACAATACCAACAAATCAAATCCGCACTTACAGGTCTGCATGGAGTAGTTGTACTGTAATGAGGGGTTGGTATCGGGAGACCGGCATTCGCGATCCCGGAGGTCACTATACCAACCCTGGGATCCCGGTTGCCAGATTGCCGCCGGAGGGGGGCTGCAAGGAAGCCCCTTGCGGGCTCGGTGGCTCGCTGCGTTCACCACAGGTCTTATTCCCACTCCATGGGTGTCGTGGTCACCCACGAGTGGGAATAGTCCCTGTTAGTCAGCATGCCGGCTATCAGGATTGTTAGGGGGCCGGATCCTGGCATCGGTATTGTGACCCGCCGGTCACACAACTACATCCCATACATACACTATATAATTATAATTACATAGCTACATGATCGAGTCACATTATTATGACCACCTCCTACATTGACATCGGCAGCGTACGTCATGTGTCATGTGCTGGCTTGGTGGCTATATATGGTGTGCAATAGGCTGTCTGCACAAATCACTCGTTTCTATCATGGGTAATGGGCGATTTATCAAGAGTTGCAAAATGGGATGATTGTCTGTTTTTGGGCCAAGGGTGACAGCATTTCTGAAACAGCAGTTTGTAAACTGTTCGCGTACTGCTGTGGTGAAGGTGTATCGTGACTGGAGAAATAACACCATTTCGAATAACCGCCATGGAAACCGCGGAGCACCACATGCCATTGATGAGAGAGGTGAACTTTGGCTACGTAGGTGCATGAGGGCCTACCAACAAGCTACAGTGGAGCAGCTCACCATCAAAATGAACCTGGGGGCTACCAGACGTGTGTCTAAAGCAGGCATTCCCAACCACGGTCCTCAAGGCACACCAACAGTGCAGGTTTTAGTGATATCCAGGCTTCAGCACAGATGGTTAAATCAAAATAACTGAGGTACTAATTAAGTCACCTGTGTTCAAGCCTGGATATCACTAAAACCAGGACTGTTAGTGTGCCTTGAGGACCGTGGTTGGGAAACACTGGTCTAAAGTGACAGTTCAGCGAATCCTGCTGCATATGGGTGTCCGAATCGGTTACTCTGGCTATTAGTTGGTGGTCATAATAATGTGATTCCTCTGTGTAAAACATAAAAGGAATATATAATATTCTGCCTTGCCACAAATATTCAATTAAATAAAGACATGCACAGTGTCCCTCCAAGGCACTTACTTTGTTTCTGAAAGAGTGGAGTAGGCATGAAGCAGGGTCTCCTCCTCTTTGGAGCACTCTTCACCTCTGCACTTTCTGACTCTCCTCCCTTGGCACAATAAAAGCTCTGCCAGTGCCTCTGCCTCTTTTTTTAAACTCCTTTTCCCCTCACACTACTCCGTTAAGCCTGCCCCTTTTTTCCACTCTTTACTGGGAAAGGAAACCTTGGCTCGACATCTTTTTGTAGCCTGCTTTGCTAGCCCCTGCTATATGGCTCAGAGCAGGAGCTTTCTGCAGCCAGGAGGCTCTGAAATACTAATATTGTAGTGGCCCAGGGGACATGTGCAGCCCGCACCACGCAGTGATGCCACTTACAAATTATATAAACACAAACACATAAAGGGTTACATTTTATTGAATATAGAACATGAAAAAAAGGCATAATTAGTAAAAAAAAAAAAAAAGAAAGAAGAAAGTATATTACAGTAGACATTTCGAGGGTAGTATTATAGAGCTATGTTCAGGCCTTATCTTAAGAGGGAAATAAATATTAATTCACTTTTTTTAAAAAGCAGATCTTTCCTTAAGTCTCTGCAGCACTGTAGTGGTTGCGGTCATCAAATCCAAGAACAAAGTCCAAGATGCTCTCACAATCAGCAAGAGGAAAAAAGCTCCTAAGCTAGGGCAGGTCAGAGCTTTTATATTGGAAGTAAAAGAAACTAAATGTCTCCTACTCCATTATGCTGTTGTATTGGTTGGCTCTGTGGCACCACCAAATGTCAGATCAGGCAGCACCTAGGCACCCAAAATATGTCTATGGGGAAATAGGTCTTTGGAGGAGGGGGCATTTTATTAGTGGTATGCTGTTAGGAATGTCCATTGGTGTGAACTCCATAAATGTTTGCCGTTGGCTTTGGTGATATGAGCTATCGATGGAAGGAAAATGGAATATGGTTCCATGTTTAAAACCATCGATGGTATGTACATGCATGACGGTTGGAACTGTATAGGAACCTGGAGGTGGAGCACTTGGGTGTTCATATTGTTCAGTGTGTAGGCACCAACGATGAACGATGCGCGGCCCCTAGTAGACATGACCAATGTGGGAGATGAACAATTTCCCTTGAACTTCCCAGAGCCCTGACAAATGAATTTGAGTGTACACACTACGCAATTTTTCAAACAATTTGAAAGACAAAAGATATCTTTGGAATTGGCACCTTATTTAAATATTTTAATATTGGGGAGGCATTTCTGTGTTTGTGGGCAGGGCTGTAGAAGGGGGATAAATGCCTAGCAGACATTTTTGCTCTTTGCATTTGTGCTCTGTGGCTAGTTTGGTGTGGTTTGAGGGCAGTGCAATTTCAGGAGGAAAGCATTAAATAATGTACTGCTGTGGAACTGAATTAACATGTATATTGTCTATTTTCTCTGTGGTTTTTGTGTTTAAAGAAATAAAAAAAATAATTTATCAAATGTGTTGAGTCCATTAAATGTACTGTTTTGAATGTGTCATTCATGGGCAAGGGGTACTGTGGGCCATATAGTGGGTTACACTTACATGCCTGATACTGAGTATATATTACTGGTCCAGAGGGATAATGGGCATACTCAGGGCCGGTGCTAGGGTGTTTGGCACTCTCCAGCAAACTATAAATTTGCGCCCTCACCACCATACTTTATAAAGGAATAGAGTGTCAAAGGGGGTGGTCTCACAACAAATGAGCGTGACCACACTGTAATACCCACATTTCATATTGCACCACACAGTAACACAATTTTTTTCACATTACAGCACATAGTAGTCTACCTTATTCACATACGTAGTGTCCCTTACCACACACAGTAGCGCCCCTTATGTTATGCTATACAGTAGTACCCCTTATACACAATGCCCACAGTAGTAGTGCCACTTGCTATAAGTTGAGTGGGGCCCCCGAGGGTAGGTTACAGTTAGAGTGCAATAACAGAGCCCTGCATCGCATTCCCCCACTGAAGCTCACATGCATTCAGCACCTCCGCATATGAACTCACTGGCAACGGCTACTGCTGGCTGGGGATAGGCACTGAATGTGAGCCATTGGTCTGAAAATACATGCAGGAAGGTGCGGGGGGGGGGGGGGGGCAGGCCAAGCTCAGCACTCTTTGGTGCATGGGCTGGGTGGTAAATTTTATCTTAAGGGGTAAGACGAAAGCACTGGCCCATGAATGGCCCATAGATAAGTCCATAGGCACACATGGGTTAGGGTTAGGCACAACTGGTGGGAGGGGGAGTCCCTGAAACTTTTACATTAAAATGGCCTGATATTCACCCAGTTTCAGCCAGGCACTTCCACCTTTCTACTGTTGGGTGCATGCGGATTCCAAACCTAGGAAAACACACCATTAATTATTTGGCTTACGCAGCCAATACAGTGCCGAGTCAAAAAGGTGCAGCAGTTTTTTTAAAAATATAAATGTTGACCTTTCTTTAATCTTTTCTGACCAATAATTGTTTAAAAGTGCTGCACTTTGGACCTTTTGTCAACTACCTGTAAGGACTTCTACATTTAGCTTGCAATACCCTCTACACCTCCCATATACACCATTATACATCCCGATACCCCCTATACCTCCCATGTACACCGCTATACCACCCAATACCCCTATACATCCCAATTCCCATCCATCCTGTAAGGCGCAAATAACACCACACATGGTTTTTTGCTTCTTTTATTAAAAGGTTTGAAAAAAATAACAAAGAATTCTGGACTTGATTCATTGGCTTGTATACCAACGAGTGCCTCTAGAGCATAGGTCTGCAAACTCGGTCCTCATTACCCCACACAGTGCATGTTTTGCAGGTAACCCAGCAGGTGCACAGGTGTATTAATTACTCACACACATTTTAAAAGGTCCACAGGTGGAGTTAATTATTTCACTTGTGATTCTGTGAGGAGACCTGCTAAACATGCACTGTGTGGGGTCCTGAGGACCGAGTTTGCAGACCTATGCTCTAGAGCAAGGATTACTCCAACAATTCTGGCACTCCAACAACTTCACAGCTACAGCAAAGTACATAACATTGATGCCAACATAACTAGGGCCAAGAAGAATATTTTCAATCTGCAGAAAGTCTTTTCAAAAGAACACAAGAAAAACAAGACGTCCCAAAGTCAGGTAGCAGGAGCAGATGAAGTCCAAAACCAACACTATGGTACTCCAACCATACTCCCATCATCCTGGATCAAGAACTCACGAAAGTGCTGAACATTTTTAGGAACACGTATTTAAAAACCGCAATCATAAAAATCACTAGCATTGCCATGCAGAGCCGACTGTGCACTCAGCCATATGGAGTGAATGGCAGTCGAGTAACTAGGTTGGGTGACAGGTGGCATAGGGGGCCGCACCGCAGAAAAACTGGGAGGTGGCTGCATCGCAGCAGGATTTGGTGGTGGCGGAATCAACGCTAGTATCGGGAAGTGGCTTGGGCTGCTGCATCATGAATGATGGCAGCACCATGCTCTCAGTCATTCGCTTGGCTTGAGCACGTGTCAATGCATCATACATGATGCGTTTGAACATCCAAAGCTGGTCTTGGTCTACGCTCTCTGAGGTGATGTGCATGCCCAAAATCATTAATTGGTCCGGGGTCTTCTGAAGAACCTGCTGCGCGTGTTCCAAAAACTGTTCTGCACGTGCCGGTATGGAACTGGTAGGTTGCCAACGCTTTGCTGGCCTCTTCCCCTTGCTGGCTGGTTGAGGGGGCGTCATCTCTAGCACAGTCTCTCCCAGGCCCGAGTGCTCACTGGCGGGGGAGGGTCAGGATCCACGTCGTGCGCGACTAGCTGAAATAAAAAAGTAGTTAGGTCCAAATAGAAAACTTAACATTTTCTATTCTCGTTCCCAGGAGGACTGTACAAGCAAAAGCAGCGAAAACAGTGGAGAAGCGTGCCTCTGGAGAAGTTGACAATATAAAACCCCACTTGCACACTTCTCAACTCTTGTCACTGCTTCTCGCATCTATGTGTATTAAAAAAAAGTGTATTTGGACTGTGTATGTACTTACCAGATCCTGACTCCCCGATGCCTCGTCTGCGATGGCCTCAGGCGACGCAGGCACCAGTGAGCAGTGTGACGGCTTCATGGGCTCGTGATCCTGGGTGAAGAGGAGCAGGTCGTAATACCACAGTGTGGGTTTATAGACATCATCTGTCCCGGCTCCTGAATGTTGAGAATCCTTGCTTTTCTTGTGTTCTTTCATGAAGACAGTACGCATATTTTGGATCTTCTTCTTGACCCATGTTATGTCGGCATCTGAGTTTAGTGTTTTGCTGTACAGCACAAGTTGTTGGAATGCTAGAGTCTTCTTTGCCCGGTTGGCGTAATCCTTGCATTTTATTCTCCACAGGCACTCGTTGGCCTGGTACAAGTCAATGAATCCAGTCCAGAATGTTTTATGGTGTTTCATATTTCTGAAAATAAAATGAAAACAAAGGTCAAAATACAAGCATACACCCCTTAAAACATATCATCATATACACCTTAAAAAATAGTTGAATGAAAAAATGTCTAGTGATTTTAATTGCTGTCACAGTGACATGCGGGGTGTAATCGGTGGTGGTGCAGTGCCATGCAGCCTGTAAAATTGCCAATGACAGTGCGCTATAATCAGTGTTGGGCAATGCAGACATCAGTAACGCATTGTGTTATAACAAAATGACGTCTCAACATACAGTGCGTGCACCAGCCACTTACGCGCCGTCCTAAAAAAATTGATTGCCGTGATGAAAATATTCAGGCACGGTTTGGAGTGGCACCTTTGGAAAACATTCAATTTGGGGCAAGTGCCGGATAATATCTCTCTCTTTCTCTCTAAGGTAATATTCTCTGAATTATTACCCGTGCCACACGCTAGCCCAGGGAGACAGAGGGAGATTAGGGAGGTAAATGTGTGGTTTAGGGATTGGTGCAGGAAAGAAGGGTTTGTGTTCCTAGAACACTGGGCAGACTTCTCAGGCGCCATCTTTTTTGTTGTGATGGATTGCACCTGAATGAGGAGGGGGCAGCAGTGCTGGAGGGAAGGATGGTTAGAAAGTTGGAGGAGATTTTAAACTAGGTGCCTGGGGGGAGAGTTTAGCAAGAAATTACGGGTCATTCAGTAAGAATAGCAGGGGTGGCGTTAGTGAACAAAACGGGGGAGGAGTAGGGGGAGGAATAGAGCAGACGGCAAGGGTAGTAACATGGGAACTAAAAAGGGTTTTAGAATAAACGTAAGGTTTTAGAATAAACGTAACCATTGATGATTACGGGTCATCTTTGCTGCACAAGAAGTATGATGTCCCTACCATAAGGGGAAATACATATCTCAATTGTATGTATGTAAATGCTAGAAGTCTTCCAGGTAAAAAGGGTAAATAGAAATCCTTGCAGCAAGCAAGGAATATGATATTTTAGGCATTACTGAAACTTGGTGGGACAAATATCATGATTGGACAGTCAATCTAGAGGGTTATACGCTGTACAGGAGAGACAGACTAAATAAACGGGGTGGAGGGGTATGTCTTTACGTAAAGCCGTCTCTAAAACCTGTTATACAGGAATATATTCAAGAAGGGACTGTAAATACTATTGAGACATTATGGGTAGAAATTGCATGCGGGGGTAAAGAAATAAAGAAGTTAATATTGGGGATATGCTACAGGCCGCCTGGTATTAATGTGTCTGATGAGAAATTGTTACTGAACCAAATTGAAAGAGCAGCAGCAGTAGGAGTAATATGTTTTTAAATACGCTAAATGATAATTACTTAGTTCAATTAATCGAGGAACCAACTAGGTACAATGCAATCTTAGATCTGGTATTAGCTAACAATCGGAAATTGGTATCAAATATTGAAATAGGAGAGCCCATAGGAAACAGCGTCCACAATATGGTCACATTCAATATCAGTTTTCATAAGCAGTCCTATACTGGCTCAACTAGGACTCTAAACTTTAGCAAAACCAACTTTGACATGATGAAGGAAGCGTTAAGGGACACTGAATCGGAAACTCTGTTTCAAGAAAAAAATACTACAGGGAAATGGGATGTATTAAAATCACTGATAATTAAAAATACTCGTAAATTTATTCCCACCAGCAGCAAAAAAAAAAGGAATAAAAATCCCAAACCAATGTGGTTTAACAAAAATATAAAGGAATTAATGGACAAAAAAGACAAGCATTTAAAAAATACAAATCTGAGGGGGATGCGGATTCATTTCAGCACTATAAGGATTGTAACAAAATGTGCAAAAAAGGAATAAGAGCAGCTAAAGTAGAAACTGAAAAACTAGTAGCAAAGGAAAGCAAAGTGAATCCCAAATTTTTTTTTTAAGTACATCAACAAAAACAAATCATAGCGTAGTATGTTCCTAATAAGCAATTCCACCCTAAGTGACAGGAAATTTTCAATATTGTGATGTATAGAGAATAAAGGATGCCCTTCCACAGACTGATTTTAGAAGAAAGCACCTTCCTGCCTGGTTTATGAGGTTACCTTATAGAATACCCCAAAATTAAATGAGGTAATAACAGCTTAAAGTTTATTCTAAAGGATCCTCATAACCAGTGGAAAGCACCTTTTGGTAATAAAATTACCTCCAACAATCCCCCAAACGAATGAGGTCTATGCACACAGGTATCCCAGAAAGGCAAATAAACAATAGGAACTCTTCACACCCGTGGAAAACACCTTATGGTAATAAAAGTACCTATATGTATCCCTCAAACCAATGAGGTCTATGCATGTAGATATTTCACAAGGCAAATGCAGGACACATGGATCTTCATTAAAAGCAGGCTCTTTTATTGTACTCGACCAAATAGAGCATGTATTTTTGTGGAAGGGAAATAGAGACGGCCTTACAGTAATTCTAGAATCTTAACCCACATGGCTGCTATTAATACAGCCTTGAAACTTGAAAATTAGCAACGTAAACCATCGAGTTCAGAGAAAGCATCATGCGAAATTTGTTTCTTTTTGGTGGCAATCAATTCGTCTGTTGCCTCAATAACACTGGGAAGGTGTCGAGCAACTGGGCAAATTGCTTCTTTTTTAGCACTCCAACGGGTGTCACTTTGACTGTGTAGAGAACATCCTGTTTTGTCAGTGAGCAACTTCCATCTCTCAGGGCTGCCACTAAACAGGTGACTACAGGTGATTAATACATCAAAAAACGTAATTGCTTCATCGCAGCATGTACACCAACTAGATTCAGAGAGTGTGCAGCGCATGGTGAATAAATAGCTGTTGGATGTTTTTCTTTAATACGTGCCTGAACACCTTTAACATTTCCAGACATGTTACTGCCATTGTCATAGCCTTGTCTTCTGCAATCAGTTATGTTTATGCCATGGTGCAGCAGTCTTCTTAATACCTCATCCGCAATTTCAAGACCCGTTTTCTGTGAGAAATAATAAAACTCAATAAACCTTTCTCGCGTGGACTATTGCCTTGTTTCTGCGTCTAATGAATGTAGCGCAAAATCAGGACATTTTACTCAATGATAGCTGTGTCAGGTGTTGCATCACATACTGTATTAGAGAAAAAAAAATAGATTAGGATCTTTCATCCAGAATAACACCCAAGACACGTTTCCCACACAAATCAATAAACTCATTTTGCATTTCATGTGACAAATACAGAGCTTGAACTAGTTTACCACTGTCTTGGCTCTTCTTCACTTTAGCTAAGTGCTCTTCTAGCAAAAGATCATAATGAGAACATAATTCAAGACATCCAAGAAAGTTGCCATTGTGTACATCTCCTATTTTATCTGAACTGCCTCGGAATGCCTGACTACATGAGTTTGAGAATGGTAACATCAAGAAAATGTTTCAGAAGGGAAATCAACTTCTCTCTTTCGGATACCAACTGTTGTTGTAGTTGACTGTCAATTGCTCTACTATCTCCCCTAACAGCATGTTCAAGTGTTCTCCACTGTAAATAAAACTGCTTGTGTTGAAGACTTCTCTCATGCTCTGGCAATCTTCTATACAGTTTCCACCATTTGTGTTTGGATGTATTAAAACCCTCTTCTGTTGCAAGGGAGCTTACTTGATGCTTAGTCCGAGAAGCAGATACAAAGAGTCGGCATGGGGCACAATATAGGGTATTTTTTGTTAGGCTTGGAAATAGCCAAACTCTGGCTGACTTCTGACGTCCATTTGATGTACATGTGTAAAGCAGATGAACACATTTAACCCAAAGGATCTAGGAGAGTGGCCTCAAGTAATAACAGATAATGACCGACAAGTCATTGTGAAATTTGGTCAAAACTCTGAAGCCAAACTGAAAGAAATGATTGGGCAGCTGCCTGCAGATGTTGAAGGCAATTAATTTCCCACTTTTCTGGCTCAAATCCAGCTCCATAATGCTTGGGCCAGGCATATCTTCCACAAGAGTGAGAGGTACAGTCCCAGAAATTATTTCCAAGGTGGCTGAACTTGAAGTTGATTCTTCACAAATTGCAGTTTGTTCATCCAAGGTATCTACAGCAGTCTCAGAACCTCTTTGTCAGTCTTCTCTCTCCTCTTCTTCAGTCTTCTGTCTCTCCTCTTCGTCAGTCTGTCTCTTCTCAAAATACTTGAAAAGGACATTTTTCTTCTTGAGGTCTTCAGCTCTCTTTTCATTGTCTTTCTTTTCCTTCCTTTTTTGGGCACCAGATTTGTATCGACTCATTATGATGATACCTGCAAAAGTAATATAAACAATTGTATTCATCTAGATCAATGTTTCCCAACCTCGGTCATCAAGGCATAATAGTTTTAAGGATATCCATGCTTGAACACAGATGGTTCACTCAAAATAACTGAGGTATTAATTAAGTCAACTGTGCCTTGAAAACCAGAGGTTGGAAAACACTTATCTAGATTCTTCCTTAACTTAAACCTCCCTTGCACAGCTGTACCACTAACCTTAAAGGTAGCTGTGTCAGGTGTTGCATCACATACTGTATTAGAGAAAAAAAAATAGATTAGGATCTTTCATCCAGAATAACACCCAAGACACGTTTCCCACACAAATCAATAAACTCATTTTGCATTTCATGTGACAAATACAGAGCTTGAACTAGTTTACCACTGTCTTGGCTCTTCTTCACTTTAGCTAAGTGCTCTTCTAGCAAAAGATCATAATGAGAACATAATTCAAGACATCCAAGAAAGTTGCCATTGTGTACATCTCCTATTTTATCTGAACTGCCTCGGAATGCCTGACTACATGAGTTTGAGAATGGTAACATCAAGAAAATGTTTCAGAAGGGAAATCAACTTCTCTCTTTCGGATACCAACTGTTGTTGTAGTTGACTGTCAATTGCTCTACTATCTCCCCTAACAGCATGTTCAAGTGTTCTCCACTGTAAATAAAACTGCTTGTGTTGAAGACTTCTCTCATGCTCTGGCAATCTTCTATACAGTTTCCACCATTTGTGTTTGGATGTATTAAAACCCTCTTCTGTTGCAAGGGAGCTTACTTGATGCTTAGTCCGAGAAGCAGATACAAAGAGTCGGCATGGGGCACAATATAGGGTATTTTTTGTTAGGCTTGGAAATAGCCAAACTCTGGCTGACTTCTGACGTCCATTTGATGTACATGTGTAAAGCAGATGAACACATTTAACCCAAAGGATCTAGGAGAGTGGCCTCAAGTAATAACAGATAATGACCGACAAGTCATTGTGAAATTTGGTCAAAACTCTGAAGCCAAACTGAAAGAAATGATTGGGCAGCTGCCTGCAGATGTTGAAGGCAATTAATTTCCCACTTTTCTGGCTCAAATCCAGCTCCATAATGCTTGGGCCAGGCATATCTTCCACAAGAGTGAGAGGTACAGTCCCAGAAATTATTTCCAAGGTGGCTGAACTTGAAGTTGATTCTTCACAAATTGCAGTTTGTTCATCCAAGGTATCTACAGCAGTCTCAGAACCTCTTTGTCAGTCTTCTCTCTCCTCTTCTTCAGTCTTCTGTCTCTCCTCTTCGTCAGTCTGTCTCTTCTCAAAATACTTGAAAAGGACATTTTTCTTCTTGAGGTCTTCAGCTCTCTTTTCATTGTCTTTCTTTTCCTTCCTTTTTTGGGCACCAGATTTGTATCGACTCATTATGATGATACCTGCAAAAGTAATATAAACAATTGTATTCATCTAGATCAATGTTTCCCAACCTCGGTCATCAAGGCATAATAGTTTTAAGGATATCCATGCTTGAACACAGATGGTTCACTCAAAATAACTGAGGTATTAATTAAGTCAACTGTGCCTTGAAAACCAGAGGTTGGAAAACACTTATCTAGATTCTTCCTTAACTTAAACCTCCCTTGCACAGCTGTACCACTAACCTTAAAGGTAGCTGTGTCAGGTGTTGCATCACATACTGTATTAGAGAAAAAAAAATAGATTAGGATCTTTCATCCAGAATAACACCCAAGACACGTTTCCCACACAAATCAATAAACTCATTTTGCATTTCATGTGACAAATACAGAGCTTGAACTAGTTTACCACTGTCTTGGCTCTTCTTCACTTTAGCTAAGAGCTCTTCTAGCAAAAGATCATAATGAGAACATAATTCAAGACATCCTAGAAAGTTGCCATTGTGTACATCTCCTATTTTATCTGAACTGCCTCGGAATGCCTGACTACATGAGTTTGAGAATGGTAGCATCAAGAAAATGTTTCAGAAGGGAAATCAACCTCTCTCTTTCGGATACCAACTGTTGTTGTAGTTGACTGTCAATTGCTCTACTATCTCCCCTAACAGCATGTTCAAGTGTTCTCCACTGTAAATAAAACTGCTTGTGTTGAAGACTTCTCTCATGCTCTGGCAATCTTCTATACAGTTTCCACCATTTGTGTTTGGATGTATTAAAACCCTCTTCTGTTGCAAGGGAGCTTACTTGATGCTTAGTCCGAGAAGCAGATACAAAGAGTCGGCATGGGGCACAATATAGGGTATTTTTTGTTAGGCTTGGAAATAGCCAAACTCTGGCTGACTTCTAACGTCCATTTGATGTACGTGTGTGAAGCAGATGAACACATTTAACCCAAAGGATCCAGGAGAGTGGCCGCAAGTAATAACAGATAATGACTGACAAGTCATTGTGAAATTTGGTCTAAACTCTGAAGCCAAACTGAAAGAAATAATTGGGCAGCTGCCTGCAGATGTTGAAGGCAATTAATTTCCCACTTTTCTGGCTCATATCCAGCTCCATAATGCTTGGGCCAGGCATATCTTCCACAAGAGTGAGAGGTACAGTCCCAGAAATTATTTCCAAGGTGGCTGAACTTGAAGTTGATTCTTCACAAATTGCAGTTTGTTCATCCAAGGTATCTACAGCAGTCTCAGAACCTCTTTGTCAGTCTTCTCTCTCCTCTTCTTCAGTCTTCTGTCTCTCCTCTTCGTCAGTCGGTCTCTTCTCAAAATACTTAAAAAGGACATTTTTCTTCTTGAGGTCTTCAGCTCTCTTTTCATTGTCTTTCTTTTCCTTCCTTTTTTGGGCACCAGATTTGTATCGACTCATTATGATGATACCTGCAAAAGTAATATAAACAATTGTATTCATCTAGATCAATGTGTCCCAACCTCGGTCCTCAAGGCATAATAGTTTTAAGGATATCCATGCTTGAACACAGATGGTTCACTCAAAATAACTGAGGTATTAATTAAGCCAACTGTGCCTTGAAAACCAGAGGTTGGAAAACACTTATCTAGATTCTTCCTTAACTTAAGGGCCCTACACACTGGCCGATTTTTTGAAAGATATGAACGATCTCGTTCATAAATGAACGAGAACTCGTTCATATCTTTCAGTGTGGAGACTCCTGCGATGAACGATGCGCGGCCCCGCGCTCGTTCATCGCTGGTCTCCCGTCTGCTGTGCATGCAGGCCAATATGGACGATCTCGTCCATATTTGCCTGCACTTCAATGCAGCCGCGTGACGGGGGGAGTGAAGAAACTTCACTCCCCCCGTCACTGCCCCCCGCCGCCGGGTCGCTCGTCGGCCGTATCCGCCGTCGGGCAGCTCGGCGGCGGGTCGGCCAGTGAGTAGGGCCCTTTAAACCTCCCTTGCACAGCTGTACCACTAACCTTAAAGGTATCCTGTCTCTATACTGTGACTTCTGGCTTTGTGGTTCTTCTCAGGTACTGTACATCAGGAGTAGCCAACCAGTAAGAAGCTAAGCAAAAAAAAAAAAGATTTATATGCCACAAGCATTTTGTATACTGTAGGTCTGTACTACAAATAATACACAATTTAAAAACACAGCTTCCACTCTCCTCTAGTCTCCAAACCTTCAAGCATTCCCTGAAAACTCACCTCTTCAGGCAAGGTCATGAAATTCCAAATTTCTTAGCAAAACCGCCCACATAGCCTTCATAAACTTTCCTTTACAATTGCATCCCCACTGTACACATCCCCTCACTTGTTTTCTCTTTCTTCACTTTCCCTTCCTCCTAACCCCAGGTCAACTTTGCTATGTGACCATATCATACAGCACCCCAGGAACCTTTGCAACCTGATGGACCATTATGCACTGAATAACACCTATCCTTGTGTACCAATGCCTATTTCCTTATCGAGTTTAAGCTTGCAAGTTGGGCATTTGTACCTCTATGGGGGGTATTCAATTAGTGCCGGATTTTTCGGCTAGCTGACAAAACGGCACTAAATCGACACAGTTTATTCAATTGTGGGCATTTTCACCCATTTTTTTAATTCATTTTTGCCCATGCCTTTTGCTTTTTTTTTTTTTTTTTTGAATCGGCATGGGCGAAAACTTAAAAACTGTTGAAAACAACTGTAAATTCGACAAAACACGAGGATTCACCGATCCATGTGGTTTTAGTCCATGCTGGATTTTTCAACCAGTCAAAAAAAAACAAAGAAAAAGGCACAGACTTTGAATAAGTCGCATGTTAATTCTACCTAAAAAAAAGGGGGAAAAGTTATGTTTTTTCCTTACGTCCAAGAGGATGCTGGGGTCCACATTAGTACCATGGGGTATAGACGTCCACTAGGAGCCATTGGCACTTTAAGAGTTTGAGTGTGTGGGCTGGCTCCTCCCTCTATGCCCCTCCTACCAGACTCAGTTTAGAAACTGTGCCCGGAGGAGCCGGTCACAGCTAGGGGAGCTCTACAGAGCTTCTTTGGTAAAAGTTTCTTTAGAGTTTATTATTTTACAGGGAGGCTGCTGGCAACAGCCTCTCTGCTTCGAGAGACTAAGGGGGGGAGTAGTGTCCGCCCTGCGGGGTCTGAGCCACTATCTCTGCTGACGGACACTGAGCTCCTGAGGGGATCGAACGTTCCCCGCCACAGGGGATCGAACGTTCCCCGCCACAGGGGATCGCTCACCCCAGCAGCATGCCGCCACCCCCTTACAGAGCCAGAAGATCAGTGGCGAGTGAGTCACCAGCCCCCCTAGCAAATGGGGAGCCGGTGTGAAGATGGCGGCACAATTGCTCAGGGCAGTATAATCTGAAGAAGAGCGGGAAGACAGTGCCATTTAGGGGGCGGAGCTTCTCAGCGGACCCAGCAGCGTTCAGCGCCATTTTCCTGCCTGCAAAAAGGCTGTCAGTGAAGAGCAGTCCCTCCAGAGCAACTCCAGCTATCTCTAACGGTACCAGGGGGTTGTAGAAGGAGGGGGAAGCTGTGTAAGACTGTGTAGCCTATTAAGGTGCACAGTCAGAGCTGGTTGGGGTCTCCCTATACCTTGAAAGCGCTGTGTGTGGGTTGACTCCAATCTCTGTGTCTCTCTTGCCATTCTTGGTGGTGAAACTCTGTCTAGCCTCGTGTGTGTGTGTGTGGAGTGTTTGGGGTCTCCATTTAGCTACGTCCAGGGACTCTATGTCATATGCTGCAGAGGCTATGTCCTCTCAGGATGATCTCATTCCATGTAATCAGGATTGCACTGTTTTAGCGCAGGTACCAGCAAGGGAGCCTGAATGGTTATCCTCTATCAAATCTATGATTTCTCAGATTTCTACTATAGTTGCACAGAATGAATCTACAACTCAGGTTTTACAGAACTCTATGGCGGTTTGGTCCGGTTCTGTTACCTCAGGGCCCCCCTCTGTAGGCTCCCACAAACGTGCTCTTGCCCAGATTATGCAAGATGACACGGATACCGACTCTGACACTCAGACGGTGATAGGGATGTGCTGCGGGGGGCAGCATCTTTTGCTAAAGGGGTGCAGTTGATGATAGAGGCTGTCAGGGATGTGTTGAATATTGTTGATACAGCACCTGAGCAGGTTGAGGAGTCTTACTTCACTGACAATAAGAAAGCCTCGCTAACCTTCCCTGTGTCCAAAGAATTAAATGCTATTTTTAAAAAAGCGTGGGAAAACCCGGAGAAAAAAATTCAGATCCCTAGAAGGGTTCTGGTTGCTTTCCCCTTCCCTGAGGAGGATAGAAAAGAATTGGAAAACCCACCCATAGTGGACGCGTCTGTTTCCAGACTCTCAAAAAAGGTGGTTTTACCTGTCGCAGGATCTACCACCTTAAAAGAGCCGGCTGATCGCAAAATTGATACTACGCTCAAATCCACGGCTTCAGGGGCAATACTACGTCCTACTATTGCCTGTGCATGGATTTCCAAAGCTATAGTAAAGTGGTCAGGCACATTACTTGAGGATATGGTTACGATGGATAACAGTGACATTGAATTGTTTTTACGTAACATTCAGGATTCTGCAGGATTTATGGTGGAATTCATGAAAGACCCGGGTTCCATGGCTGCAGGGATATCTTCCATGTCGGTCTCAGCTCTTCGAGGACTTTGGCTGCGCCAGTGGGCTGCCGACGCGGAATCTAGGAGAGGTATGGAGACCCTACCCTACACAGGTCAGACTCTCTTTGGGATTCGTGGATCTCCACGGCTACAGAGGGTAGGTCACCTTTTCTTCCCTCACCTGCACCTGCTACGAAGAAACCTTTTTCTTCAGCTGCATCACAGTACTTTCGGGTTGCTAAAACAAGAAAGGCCAAACCGTCCAACACCTTCTTTAGAGGAGGTCAACGAAAATCCAAGAAACCTGCTGCTGCGGGTTCCCAGGAACAGAAGCCTGCTTCAGGTACGCCAAAGTCCTCAGCATGATGGTAGACCACGCGGCCTGGAGGTAGGTCCGGTGGGGGCGAGACTCAGACATTTCAGTCACGTTTGGGTGTCGTCTGGCCTGGATCCCTGGGTACAAGATATTGTGTCCCAGGGGTACCGGCTGGAATTTCAAGATCTCCCTCCTCACCGGTTCTTCAAATCAGGCTTGCCAGATTTGCCGGCAGACAGGGCTACCCTACAGGGAGCCATCCAGAAGTTGGTGGAGGCACAGGTTATTGTACCAGTTCCTCCCCAGATGCAAAACAAAGGTTACTATTCAAACCTTTTCATGGTACTGAAACCGGATGGTTCGGTCAGGCCCATTCTGAACTTAAAATCACTAAACCCCTTTCTAAGGGAGTTCAAGTAAAAATGGAGTTGCGAAAGGTGGTGATATCAGGTCTGTAGGAGGGGGAATTCCTGGTATCCCTGGATATCAAGGATGCGTACCTCCACATTCCAATTTGGCAGCCGCATCAAGCTTACCTCCGATTCGCACTGTTGGACTGTAATTTTCAATTCCAGGCCCTGCCATTCGGCCTCTCCACAGCACCAAGGGTTTTCACCAAAGTGATGGCGGAAATGATGGTTCTCCGCAGACAGGGGGTGAACATAATTCCATACCTGGACAATCTTCTGATAAAGGCATCGTCCAAGGAGAAGCTGTTACAGTCTATAGCTCTCATGACCCAACTTCTCAGGGAACATGGTTGGATCCTGAATCTTCCAAAATCACATTTGGAACCAACCAGGAGGCTGTCATTTCTGGGAATGATCCTTGACACGGAAGTGCAGAGGGTGTTTCTTCCAGAGGAAAAAGCGTTGATGATACAGACAATGGTCCGGGATGTACTGAAGCCAGCCCGGGTGTCGGTTCATCAGTGCATTCGCCTTCTGGGAAAGATGGTGGCCTCTTACGAGGCTCTGCAGTACAGGAGATTTCATGCTCTGTCCTTCCAACTGGATTTCCTGGGCAAATGGTCGGGATCTCATCTACGCATGCACCAGAGAATACGTCTGTCGCCAAAGGCCAGGATCTCACTCCTCTGGTGGCTGCAATTACCTCACCTTCTGGAGGGCCACAGATTCGGGATTCAGGACTGGATCCTTCTAACCACGGATGCAAGTCTCTGGGGCTGGGGCGCAGTCACTCAAGGGGAAACCTTCCAAGGAAGGTGGTCAAGTCTGGAAGCCGGCCTGCCGATAAACATTCTGGAATTAAGAGCCGTCTACAAGCGGCCCATCTTCTGAGAAATCGGGTCATTCAAGTACAGTCGGACAATGTAACGACGGTAGCTTACATAGACCTACAGTGCGGAATGAAGAGCAGAGCTGCAATGTCAGAGGTATCAAAAATTATCCTCTGGGCAGAAAAACACGCGGTGGCGCTGTCGGCAATCTTCATTCCAGGAGTAGTCAACTGGGCAGTGTACTTCCTCAGCAGACACGATCTCTATCCAGGAGAGTGGAAACTCCATCCGGAGGTGTTCACGGAGGTGTTCACGGAGGTAACAGATCTTTGGGGTGTACCTCAAATAGACATATTCCTATCCTGATACAGGGTAGGACAGAAGTAATGTCAAAGCATTACCATCGCATTTGGAAAAAGTACGTGTCTTGTTGTGAATCCAAGAAGTTTCCTACGGTGGAGTTTAAACTTGGACGATTTCTCCTCTTCCTCCAAGCAGGTGTGCATATGGGCCTGGGATTGGGTTCTGTAAAGGTACAGATTTCGGCCCTATCCATTTTTTTCCAGAAACAGTTGGCGCCCTACCTGAGGTTCAGACCTTTTTGAAGGGAGTTCTGCACATCCAGCCTCCCTTTGTGCCGCCTACAGTGCCCTGGGATCTTAACGTGGTGTTCCAGTCGGACTGGTTTGAGCCTCTACAGGAGGTTGGGTCAAGTTTCTCACGTGGAAGGCTGTCACTTTGTTGGCCTTGGCTTCTGCTAGACATGTGTCGGAGTTGGGGGGCTTTGTCATGTAAAAACCCATACTTGATCTTCCATGAAGATAGAGCTGAGCTCCGGACACGTCCGCAGTTCCTTCCGAAGGTTGTGTCGGCTTTTCATATCAACCAACCTATTATGGTGCCAGTTGTTACTGACTCCTCTGTTTCATCAAAGTCTTTGGATATTGTAAGGGCTCTGAGGATCTATGTGAAGAGGACTGCTCGTCACAGAAAATTGGACTCTCTGTCCTGTATGATCCCAAGAAACTTGGGTGTCCTGCTTCTAAGCAGACAATCTCTCGCTGGATCAGGTTCACTATCCAGCATGCGTATTCTACGGCAGGATTGCCGTGTCCTACGTCTAAAGGCCCACTCTACTCGTAAGGTGGGTTCTTCCTGGGCGGCTGCCCGGGGTGTCTCGGCTTTACAGCTTTGCCGAGCGGCTACTTGGTCTGGGTCGAACACGTTTGCAAAGTTCTACAAGTTCGATACTTTGGCCTCTGAGGACCTCAAGTTTGGTCAATCAGTTCTGCAGGAGCCTCCGCGCTCTCCCTCCTGTTCTGGGAGCTTTGGTACATCCCCATGGTACTAATGTGGACCCCAGCATCCTCTAGGACGTAAGAGAAAATAGGACCATGGGGAATAGACGGGCTCCGCAGGAGATAGGGCACTTTAAGAAAGCTTTAGATTCTGGGTGTGCACTGGCTCCTCCCTCTATGTCCCTCCTCTAGACCTCAGTTAGATCCTGTGCCCAGAGGATGAAGGGCGCACTGCAGGGAGCTCTCTTGAGTTCGTTGCTATAGAAAACATTTTTGTTTTGGATTTTCACTTTTTTACAGGGAGCACTGCTGGCAAAAGGCTCCCTGCATCGAGGGACTGAGGAGAGAGGGGCAGACCTACTTAACTGATAGGATCTGCTGCCTCGGCTACTGAACACCATTAGCTTCAGAGGGGGTGAACACAGGTTCGTCCTGGGCGTCCACCCCCGGAGCTGCGCCGCCGTTCTCCTCACAGAGCCAGAAGAGCAGAAGCAAGAAGACGTCTCAGGCGGCAGAAGCCTTCAGCTTCACAAAGGTAACGCACAGCACTGCAGCTGTGCGTCATTGCTCCACATCACCTCACACACTCCGGTCACTGTATGGGTGCAGGGCGCAGGGGGGGGGTGCCCTGGGCAGCAATAGTTACACCTCTTGGATGGCAAATAGGTATATACATGTACAGCTGGGCACTGTACATGTATATAATTGAGCCCCCACCATTTTTTCACAATTTTGAGCGGGATAGAAGCCCGCCGCCGAGGGGGCGGGGCTTCTCCCTCAGCACTCACCAGCACCATTTCTCTCTCCACAGAACGCTGAGAGGAAGCTCCCCGGACTCTCCCCTGATTACACACGGTGAAGGGGGTTTAAAAAGAGAGGGGGGGGGGCACATAATTGGCGGATACAATATAATACAGCGCTACTGGGGGAAAAACATTCTGTGTTGGTCTCCAGGTTGTTGCGCTGGGGTGTGTGCTGGCATACTCTCTCTCCTGTCTCTCCAAAGGGCCTTTCAGGGGATACTGTCTTCAGAAAAAGTTTCACTGGGTGTGTGCAGTGTGTCGGTACGGGTTTGTCGACATGTTTGATGAGGAAGGCTAGCTAAATGTGGAGGGAGAGTGCTTGAATGTCAGGTCGCCGTCGGCAACGCCGACACCAGACTGGGTGGATATGCTAAATGTCTTGAATGCAAATGTAAATCTGCTGCATAAAAGATTAGACAAGGCTGAAGCTAGGGATCAGTCAGGTAGCCAGCCCGTGCCTGTCCCTGGGGAGCCAGGACCTTCAGGGTCTCAAAAGCTCCCCATATCCCAGGTCGCTGACACAGATACCGACACAGATACTGACTCTAGTGTCGACTATGAGGATGCAAAATTACAGCCGAAGGTGGCAAAAGGTATTAGGTACATGATTATTGCCATAAAGGAGGTTTTGCATATCACGGAGGAACCCCCTGTCCCTGACACGAGGGTTCACATGTATAAAGGGAAAAGGCCTGAGGTCACGTTTCTGTCCTCATTTGAGCTAAGCGAATTATGCAAAAAGGCTTGGGAATCTCCAGATCGGAGACTACAGGTTCCCAAAAGGATTCTCATGGCGTATCCCTTTGAACAGAAGGATCAGATACGATGGGAATCTGCGCCTAAAGTAGACAAGGCGCTGACACCTTATCCAAGAAGGTGGCACTGCCTTCTCCGGATACAGCTTCCCTCAAGGATCCTGCTGATCGCAAGCAGGAAATCACCCTGAAGCACATTTACACACATTCAGGAACTATAGTTAGGCCGGCCATGGCGTCGGCCTGGGTTTGTAGTGCTGTCGTGGCATGGGCAGACTCCTTATCTACGGAGATTGACACCTTAGATAGGGATACCATCCAAATGACCATGGAGCATATCAGAGATGCTGCCTTGTATATGAGGGATGCTCAGAGAGACATTTGTTTACTAAGCTCTAGAATAAACGCTATGTCTATTTCTGCTAGGCGGCTCTTGTGGACCCGACAGTGGACGGGAGACGCCGACTATGGAGTCATTGCCGTACAAGGGGGAGGAGTTGTTTGGAGAAGGCCTCTCGGACCTAGTCTCTACTGCTACGGCTGGTAAATCGAATTTTTTACCTTATGTTCCCCCGCAGCATTCTAAGAAGGTACCGCATTATCAAATGCAGTCCTTCCGTTCCAATAAAAACAAGAAGGTACGTGGATCGTCCTTCGTTGCCAGAGGTAAAGGCAAGGGAAAACGGCTGCACTCAGCTAGTTCCCAGGAGCAGAAGTCCTCCCCTGCTTCCGCAAAGTCCACAGCATGACGCTGGGGCTTTCCGGGGTGGGGGGGGAGGGGGGGGGTTCAGATCAAGTGGGGGCACGTCTACGTCTTTTCAGCCACGTCTGGGTTCAATCACAGGTGTATCCCTGGGCAATAGAGATTGTTTCCCAGGGATACAGACTGGAATTCGAAGACATGCCCCCTCGCCGGTTTTTCAAATCGGCTCTGCCAGCTTCCCCGTCAGAGAGGGAGCTAGTGTTAGCGGCAATTCACAAATTGTACATTCAACAGGTGATAATCAAGGTTCCTCATCTCCAGCAAGGAGAGGGTTATTATTCATCCCTGTTTGTGGTACCGAAACCGGACGGTTCGGTCAGACCCATTCTAAATCTAAAATCCCTGAACCTGTACTTGAAGAGGTTCAAGTTCAAGATGGAATCGCTCAGAATGGTCATCGCCAGCCTGGAGGGAGGGGATTGGATGGTGTCCCTGGACATAAAGGATGCGTACCTTCATGTTCCGATTTTCCCCCCTCACCAGGCGTTTCTGAGATTTGCAGTACAGGATTGTCACTACCAATTTCAGACGTTGCCGTTTGGTCTTTCCACGGCCCTTAGAATTTTCACCAAGGTAATGGCGGAAATGATGGTGCTCCTGCGCAAGCAGGGAGTCACAATTATCCCGTACTTGGACGATCTCCTTATAAAGGCGAGATCTCAGGAGAAGTTGCTGGACAGCGTGTCTCTGTCCGTGAAGACGTTGCAGAGGCACGGTTGGATTCTCAATTTACCGAAATCCCAGCTAGTACCTGCAACGCGTCTGACCTTTTTGGGCCTGATTCTAGACACAGACCAAAAAAGAGTTTTTCTTCCGGTGGAGAAGGCTCAGGAACTCATAGCCCTGGTCAGGAACATTTTAAAGCCAAAAAAGGTTTCTGTGCATCATTGCACAAAAGTTCTGGGGAAGATGGTGGCTTCATACGAGGCCATCCCCTTCGGCAGTTCCATGCGAGGACCTTCCAATGGGACCTACTGTATTGGACAAATGGTCCGGGTCCCATGTACATTTGCAGAAACGGATCACCCTGTCTCCCAGGGCCAGGGTATCTCTCCTGTGGTGGCTGCACAGTGCTCACCTCCTAGAGGGTCGCAGGTTCGGCATTCAGGACTGGATCCTGGTGACCAGGGACGCAAGCCTCCGAGGTTGGGGAGCTGTCGCACTGGGAAGAAATTTCCAAGGTTTCTGGTCAAGCCGAGAGACTTGTCTCCACATCAATGTCCTGGAGTTAAGGGCCATTTACAACGCCCTACGCCAGGCGGAGGAATGGCTTCAGAACAAACCGGTTCTGATTCAGTCGGACAATGTCACGGCAGTGGCTCATGTAAACCGCCAGGGCGGCACAAGGAGCAGAGTGGCCATGGCAGAGGCGCCCAGGATTCTACGCTGGGCGGAAGGCTATGTAAGCGCGCTATCAGCAGTGTTCATCCCGGGGGTGGACAACTGGGAGGCGGACTTCCTCAGCAGGCACGACCTGCATCCGGGAGAGTGGGGACTTCATCAAGAAGTCTTCACACAGATCGTGGATCGGTGGGAACTGCCTCAAATAGACATGATGGCGTCCCGTCTCAACAAAAAGCTAAATTGTCAAGAGACCCTCAGGCGGTAGCAGTAGACGCTCTAGTGACACCATGGGTGTTCAGAACGGTCTGTGTGTTTCCTCCTCTGCCTCTCATACCCAAGGTGTTGAGATTAATAACACTAAGAAGGGTCAGAGCAATTCTCATTATTCCAGATTGGCCAAGGAGGACTTGGTATCCGGATCTGCAAGAGTTGCTCACAGAAGATCCGTGGCCTCTTCCTCTAAGGCAGGACCTGCTGCAGCAGGGGCCCTGTCTGTTCCAAGACTTACCGCGGCTGCGTTTGACGGCATGGCGGTTGAACGCCGGATCCTAGCGGAAAAAGGGATTCCGGAGGAGGTCATTCCTACCCTGATCAAGGCTAGGAAGGATGTGACATCGAAACATTATCACCGTATATGGCGGAAATATGTTTCTTGGTGTGAGGCCAGAGCTGCTCCTACGGAGAAGTTCCATTTGGGCCGTTTGCTTCACTTCCTTCAAACGGGAGTGAATTTGGGCCTAAAATTAGGGTCCATAAAGGTCCAAATTTCGGCCTTACCCATTTTCTTTCAAAAGGAATTGGCCTCTTTACCTGAAGTACAGACTTTTGTGAAGGGAGTACTGCATATTCAGCCTCCTTTTGTACCTCCGGTGGCGTCTTGGGACCTTAACGTGGTGTTAAGTTTCCTTCACATTGGTTTGAACCACTTAAAACAGTGGAGTTGAAATATCTCACCTGGAAGGTGGTCATGTTGTTAGCCTTGGCTTCGGCTAGGCGAGTTTCGGAATTGGCGGCTTTATCACATAAAAGCCCCTATCTGGTTTTCCAGATGGATAGAGCTGAATTGCGGACCCTCCTCAATTCCTACCTAAGGTGGTCTCATCCTTTCATATGAACCAACCTATTGTCGTGCCTGTGGCTACACGTGACTTGGAGGATTCCGAGTCCCTGGATGTGGTCAGGGCTTTGAAAATTTACGTGGCCAGAACGGCTAGGATCAGAAAAACAGAAGCACTGTTTGTCCTGTATGCAGCCAACAAGGTTGGCGGCCCTGCTTCAAAGCAGACGATTGCTCGCTGGATCTGTAACACGATTCAGCAGGCGCATTCTACGGCAGGATTGCCTTTACCGAAATTGGTTAAGGCCCATTCCACTAGGAAGGTGGGCTCATCTTGGGCGGCTACCCGAGGGGTCTCGGCACTACAGCTGTGCCGAGCTGCTACTTGGTCGGGGTCAAACACCTTTGCAAAGTTCTATAAGTTTGATACCCTGGCTGAGGAGGACCTCCTGTTTGCTCAATCGGTGCTGCAGAGTCATCCTCACACTCCCGCCCGTTTGGGAGCTTTGGTATAATCCCCATGGTCCTTACGGAGTCCCCAGCATCCTCTAGGACGTTAGAGAAAATAAGATTTTAAACCTACCGGTAAATTTTTTTCTCGTAGTCCGTAGAGGATACTGGGCGCCTGTCCCAAGTGCGGACTACTTCTGCAAGACTTGTTTATAGTTTTCTCTAACGTCCTAAGTGGATGCTGGGGACTCCGTAAGGACCACGGGGATTAGCGGCTCCGCAGGAGACTGGGCACAACTATAAAGAAAGCTTTTAGACTACTGGTGTGCACTGGCTCCTCCCACTAAGACCCTCCTCCAGACCTCAGTTAGATTCTTGTGCCCGGCTGAGCTGGATGCACACTAGCGGCTCTCCTGAGCACCTAGAAAGAAAGTATATTTAGGTTTTTTATTTTCAGTGAGATCTGCTGGCAACAGACTCACTGCAGCGAGGGACTAAGGGGAGAAGAAGCGAACCTACCTAACAGGTGGTAGTTTGGGCTTCTTAGGCTACTGGACACCATTAGCTCCAGAGGGATCGACCGCAGGACCCGACCTTGGTGTTCGTTCCCGGAGCCGCGCCGCCGTCCCCCTTACAGAGCCAGAAGCACGAAGAAGGTCCGGAAAATCGGCGGCAGAAGACTTCGGTCTTCACCAAGGTAGCGCACAGCACTGCAGCTGTGCGCCATTGCTCCTCATGTACACCTCACACTTCGGTCACTGATGGGTGCAGGGCGCTGGGGGGGGCGCCCTGAGGGCAATAAATAACACCTTGGCTGGCAAAATATACATCATATATAGTCCCAGAGGCTATATAGATGTAAAATTACCCCTGCCAGTATCACAGAAAAAGCGGGAGAAAGTCAGCCAAAAAGGGGGCGGGGCTTCTCCCTCAGCACACTGGCGCCATTTTTCCCTCACAGTTCCGCTGGAAGGAAGCTCCCTGGCTCTCCCCTGCAGTCTGAGAATACTACAGAAGGGTAAAAAAGAGAGGGGGGGGGCACTAAATTTAGGCGCAGTATATATATATATATATATATATAAAAAAGCAGCTATAGGGGAAAACACTCATTGATAGTGGGATCCCAGTGTTATATAGCGCTCTGGTGTGTGCTGGCATACTCTCTCTCTGTCTCCCCAAAGGGCTTTGTGGGGTCCTGTCCTCTGTCAGAGCATTCCCTGTGTGTTTGCGGTGTGTCGGTACGGCTGTGTCGACATGTTTGATGAGGAGGCTTATGTGGAGGCGGAGCAGATGCCTGTAAATGTGATGTCACCCCCTGCGGGGTCGACACCTGAGTGGATGGTGCTGTGGAAGGAATTACGTGATAGTGTCGACTCCTTACATAAAAGGTTTGACGACATACCTAATGTGGGACAGCCGGCTTCTCAGCCTGTGCCTGCCCAGGCGTCTAAAAAACCATCAGGGGCTCTAAAACGCCCGCTACCTCAGATGGTTGACACAGATGTCGACACGGATACTGACTCCAGTGTCGACGACGAAGAGACTAATGTAACTTCCAGTAGGGCCACACGTTACATGATTGAGTCAATGAAAAATGTGTTGCACATTTCTGATGTTACCCCCGGTACCACAAAAAAGGGTATAATGTTTGGAGAGAAAAAACTACCAGTAGCTTTTCCTCCATCTGAAGAGTTAAATGAAGTGTGTGAAGAAGCGTGGGCTTCCCCTGATAAAAAGATGGTAATTTCTAAGAGGTTACTAATGGCGTACCCTTTCCCGCCAGAGGATAGGTCACGCTGGGAAACATCCCCTAGGGTGGATAAAGCGCTCACACGCTTGTCAAAGAAGGTGGCACTACCGTCTCCGGATACGGCCGCCCTGAAGGAATCTGCTGATAGAAAGCAGGAGGCTATCCTGAAATCTATATATACACACACAGGTGCGATACTGAGACCGCCTATAGCTTCAGCCTGGATGTGCAGCGCTGCTGCTGCGTGGTCAGATTCCCTGTCAGAAAATATAGATACCCTAGACAGGGACACTATTTTGCTAAACGTAGAGCATATAAAAGACGCACTTTTATACATGAGGGATGCACAGAGGGATATTTGCCGGCTGGCATCCAAAATTAGTGCAATGTCCATTTCTGCCAGGAGAGGGTTATGGACTCGGCAGTGGACAGGTGATGCAGATTCCAAACGACACATGGAAGTTCTGCCTTATAAGGGTAAGGAATTGTTCGGGGATGGTCTCTCGGACCTCGTTTCCACAGCAACAGCTGGGAAGTCTACATTTTTACCCCATGTTCCCTCACAACCAAAGAAAGCACCGTATTATCAGGTACAGTCCTTTCGGCCCAATAGGGGCAAGCGGGTTAAAGGCGCGTCCTTTCTGCCCAGAGGCAGAGGTAGAGGGAAAAAGCTGCAGCATACAGCCAGTTCCCAGGAGCAAAAGTCCTCCCCCGCTTCCTCTAAGTCCACAGCATGACGCTGGGGCTCCACAGGCGGAGCCAGGTACGGTGGGGGCCCGTCTCAAAAATTTCAGCAATCAGTGGGCTCGCTCACGGGTGGATCCCTGGATCCTTCAAATAGTATCTCAGGGGTACAAACTGGAATTCGAGACGTCTCCCCCCCGCCGTTTCCTCAAATCTGCCTTGCCAACCACTCCCTCAGGCAGGGAGGCAGTGTTACAGGCAATTCAAAAGCTGTATTCACAACAAGTGATAGTAAAGGTGCCCCTAGTTCAACAAGGAAGGGGTTACTATTCCACAATGTTTGTGGTACCGAAACCGGACGGTTCGGTGAGACCCATTTTAAATTTGAAATCCTTGAACACATATATAAAAAAATTCAAGTTCAAGATGGAATCGCTCAGGGCGGTTATTGCAAGCCTGGACGAGGGAGATTACATGGTATCGCTGGACATCAAGGATGCTTACCTACATGTCCCCATTTACCATCCTCACCAGGAGTACCTCAGGTTTGTGGTACAAGATTGTCATTACCAATTCCAGACGTTGCCGTTCGGTCTCTCCACGGCTCCGAGGGTCTTTACCAAGGTAATGGCGGAAATGATGATACTCCTTTGAAGGAAGGGAGTTTTAATTATCCCGTACTTGGACGATCTCCTGATAAAGGCGAGGTCCAGAGAGCAGTTGTTGGTAGGGGTAGCACTATCTCGGGAAGTGCTACAACAGCACGGCTGGATTCTAAACATTCCAAAGTCACAGCTGGTCCCTACGACACGCCTGCTGTTCCTAGGGATGGTTCTGGACACAGAACAGAGAAAAGTGTTTCTCCCGGAGGAGAAGGCCAAGGAGCTGTCATCTCTAGTCAGAGGCCTCCTAAAACCAAAACAGGTGTCGGTGCATCACTGCACGCGGATCCTGGGAAAAATGGTAGCTTCCTACGAAGCGATTCCATTCGGCAGGTTTCATGCAAGAACCTTTCAGTGGGACCTGTTGGACAAGTGGTCCGGATCGCATCTTCAGATGCATCGTCTGATAACCCTGTCTACAAGGACAAGGGTGTCTCTGCTGTGGTGGCTGCAGAGTGCTCATCTTCAAGAGGGCCGCAGATTCGGCATACAGGACTTGGTCCTGGTGACCACGGATGCCAGCCTTCGAGGCTGGGGAGCAGTCACACAGGGAAGAAACTTCCAAGGACTATGGTCAAGTCAGGAGACTTCCCTGCACATAAATATTCTGGAACTAAGGGCCATTTACAATGCCCTAAGTCAGGCAAAACCCCTGCTTCAAAACCAGCCGGTACTGATCCAGTCAGACAACATCACGGCGGTCGCCCATGTAAATCGACAGGGCGGCACGAGAAGCAGGACGGCGATGGCAGAAGCCACAAGGATTCTCCGATGGGCGGAAAATCACGTGTTAGCACTGTCAGCAGTGTTCATTCCGGGAGTGGACAACTGGGAAGCAGACTTCCTCAGCAGGCACGACCTCCACCCGGGAGAGTGGGGACTTCATCCAGAAGTCTTTCAAATGATTGTAAACCAGTGGGAAAAACCACAGGTGGACATGATGGCGTCCCGCCTAAACAAAAAGCTAGAAAAATATTGCGCCAGGTCAAGAGACCCGCAGGCGATAGCTGTGGACGCTCTGGTAACACCGTGGGTGTACCGATCGGTTTATGTGTTCCCTCCTCTTCCTCTCATACCAAAGGTACTGAGGATAATAAAGAGAAGAGGAGTAAGAACTATACTCATTGTTCCGGATTGGCCAAGAAGAGCGTGGTATCCGGAACTTCAAGAAATGATGTCAGAGGACCCATGGCCTCTACCGCTCAGACAGGACCTGCTGCAGCAGGGGCCCTGTCTGTTCCAAGACTTACCGCGGCTGCGTTTGACGGCATGGCGGTTGAACACCGGATCCTAAAGGAAAAGGGCATTCCGGAGGAAGTAATTCCTACGCTGATAAAAGCTAGGAAAGAAGTAACCGCGAACCATTATCACCGCATATGGCGAAAATATGTTGCGTGGTGTGAGGCCAGGAAGGCCCCAACGGAAGAATTTCAGCTGGGCCAGTTCCTGCACTTCCTACAGTCAGGGGTGACTATGGGCCTTAAATTGGGTTCCATTAAGGTCCAGATTTCGGCTCTATCGATTTTCTTCCAGAGAGAATTGGCTTCACTACCTGAAGTTCAGACTTTTGTTAAGGGAGTGCTGCATATTCAGCCCCCTTTTGTGCCTCCAGTGGCACCTTGGGATCTCAACGTGGTGTTGGATTTCCTAAAGTCACATTGGTTTGAGCCACTGAAAACCGTGGATTTGAAATATCTCACGTGGAAAGTGGTCATGTTGTTGGCCTTGGCTTCGGCCAGGCGTGTTTCAGAATTGGCGGCTTTGTCATGTAAAAGCCCTTATCTGATTTTCCATATGGATAGGGCAGAATTGAGGACTCGTCCCCAGTTTCTCCCCAAAGTGGTATCAGCTTTTCATTCTCCCCAAAGTGGTATCAGCTTTTCATCTGAACCAACCTATCGTGGTGCCTGCGGCTACAAATGACTTGGAGGCTTCCAAGTTGTTGGATGTAGTCAGGGCCCTAAAAATTTATGTTTCCAGGTCAGCTGGAGTCAGGAAGACTGACTCGCTCTTTATCCTGTATGCGCCCAACAAGTTGGGTGCACCTGCTTCTAAGCAGACTATTGCTCGCTGGATCTGTAGTACGATTCGGCTTGCACATTCTGCGGCTGGACTGCCGCATCCTAAATCAGTGAAAGCCCATTCCACGAGGAAAGTGGGCTCTTCTTGGGCGGCTGCCCGAGGGGTCTCGGCTCTTCAACTTTGCCGAGCTGCTACTTGGTCAGGGGCAAACACGTTTGCAAAATTCTACAAATTTGATACCCTGGCTGAGGAGGACCTTGAGTTCTCTCATTCGGTGCTGCAGAGTCATCCGCACTCTCCCGCCCGTTTGGGAGCTTTGGTATAATCCCCATGGTCCTTACGGAGTCCCCAGCATCCACTTAGGACGTTTCAGAAAAGAAGAATTTACTCACCGGTAATTCTATTTCTCATAGTCCGTAGTGGATGCTGGGCACCCATCCCAAGTGCGGATTGTCTGCAATACTTGTATATAGTTATTGCTTCACTAAAGGGTTATTGTTGAGCTATCTGTTGAGAGGCTCAGTTGTTATCATGCTGTTAACTGGGTATTGTATCACGAGTTATACGGTGTGATTGGTGTGGCTGGTATGAGTCTTACCCGGGATTCAAAATCCTTCCTAATTGTGTCAGCTCTTCCGGGCACAGTATCCTAACTGAGGTCTGGAGGAGGGTCTTAGTGGGAGGAGCCAGTGCACACCAGTAGTCTAAAAGCTTTCTTTATAGTTGTGCCCAGTCTCCTGCGGAGCCGCTAATCCCCGTGGTCCTAACGGAGTCCCCAGCATCCACTACGGACTATGAGAAATAGAATTACCGGTGAGTAAATTCTTATTATTGCTTACATAAGGGTTATGTTATAGTTTCATCGGTTTTGGACCGATGATATGTTGTTTTTTCATACTGTTAACTAGATAGTATATCACAAGTTATACGGTGTGATTGGTGTGGCTGGTGTGAATCTATCTGTCTCCTCTGGGCACAGTTTCTCTAATTGAGGTCTGGAGGAGGGGCATAGAGGGAGGAGCCAGTGCACACCCAGAGTCAAAGTCTTTCTTAAAGTGCCCATGTCTCCTGCGGAGCCCGTCTATCCCCATGGTCCTTACAGAGTCCCCAGCATCCTCTACGGACTATGAGAAAAAGATTTACCGGTAGGTTTAAAATCTTATTATTAGAATTATGCAAAGAAGATATTTCAAACATATTCTTTGTATTTATCATATACTTTATACAGTAAAAACTCTGGCACGAATGTTAGTATGACAGGAAAGGCTCTGCCTCACCTCACCGCACATCACTGGTGATGAGGGACATGATTTGCTTCTGTTTGTTCACATATTCTATGATTGACAGCCACCAAAACTGGTTTTGCCTATTACATTGACCATAATTAATTTTATTTGGTCCTGGATCACCAATCCAATGCACCCTTGCAAGTGCCTCAACACACAATTTGAGAACCACTGTCCTAGATACACACTGCACATCGATTTTGAAGTTTCTATGCAGGGGGAGGGTGTTAAATAAATTTTGGTGAACCAGACTCATTTTTCTTTCTTGAATTTGGTTTTATCCAATCTCCCTGTCTCTTCATGATTACCTAGATATGACTGATGATGTTGGCAATAGGGCTATGCGGGGGGCATATCATTCCCTACCTTCCTCTTTATGTAAAAGATTCTTCCAAATCTAGGTTGTAGGGTTGTTTGGGATTGATTTTGTCCACCGCACAATAACTGTGGAGGCAGTCAGATCCTTCACCGAAGGCAATGCTAGATGACTAATTACCTGCATGGATTTCTCATCAATGAGGACACCATTATTCATGACCAAATCTCCATCTCTATTAGGTAAAATGCAGGCTACAAATTTGCTAGCAGTGGTGGAGAGAGGGTGTTAAGCGCACCCTCACACTCCCGTCCAAACTTAAAAAAGGGACTGGGAGCATCCAAGGCACGTGTTTCAGAAATGGGGCTGATGGATCTCACATTTGAAAGTATAAACATTAATTAGTTCACCCACATTTCTATATATGCTATACTCATACTTGCCTACCTGACCCTCTCCATGAGGGAGAAAATGCTCTGTTCCTGGACTTTCCTGGTAATGTATGATTGCCATCACCTGTGGTGAAACACCTTTCTTATCAATTACCCGGCTCACCACAGGTGATGGCAATCATACATTACCAGGAAAGTCCAGGAACAGAGCATTTTCTCCCTCATGGAGAGGGGCAGGTAGGCAAGTATGGCTATACTGTTGCATAATTTTAAACCCATTACACAACATGCAGTTTCTCTGATTCATTGTACACAACATAGTAGACCATACCCTTAATGTTAAACAATGGGGGAAATTCCAAGTTGATCGCAGCAGGAATTCTGTTAGCAATTGGGCAAAACCATGTGCTCTGCAGGGGAGGCAGATATAACATGTGCAGAGAGAGTTAGATTTGGGTGTGGTGTGTTCAATCTGCAATCTAAATTGCAGTGTGAAAATAAAGCAGCCAGTATTTACCCTACACAGAAACAAAATAACCCACCCAAATCTAACTCTCTCTGCAAATGTTATATATGCCACCCCTGCAGTGCACATGGTTTTGCTCAACTGCTAAAAAATTTCCTGCTGCGATCAACTTGGAATTACCCCCAATGTTACTTTCTCTAACGTCCTAGTGGATGCTGGGGACTCCGTAAGGACCATGGGGAATAGACGGGCTCCACAGGAGACTGGGCACTCTAAGAAAGAATTAGGACTACTGGTGTGCACTGGCTCCTCCCTCTATGCCCCTCCTCCAGACCTCAGTTAGAATCTGTGCCCGGTCAGAGCTGGGTACTCTTTAGTGAGCTCTCCTTGCTAATAAGAAAGTATTTTAGTTAGGTTTTTTATTTTCAGAGAGCTTCTGCTGGCAACAGACTCTTTGCTACGTGGGACTGAGGGGAGAGTTTTTTATAAGTATCTCCCAATCTGTCCCCGGCAATAGGGACTAGAGAGATACTTTCTTTCAGGTGTTTCCAAGGATTCTGAAAAAGTACAAGGATGGATGGTCGTCTATTCTAAATGGACTGAGCTGGATGCCTAGTATTGTCCCACCTGGCATTTGATTTATCCATAAATAGGGTGAATTATTTTTTATTTTTGATCATTGAACCTTTCCACTTGTAAAAGGTCTCCTTCTAATTTTCATGGTGGTTGGAGAGCGCTATTATCTGTTTACACTGTTTTTCCTTTATATACTTCAACAAAACAAACAATTGCTATAACTGATAACAAAATTTTGAATGAATACAATAAAACTAGTAATATATTCATCGTAATAATTTGAATGCTTGAAAATGCATCCAAAATTTTTTGTTCTTTAGGAGGATGAAAGGACACAGGGAACAACTGTTTGGCATTGCACTAACTGTAGTGCTACTTAATTATTTACACAATATATGAATATATATTTATGATTATTTAGAAAATATGATGTATAAATGGCGATAATTGAAATCATGTCTTTAGTTTCACAGTGCCTTGCGTTAAATAAACTTGAAATTCCACAATAAAAAACCCCCCAAACATTTGTGGAAATAACAGACATCTGCAAAGTGTCTGGTATTATCACCGACGTAGATGGTGTGTTGAATCTAAGATGCAGCTACCATCTTACACAAGTTACGATCCTGTAATAGAAGCATCTACTGAATTTTTTATTTTTAAATGAATATTTTGACTTAAGAAAACCGGCTGCTTTAATTACTAGCCAGATCAAATTCTTTGAAATAACAGCACAGCTAGATATGAACAAGATTAAGGCATTTCGTTAATTCATGTTATTCGACATCATGTGTGGGTGACACTGTAACCTCTTCTGTGTTGTACGTTGTGTCAGTTACTACTCAGGCAGCGTGCAACCGTACCTGCTTTATATTTAGTGCCCATTGGAGATGTCTGATTATTCCACATTTTGTTATTTATTTCTTAACTACTTGGATAGTAGTTTATAGAATACTTCCTTCCACCTTATTTGAACCAGTGCTATACCAAATAATCTTATCCTGCGTCTTTTCACCTGTATCAAAAACTACAATATTTTTGATGGTCCTGTTCCCATAAAAAAATTTTTTTAATGCCTAGCAAAAAGATTTACTTTATTTTTGAAACAAACATTGGAACGTGTAATAGTGGTTCATGTAAACAGTTTCAGAGAAGATATATTATTGATTATGCATTAGCAATTGTGCACTAAGCAACAACAATAAATTTCAAAATAAAATTAAGGCATAGCATATTCAGTGTTGTTCAGAGACATTACAATATCTGCCCCTATGTTTTGGATTTTTTCAAGAACATCTATATTCTGGCATGTTTTTTTTTTTAGAAGATTCTATAAAATTTTCATTTATATTACTCAAAATCCATTTTTCTGCTTTCTATAAGGGCCTGTTGTGCAATGTTTTTCTGAAATTCACACATAAAAGCATCCAAATGTTTTTGCATATTAACTAGAGTGACAAGGAAGCCCTTAGGAAATTTCAAAGTTTCTATTTCCTGGTTTGTGTTAGAACAAAAATCTTGTGAACTCGGAGTATTAATGTTTGAATCTTTGGCAGAAATTTAATCACCATACAAAGTAATTGTTTCTTTAGTGGCAGGTGGAGTACTTTCGTCAAAATTTCCTAGACAAATTTATAGTCACTATATTCTTCTTGTTTTTCCACAAAAATATTGCCATTTTGCAATTGATATAGTGGTTGCAGTAGTTCTGATGTTTCTGGGGCTTCTTCAGATGTTAGCCCCTTGAATGATTTTTGCTGTTCTATTCATAATATATTTAAAAAAAAGGATCAAGTTATTCCATACATAAATTTATTTTCCTATCACAAAGTTATAATAGAACTTCCAACCTCGTAACAGCAAATGCTGATTGCTGGCAGCTTTGATATTCCAAACATTGAAGGAATCCAAATTGAATATGTTTAGAATTACTTTATGGAGGGTATCCTTCTAGCCTTTGTAAATTACTGCAGTTATTTCTCTCGCCGAGAGTTATCCAATTTTCCCTGATAAGCCGGCACAAACCGGGGCACAACGGAGTTTTTGTATTTTTACCTACCACATGCCGGCAAAATGAAAATCTCTGGTAACAGCCCAGTTTTTAGCTGATAAAGGGGAAGTTTCTACAGAAAACACACGGGTTTACGTGAACCAGTGTGTTTGGGAGACTATGGGTTTTTTTTTTTTGCAGGCAAATAGTTTTGTTAGCCTGTAAATAATAAACCAGTGAAACTTATGAAACTTGTCAAAAACTTCAGAATTTTGGATCCCATAGTTTTGCCTCATTTATTTGGATACCCTCTCTAAATACAAGTGTGGACTAAGTGCTGTTTATAGATGAAGGACCTAGGATTTACAAGCTGACTGGTATGACGTTAGACTCAAGCCAATATATCATTCAAAGGACATTATATAATGTACAGATTATCCAAAATACTACAAATGTTTAAAGTTTATGATTTCAATTTTAATCTATACAGATAAAAAGCAAATACCAATGACTCATCACAAATTCACCAGAACCATAAGGGCTAGGAATAGTGATGGGAAATCTAGTTCACTTTGGTGATTAGTTCATTATGATCTAGTTCACTGAAAAGATTAGTTCAGAAGTTTAGTTCATGTAGTTCTTTTAGTTCATCATTTCTCTCACTGACTCTGAGACTGAAAGGAGTGATTAGATTTAGAACTAGTCTAGACTATTACACATACAGTAGGTATTTCTAATTCTAGCTCATTGTAGGAGTTCTAATCTTTTTTAAATGATCAGATATGTTTAAAATGTCAGATTTTTTATTTTTAAGAAAAGCAATTACTTATATAGCAACCTTATAGTGACATTATCTCTGCAATATTAATCCCATTGTTGGTACTCATTTTTACTTCATAATATGCAAGTGAAAGACCCAAATCCAGAGTAATGTCATAAGTCACTTTTAGTTTTTTCTGCTTTTAAAATACAGTAATTAAAAGAAAAAAAAGTCCCTTTGCCCCAATGTAACATACCTTAGAGAGAGATAAAGTGGAGATGTTGCAAAGTAACCAATCAGCTTCTGTCATTTATCTTCAACAGTATATAAAGTGACAGAAGCTGATTGGTTGCTAGGGGCAACTGCTCTACTTTATGTCACTTGAAGGTTCATAGTACATATCCCCCTGTATATTGTGTGGAGTAATCATACCCTACAGGATAGCATGCAGCACTCAGCACTGTGTCTTTAGCTGATTGGGAGTGTAGCTTGTCACCTAGTATACTGGGGGAATGAATCATGGCTATATGCAGTTCAGTATCAGCTCCATACAATGCATATGCCTGAGCACAGCAGTGCCACACATGGTAGCTTAGAGGTACTGTACTGACTCGTATGGCTGTATGAGTCAGTGAGCTGATCAGTGATCTGTAATGAATCACTGAACTACTGAACTGCTTGCAAGGAGAATGACTCATGACTCGTCAGGACAATGCAGTTCAATCAGCTCCACAGAGTCCACTGACTCCATGAGCACAGCAGTGACCCCTGTGGCAGCTGATGTAAACTGACTCATGAATATTCAGTATTCACTCTCTCTCTAATACCCCTTTCACATCGCACAAATAACCCGGTATCGACACGGCATATTGCCGTGTCGACACGGGTCAGTGTGCGATGTGAAAGCACTTTCTGAGAATTAGCGGGTCGCCTGACCCGGTAATTCAACCCGGTATAAAAGAAGGATTATACCCGGGTTGAATACCGGGTCAGGTGCAGTGTGAATGGGAGCCGTGTCGATGCGACACGGTTCCCATTCACAGCATAGGGAGAGGCGGCGCAGGAGATGAGCTCATCTCCCAGCGCCGCCTCCACCCCTGCTGCTGCTGCGCCCCCCCCCCCCCGCTGCTATGGCAACCGACCCGGTATATTGCCGGGTCGGAAAGCCAGCAGAGGGGGGCAAATGCCGAATCCCACCCGGTAAGGACACGTTTCTTTTACCGGGTGGGATCCGGCATTAGCGACGTGAAAGCGGTATCATACACACACACACACACACACACACTGATTGGTTGCTATGGGCAACATCTACACTTCTATAGAACTACCAAAGTATATGTACCATCATATTTCTAATTATTTCAAGTTGAATTAAAAGAAAATATTATACCAGGTTGAAAAATAAAGTGTATTTATTTTAACAGCTGTAACATATTGTGTAACAAAGGTCCAAATTTCAGAAGCAATCTCTATACCTCAATAATATACTAGACTCGGACAAATATCAGTAATTCCTACTGTACCATTACTATTATGGTTTACTGATGCATCATATTGTATAAACTGGAAGAGTACAACAAAAACCTAACGGAAAAACTATATATATATATATATATATAACTCTCACATAGAGAAAAATGTCAACTTGAACAAAACTGTAACTACATTTTCAGATTATGGTTTAGAAACAGGATTTGTCCCACTTTCGATGTTGTGAGTCTGTTTCTTCTCTCTGTAAGTATATGCCCTGCTTTTGAAAATATTCTCTCACGGGGAACTGAAGAGGCCATAACACGGAATCGCCGCTTTGACAGTTGAAAAAGTCTTGGATAGATTTCTTTTCTCTCATTCCACCAAAGTAGTGGATCCTCAGTCCTCCTTAAGATGGATTGTTGCATGTATCTGTCCAGTTCTATAATTCCTGCAGCCACTGGATTCTGTACTGCAACAACTTTTCTGACTTCTGTATCAAAATCACCCCATAGGCATGAGCTGGATTGTGAGGTTTGAGTTTCTTCCACAGGTGCTATAGGTACTTCTTCTGTAATTCTCAATCCACACATAGGTGTGCGCAGGGGGGGGTGCCTGGTGCGCACAGGCACCCCCTAATGTCTGGCACCCTGATCTCACATGCCTGATGCAGCGATCGCTGAGCAGGCTGATTACTGTCTCCTCTGCGCTGCACCCTGTCAGGACCTCATTACCGACCGGATGCCTGGGTAAATCAAGGGTGCCGGCTTTCAAATTCCCAGCACCACCTCCATGTACAAAAACAGTGTGATGTAACGTTATTACGTCATGCTGCTGGCATGCCCACCCGTCACACCCACCACATACACACCTCCCTCTTTCTATGCTGTGCCAACGACAGCCACTGATGAGGAGCAGCATGCAGCCAGCGTTCCTCTTAGGAAGACAAATTCAATACTGGCAGGCAGTCGGCAGCAACATTGACACGTCACTCGTTTTTCCAGCAGCGGCAGTACTAGTCTGCGACTGTCATTGTCAGTGAGTGACTGACTTGTAAGTAAGCTGTTGCAGCTTGCAGGGGAAAGAGAGGGGGAGCCAGACCAGGCTGAGTAGGAGCAGTGTAATTGCAGTGAGTGCCATCAGGGGTGTTTGTTTGGTGCACACCGCAACATCTGACAATGTATCCGCTTTATTAGGATTGGTACAAAGGTGGATATTTTATATGCATTGACCATCAATAGATGGTGCTAGACACGCCCAAAAGCTAGACACACCCCTCCGACGGTGCACCCCCTAATAAAATGTGCTGCGCACGCCAGTGAATCCACACACTTTTCTCTTCAGATTTTCATATGCCATGTGAAATTTAGCCTAATCTGAAAATCAGTACCTTTTAAATCTTGGGTCCAAAAGTGTTGCCTGATTGTTAAGTTTGTTATCTTCCAGGTCTTTGAATCTTCGAGCAAGTTGCTCCTTCAATGTTGGCACCATAGATGTTATTTCTGTTGGCGTTGCTTGCTCATCCAACAATGACTCCATTTTCTTATTCATTATTTTTACAAAAAGAATCACTTTTGATCTGGGCACAGATTTTTCAGCACTAACTTCCAATGTGTCATCTTGAAAAATCTGTAGTACATCTATTGATTTTTCAGCAACTGTCCATTCATGGGATGTCAAGGTATTCAGGTGGTCATTCCGAGTTGTTTCGCTCACTGCTATTTTTAGCAGAATTGCTAATAGGCTAAAATCCGGCAGTTCTGCGTATGCACCGCAGGTCGCACGCGCTAAGCAATTTTACACAAAAGTACGCTATTTTACTCACTGGCGAACAAAGCTTTTCAGTCGCTCTGTTGATCGGAGAATGATTGACAGGAAGTGGGTGTTTCTGGGTGGTAACTAAGCGTTTTCTGGGAGTGTGCTAAAAAATGCAGGTGTGCCAGCAGAAGACGCAGGAGTGGCTGGAGAAACGGGGGAGTGGCTGGCCGGACGCTGGGCGTGTTTGTGACGTCAAACCAGGAACTAAACGGACTGAGGTGATTGCAATCTAGGAGTAGGTCTGGAGCTACTCAGAAGCTGCAAGGAAATACTTAATAGCAGAATTGCTAATCTTTCGTTAGCAATTCTGCTATGCTAAAATACACTCCCAGAGAGCGGCGGCTTTGCGTTTGCATTGCTGCTAAAAGTAGCTAGCGAGCGAACAACTTGGAATGATCACCTCAGTTCTGTGTGTAGCACAGCTAAGGTGGCAACTACTGCATCCTTTACCTTGACGATCCTGGATATCATGTCCAAAGTAGAGTTCCATCTAGTAGGGACATCTTGGGCCAGTTTCAGCTCTGGTAGTCCCATCTGTTTCTGAGTGTCATGCAATTTTGTAAGGCCATTGGAACTTTTTTTGAAAAATTCAACAATACCTTTAATCTTAGTTATAATGATATGAATGTCAGAAACCAAAATTCCAGCATGAACTACCAAGATCACACAATGCGCAAAACATGGTAGATGTCGCCATTTGCACAATCTGACAGCAGCTACAATGTTAGCTGCTTTGTCTGTGACAACAGCGACCACCTGATTTTCTAGACCCCATTCATGCACTGTGTCTTTTAACCATCTGCATAGATTTTCAGAAGTGTGTCTTTCCTGCACTTCAAGACATTCTAAGAGAACTGAACGTAGCTGACATTCTGAATTAATAAATTGCGCTGTGATTGCATTAAAACTTTGATTATTCAAAGAAGTCCATGAGTCTGTAGTTAAGCAAACTGCATCAGCTTCTTGCAAGGTCGAGCGCACTTCCTGTAAAGTGCCGTTGTAGAGACGCAATAGCAAACTGCTAGATACAGTTTTCCTCGTGGGAGGATTGTATGCTGGGCAAAGAGAATGGACAAACGTTTTAAACTCATCCTCCTCCACAATGCTAAATGGGTGGAAACCCTTGATAATACATTTTAGCAGTTACTCATCCAATTCTTTTGAGCGCTTAACAGACACTGGCCTATTGCTGCTGAAATAGCTACCTAAGGTTGCTTGTTGCTTGGTTTAGACAGTTTTTACAGTGGACGAAAAACCTGTAGCAAGTTCAGTTAAATTTACAGTTGCAATGGTACCTTGTGACGGTTCAGGTATATTGTCTTGAACGTCATCTTCACATCTTGTATGATGAGACGCTGTAGGTTTCGGTTGTTGTGGCTCCTAGTAGTGGATATCGTTGGATGTTTTGATTTCAAATGGCGTGACTACTCAAAGAACCGCAAGTTATACTTATGTCACTTGAGCAGTAGGAACACCTTGCTTATTTCTCATCTCCAGTAAGTTTGAAATGATTCCATATCTGGCTTCTCTTTCTCCTCAGTGAATTATCTGCACTCATCATGCACACTTATAGTTGCTTCAATCACTACTGGGTACAAATGACTGTCCAGTCTACAGTATTTGGTGATAGACAATATTGTATACCACTACAAAATCAGGAGGTGGGGGGGGGGGGATATAGTAGATTCTAAAAAGGGTAGGTGGAAAAGTTGCCCATAGCAACCAATCAGATTTTACTTATCATATACAGTCTATAATAAATGATAGGCAGGAGTGGATTGACTGCTATCAGCAACTGTTCCACTTTATTTTTATTGAAGGTTCATCAGACATATATACATATCCCCCTATGTCTTGTGTGGAGTAATCAGACCCTACAGGATAACATGCAGCACTCAGAACTGTGTCTTACAGGATAGCATGCAGCACTCAGAACTGTGTCTTACAGGATAGCATGCAGCACTCAGAACTGTGTCTTACAGGATAACATGCAGCACTCAGAACTGTGACTTTGGCTGATTGGGAGTGACAGTGTACCATGTGACCACCTGATATGCTCGGTGAATTAATGATGGCTGTATACAGTTCAGGATCAGCTCCATAGCATATGCCTGAGCACAGCAGTGCCACACATGGTAGCTTAGAGGTACTGTACTGACTCGTATGGCTGTATGAGTCATTGAGTCAGTGAGCAGATCAGTGATCTGTAATGAATCACTGAACTACTGAACTGCTTGCAAGGAGAATGACTCATGACTCGTCAGGACAATGCAGTTCAATCAGCTCCACAGAGTCCACTGACTCCATGAGCACAGCAGTGACCCCTGTGGCAGCTGAGGTAAACTGACTCATGAATATTCTGTATTCACTCTCTCTCTCATACACACACACACTGGTTGCTATGGGCAACATCTACACTTCTATAGAACTACCAGAGTATATGTACCATCATATTTCTAATTATTTCAAGTTGAATTAAAAGAAAATATTATACCAGGTTGAAAAATAAAGTGTATTTATTTTAACAGCTGTAACATATTGTGTAACAAAGGTCCAGATGTCAGAAGCAATCTCTACACCTCAATAATATACTAGACTTGGACAAATATCAGTAATTCCTACTGTACCATTACTATTATGGTTTACTGATGCATCATATTGTATAAACTGGAAGAGTACAACAAAAACCTGACAGAAAGCTATATATATATATTTATTACTCTCACATAGAGAAAAATGTCAACTTGAACAAAACTGTAACTACATTTTCAGATTATGGTTTAGAAACAGGATTTGTCCCATTTTCGATGTTGTGAGTCTGTTTCTTCTCTGTAAGTATTTGCCCTGCTTTTGAAAATATTCTCTCACAGGGAACTGAAGAGGCCATAACACGGAATCGCCGCTTTGACAGTTGAAAAAGTCTTGGATAGATTTCTTTTCTCATTCCACCAAAGTAGTGGATCCTCGGTCCTCCTTAAGATGGGTTGTTGCATGTATCTGTCCAGTTCTATAATTCCTGCAGCCACTGGATTCTGTACTGCAACAACTTTGCTGACTTCTGTATCAAAATCACCCCATAGGCATGAGCTGGATTGTGAGGTTTGAGTTACTTCCACAGGTGCTATAGGTACTTCTTCTGTAATTCTCAATCCACACACTTTTCTCTTCAGATTTTCATATGCCATGTGAAATTTAGCCTCATCTGAAAATCTGTACCTTTTAAATCTTGGGTCCAAAAGTGTTGCCTGATTGTTAAGTTTGTTATCTTCCAGGTCTTTGAATCTTCGAGCAAGTTGCTCCTTCAATGTTGTCACCATAGATGTTATTTCTGTTGGCGTTGCTTGCTCATCCAAAGATGACTCCATTTTCTCATTCATTATTTTTACAGAAAGAATCACTTTTGATCTGGGCACAGATTTTTCAGCACTAACTTCCAATGTGTCGTCTTGAAAAATCTGTAGTACATCTATTGCTTTTTCAGCAACTGTCCATTCATGGGATGTCAAGGTATTCAGGTGGTCATTCCGAGTTGTTCGCTCACTGCTATTTTTAGCAGAATTGCTAATAGGCTAAAATCCGGCAGTTCTGCGTATGCACCGCAGGTCGCACGCGCTAAGCAATTTTACACAAAAGTATGCTATTTTACTCACGGGCGAACAAAGCTTTTCAGTCGCTCTGTTGATCGGAGAATGATTGACAGGAAGTGGGTGTTTCTGGGTGGTACCTGAGCGTTTTCTGGGAGTGTGCTAAAAAAATGCAGGCGTGCCAGCAGAAAACGCAGGAGTGGCTGGAGAAACGGGGGAGTGGCTGGCCGGACGCTGGGCGTGTTTGTGACGTCAAACCAGGAACTAAACGGACTGAGGTGATCGCAATCTGTGAGTAGGTCTGGAGCTACTCAGAAGCTGCAAGGAAATACTTAATAGCAGAATTGCTAATCTTTCGTTAGCAATTCTGCTATGCTAAAATACACTCCCAGAGAGCGGCGGCTTTGCGTTTTCATTGCTGCTAAAAGTAGCTAGCGAGCGAACAACTCGGAGTGACCACCTCAGTTCTGTGTGTAGCACAGCTAAGGTGGCAACTACTGCATCCTTTACCTTGACGAGCCTGGATATCATGTCCAAAGTAGAGTTCCATCTAGTAGGGACATCTTGGGCCAGTTTCAGCTCTGGTAGTCCCATCTGTTTCTGAGTGTCATGCAATTTTGTAAGGCCATTGGAACTTTTTTTGAAAAATTCAACAATACCTTTAATCTTAGTTATAATGATATGAATGCCAGAAACCAAAATTCCAGCATGAACTACCAAGTTCACACAATGCGCAAAACATGGTAGATGTCGCCATTTGCACAATCTGACAGCAGCTACAATGTTAGCTGCATTGTCTGTGACAACAGCGACCACCTTATTTTCTAGACCCCATTCATGCACTGTCTTTTAACCGTCTGCATAGATTTTCAGAAGTGTGTCTTTCCTGCATTTCAAGACATTCTAAGAGAACTGAAAGTAGCTGACATTCTGAATTAATAAAATGCGCTGTGATTGCATTAAAACTTTGATTATTCAAAGAAGTCCATGAGTCTGTAGTTAAGTGTACAGAGGGAAAAAAGGTAGCAGGTGCACTGTCTCACACTAGCTCAACCTGTAGTAACCAGAGGCACTTACCTCAGTGTGCTCATTCCAAATGTAAAGGCTAGAGTGTTGGACTATTTAAAATGAGAGGGGTGGGTGGGGCAGGGTGCTAAATTAGGGTGAAGGTGTCTCCTACCTTCAAAAATGTATGAATACATCAGTTACAGAGGGAAAAAGGCCCTAATTTGCACACCTTAATTAGGGAGTGAGGTGCTACTCTGCTTGAGACTTAGTAAAGTGTACAGAGGGAAAAGGTAGCAAGTGCACTATCTCACACTAGCTCAACCTGTAGTAACTAGAGGCACTTAGCATATTGCTGGCCAGGGTTATGAGCTTACCCACTGCATCAAGGTAGCCTCTCATTGGGTAAATCCCTAACACTAACTATAGGGGTTCACGTCCGGGAGGCAGGACACCCCAGAGCCACCCAGCCAGACAACCCCAGGGCATCGCAGGAGTGATAAAAATATAGGGTTAAAGAGGTAGGACAGGCTGTTTCTGCATGTGTGAATAATGTGAGGAGTAAAAGAAAATTTTGCTAAGGTGTTACATATATATAAAACAAACTATAAGTGCCATGGAGTGATGAAATAGTGTTAAATTGCGATGCCCCAGGGACACCCAGCCACGGCAGGCACAGGGAACCCCGCACCCCAGAGAATTCCCCCCATTATGGACTGCCATATTAAACAAAATGTAGGAGTCTTACCTCAGTGTGCTCATTCCAAATGTAAAGGCTAGAGTGTTGGACTATTTAAAATCGGAAAGGTGGGTGGGGCAGGGTTCTAAATTAGGGTGAAGGTGTCTCCTATCTTCAAAAATGTATGAATACATCAGTTACAGAGGGAAAAAGGCCCTAATTTGCACACCTTAATTAGGTAGTGAGGTGCTACTCTGCTTGAGACTTAGTAAAGTGTACAGAGGGAAAAGGTAGCAAGTGCACTATCTCACACTAGCTCAACCTGTAGTAACTAGAGGCACTTAGCATATTCCTGGCCAGGGCTATGAGCTTACCCACCTCATCAAGGTAGCCTCTCATTGGGTAAGTCCCTAACACTAACTATAGGGGTTCAAGTCCGGGGGGCAGGACACCCCAGAGCCACCCAGCCAGACAACCCCAGGGCATCGCAGGAGTGATTAAAAAAATATAGGGTTAAAGAGGTAGGACAGGCTGTTGCTGCATGTGTGAATAATGTGAGGAGTAAAAGAAAATTATGTGAAGGTGTACATATATATAAAACAAACTATAAGTGCCATGGAGTGATGAAATAGTGTTAAATTGCGATGCCCCAGGGACACCCAGCCACGGCAGGCAATGTTTGAATCTTTGGCAGAAATTTAATCACCATACAAAGTAATTGATTCTTTAGTGGCAGGTGGAGTACTTTCTTCAAAATTTTCTAGACAAATTTAAAGTCACTATATTCTTCTTGTTTTTCCACAATAATATTGCCATTTTGCAATTGATATAGTGGTTGCAGTAGTTCTGATGTTTCTGGGGCTTCTTCAAGGGAATCCTGGATATCATGTCCAAAGTAGAGTTCCATCTAGTAGGGACATCTTGGGTCAGTTTCAGCTCTGGTAGTCCCATCTGTTTCTGAGTGTCATGCAATTTTGTAAGGCCATTGGAACTTTATTTGAAAAATTCAACAATACCTTTAATCTTAGTTATAATAATATGAATGCCAGAAACCAAAATTCCAGCATGAACTACCAAGTTCACACAATGCGCAAAACATGGTAGATGTCGCCATTTGCACAATCTGACAGCAGCTACAATGTTAGCTGCATTGTCTGTGACAACAGCGACCACCTTATTTTCTAGACCCCATTCATGCACTGTGTCTTTTAACCGTCTGCATAGATTTTCAGAAGTGTGTCTTTCCTGCATTTCAAGACATTCTAAGACAGGGGTGTCAAAGACAAGGCCCGCGGGCCAAATCCGGCCCGCCAGACCTCGTCTGATGGCCCGCGGTGCCGCCGCCATGAAACCCCCTTCTCCCGAGTGCCCAGCTCGGGGGGGGCGGGGTTTCGCGGAATGACGCGATTGCGTCGTGACGTCACGGCGCAAACGCGTCATTCAACGAAACCCCGTCGGAGGAGGGAGAAGGGAGCCGCGCAGACGAGGAGGGAGAGGCGGCTGAAGAGCGGCGAGAACCGCTTCAAATGTAAGTCAGCCCCTCTCCCTTCCTCTCTTTCTCTCTCTCTCTCTCTCCCTCCTTCCACCACCTGCCACAATGTGTAAAATGGGGACCTGTACCTGCCGCTATGTGTAAAATGGGGACCTGTACCTGCCGCTATGTGTAAAATGGGGACCTGTGCCTGCCACAATGTGTAAAATGGGGACCTGTGCCTGCCACAATGTGTAAAATGGGGACCTGTACCTGCCGCTATGTATAAAATGGGGACCTGTGCCTGCCGCAATGTGTAAAATGGGGACCTGTGCCTGCCGCAATGTGTAAAATGGGGACCTGTGCCTGCCACAATGTGTAAAATGGGGACCTGTGCCTGCCACAATGTGTAAAATGGGGACCTGTGCCTGCCACAATGTGTAAAATGGGGACCTGTGCCTGCCACAATGTGTAAAATGGGGACCTGTACCTGCCGCTATGTGTAAAATGGGGACCTGTGCCTGCCACAATGTGTAAAATGGGGACCTGTGCCTGCCACAATGTGTAAAATGGGGACCTGTGCCTGCCACAATGTGTAAAATGGGGACCTGTGCCTGCCACAATGTGTAAAATGGGGACCTGTACCTGCCGCTATGTGTAAAATGGGGACCTGTGCCTGCCACAATGTGTAAAATGGGGACCTGTGCCTGCCGCAATGTGTAAAATGGGGACCTGTGCCTGCCGCAATGTGTAAAATGGGGACCTGTGCACTATAAAAGGGGGCACATGGCTGGGCACTATAAAAGGGGGCACATGGCTGGGCACTTTAAAAGGGGGCAGATGGCTGGGCACATATAAGGCAGGTGGAGCGGTAAATTTTGGATAGACCTACAGATACAACCGGCCCTTTGATGGGGACCAAACTGCTGATGCGGCCCCCGATGAATTTGAGTTTGACACCCCTGTTCTAAGAGAACTGAATGTAGCTGACATTCTGAATTAATAAAATGCGCTGTGATTGCATTAAAACTTTGATTATTCAAAGAAGTCCATGAGTCTGTAGTTAAGCAAACTGCATCAGCTTCTTGCAAGGTCGAGCGCACTTCCTGTAAAGTGCTGTTGTAGAAACGCAATAGCAAACTGCTAGATACGTTTTCCTCGTGGGAGGATTGTATTCTGGGCAAAGAGAATGGACAAACTTTTTAAACTCATCCTCCTCCACAATGCTAAATGGGTGGAAACCCTTGATAATAAATTTTAGCAGTTACTCATCCAATTCTTTTGAGCGCTTAACAGACACTGGCCTATTGCTGCTGAAATAGCTACCTAAGGTTGCTTGTTGCTTGGTTTGGACAGTTTTACAGTGGACGAAAAACCTGTAGCAAGTTCAGTTAAATTTACAGTTGCAATGGTACCTTGTGACGGTTCAGGTATATTGTCTTGAACGTCATCTTCACATCTTGTATGATGAGACGCTGTAGGTTTTGGTTGTTGTGGCTCCTAGTAGTGGATATCGTTGGATGTTTTGATTTCAAATGGAGTGATTACTCAAAGAACCGCAAGTTATACTTATTTCACTTGAGCAGTAGGAACACCTTGCTTTTTTCTCATCTCCAGTAAGTTTGAAATGATTCCATATCTGGCTTCTCTGTCTCCTCAGTGAATTATCTGCACTCATCATGCACACTTATAGTTGCTTCAATCACTACTGGGTACAAATGACTGTCCAGTCTACAGTATTTGGTGATAGACAATATTGTATACCACTACAAAATCAGGAGGGGGGGGGGGGGATATAACAGATTCCAAAAAGGGTAGGTGGAAAAGTTGCCCATAGCAACCAATCAGCTTTTACTTATCATATACAGTCTCTAATAAATGATAGGCAGGAGTGGATTGACTGCTATCAGCAACTGTTCCACTTTATTTTTATTGAAGGTTCATCAGACAGACATACATATCTCCCTATGTCTTGTGTGGAGTAATCAGACCCTACAGGATAACATGCAGCACTCAGAACTGTGTCTTACAGGATAGCATGCAGCACTCAGAACTGTGACTTTGGCTGATTGGGAGTGACAGTGTACCATGTGACCACCTGATATGCTAGGAGAATTAATGATGCCTGTATACAGTTCAGGATCAGCTCCATAGCATATGCCTGAGCACAGCAGTGCCACACATGGTAGCTTAGAGGTACTGTACTGACTCGTATGGCTGTATGAGTCAGTGAGCTGATCAGTGATCTGTAATGAATCACTGAACTGCTTGCAAGGAGAATGACCCATGACTCGTCAGGACAATGCAGTTCAATCAGCTCCACAGAGTCCACTGACTCCATGAGCACAGCAGTGACCCCTGTGGCAGCTGAGGTAAACTGACTCATGAATATTCAGTATTCACTCTCTCTCTCATACACACACACACACACACACACACACACACACACACACACACATTGGTTGCTATGGGCAACATCTACACTTCTATAGAACTACCAGAGTATATGTACCATCATATTTCTAATTATTTCAAGTTGAATTAAAAGAAAATATTATACCAGGTTGAAAAATAAAGTGTATTTATTTTAACAGCTGTAACATATTGTGTAACAAAGGTCCAGATGTCAGAAGCAATCTCTACACCTCAATAATATACTAGACTTGGACAAATATCAGTAGTTCCTACTGTACCATTACTATTATGGTTTACTGATGCATCATATTATTGTATAAACTGGAAGAGTATAACAAAAACCTAACAGAAAACTATATATATATATATATATATATATATATATATATATTATTACTCTCGCATAGAGAACAATGTCAACTTGAACAAAACTGTAACTACATTTTCAGATTATGGTTTAGAAACAGGATTTGTCCCACTTTCGATGTTGTGAGTCTGTTTCTTCTCTCTGTAAGTATTTGCCCTGCTTTTGAAAATATTCTCTCACAGGGAACTGAAGAGGCCATAACACGGAATCGCAGCTTTGACAGTTGAAAAAGTCTTGGATAGATTTCTTTTCTCTCATTCCACCAAAGTAGTGGATCCGCAGTCCTCCTTAAGATGGATTGTTGCATGTATCTGTCCAGTTCTATAATTCCTGCAGCCACTGGATTCTGTACTGCAACAACTTTGCTGACTTCTGTATCAAAATCACCCCATAGGCATGAGCTGGATTGTGAGGTTTGAGTTTCTTCCACAGGTGCTATAGGTACTTCTTCTGTAATTCTCATTCCACACACTTTTCTCTTCAGATTTTCATATGCCATGTGAAATTTAGCCTCATCTGAAAATCCGTACCTTTTAAATCTTGGGTCCAAAAGTGTTGCCTGATTGTTAAGTTTGTTATCTTCCAGGTCTTTGAATCTTCGAGCAAGTTGCTCCTTCAATGTTGTCACCATAGATGTTATTTCTGTTGGCCTTGCTTGCTCATCCAACAATGACTCCATTTTCTTATTCATTATTTTTACAAAAAGAATCACTTTTGATCTGGGCACAGATTTTTCAGCACTAACTTCCAATGTGTCGTCTTGAAAAATCTGTAGTACATCTATTGCTTTTTCAGCAACTGTCCATTCATGGGATGTCAAGGTATTCAGGTGGTCATTCCGAGTTGTTCGCTCACTGCTATTTTTAGCAGATTTGCTAATAGGCTAAAATCCGGCAGTTCTGCGCATGCGTATGCACCGCAGGTCGCACGCGCTAAGCAATTTTACACAAAAGTACGCTATTTTACTCACGGGCGAACAAAGCTTTTCAGTCGCTCTGTTGATCGGAGAATGATTGACAGGAAGTGGTTGTTTCTGGGTGGTAACTGAGCGTTTTCTGGGAGTGTGCTAAAAAATGCAGGCGTGCCAGCAGAAAACGCAGGAGTGGCTGGAGAAACGGGGGAGTGGCTGGCCGGACGCTGGGCGTGTTTGTGACGTCAAACCAGGAACTAAACAGACTGAGGTGATCGCAATCTAGGAGTAGGTCTGGAGCTACTCAGAAGCTGCAAGGAAATACTTAATAGCAGAATTGCTAATCTTTCGTTAGCAGTTCTGCTATGCTAAAATACACTCCCAGAGAGCGGCGGCTTTGCGTTTGCATTGCTGCTAAAAGTAGCTAGCAAGCGAACAACTCGGAATGACCACCTCAGTTCTGTGTGTAGCACAGCTAAGGTGGCAACTACTGCATCCTTTACCTTGACGATCCTGGATATCATGTCCAAAGTAGAGTTCCATCTAGTAGGGACATCTTGGGTCAGGTTCAGCTCTGGTAGTCCCATCTGTTTCTGAGTGTCATGCAATTTTGTAAGGCCATTGGAACTTTTTTTGAAAAATTCAACAATACCTTTAATCTTAGTTATAATGATATGAATGCCAGAAACCAAAATTCCAGCATGAACTACCAAGATCACACAATGCGCAAAACATGGTAGATGTCGCCATTTGCACAATCTGACAGCAGCTACAATGTTAGCTGCATTGTCTGTGACAACAGCGACCACCTTATTTTCTAGACCCCATATTTTCTAGACACCGTCTGCATAGATTTTCAGAAGTGTGTCTTTCCTGCATTTCAAGACATTCTAAGAGAACTGAACGTAGCTGACATTCTGAATTAATAAAATGTGCTGTGATTGCATTAAAACTTTGATTATTCAAAGAAGTCCATGAGTCTGTAGTTAAGCAAACTGCATCAGGTTCTTGCAAGGTCGAGCGCACTCCCTGTAAAGTGCTGTTGTAGAGACGCAATAGCAAACTGCTAGATACAGTTTTCCTCGTGGGAGGATAGTATGCTGGGCAAAGAGAATGGACAAACTTTTTAAACTCATCCTCCTCCACAATGCTAAATGGGTGGAAACCCTTGATAATAAATTTTAGCAGTTACTCATCCAATTCTTTTGAGCGCTTAACAGACACTGGCCTATTGCTGCTGAAATAGCTACCTAAGGTTGCTTGGTTTGGACAGTTTTTACAGTGGCCGAAAAACCTGTAGCAAGTTCAGTTAAATTTACAGTTGCAATGGTACCTTGTGACGGTTCAGATATATTGTCTTGAACGTCATCTTCACATCTTGTATGATGAGACGCTGTAGGTTTTGGTTGTTGTGGCTCCTAGTAGTGGATATCGTTGGATGTTTTGATTTCAAATGGAGTGATTACTCAAAGAACCGCAAGTTATACTTATTTCACTTGAGCAGTAGGAACACCTTGCTTTTTTTCTCATCTCCAGTAAGTTTGAAATGATTCCATATCTGGCTTCTCTTTCTCCTCAGTGAATTATCTGCACTCATCATGCACACTTATAGTTGCTTCAATCACTACTGGGTACAAATGACTGTCCAGTCTACAGTATTTGGTGCTATAATAAATGATAGGCAGGAGTGGATTGACTGCTATCAGCAACTGTTCCACTTTATTTTTATTGAAGGTTCATCAGACAGACATACATATCCCCCTATGTCTTGTGTGGAGTAATCAGACCCTACAGGATAACATGCAGCACTCAGAACTGTGTCTTACAGGATAGCATGCAGCACTCAGAACTGTGACTTTGGCTGATTGGGAGTGAGTGTACCATGTGACCACCTGATATGCTAGGTGAATTAATGATGGCTGTATACAGTTCAGGATCAGCTCCATAGCATATGCCTGAGCACAGCAGTGCCACACATGGTAGCTTAGAGGTACTGTACTGACTCGTATGGCTGTATGAGTCATTGAGTCAGTGAGCTGATCAGTGATCTGTAATGAATCACTGAACTGCTTGCAAGGAGAATGACCCATGACTCGTCAGGACAATGCAGTTCAATCAGCTCCACAGAGTCCACTGACTCCATGAGCACAGCAGTGACCCCTGTGGCAGCTGAGGTAAACGGACTCATGAATATTCAGTATTCACTCTCTCTCTCATACACACACATACACACACACACACACACACACACACACACTGATTGGTTGCTATGGGCAACATCTACACTTCTATAGAACTACCAGAGTATATGTACCATCATATTTCTAATTATTTCAAGTTGAATTAAAAGAAAATATTATACCAGGTTGAAAAATAGTGTATTTATTTTAACAGCTGTAACATATTGTGTAACAAAGGTCCAGATGTCAGAAGCAATCTCTACACCTCAATAATATACTAGACTTGGACAAATATCAGTAATTCTTACTGTACCATTACAATTATGGTTTACTGATGCATCATATTGTATAAACTGGAAGAGTACAACAAAAACCTAACAGAAAACTATATACAGGGCCGTCTTTTCGTATGGGCTCAATGGGCTCTTGCCCAAGGGCCCCAGGAGTATAAGGGCCCTAGGCTGATAGCTGAGAGTCCCCTCTTTCCAGGGGTACCAGATTTTTGCAAATCGGACCTGGGGAACCGTAGATATCCGACTTGAAAGCAGTGGTCCCCATCCAAACCTGTTAATTGCTCTTCCCAGCCAGATATCCCGGGTTCTGTCTGACTTAGAGTTTTTCTGAAGGTATAATCCTAAAAAGCTGGGACTCTCCCCTTTTTATGGATACTGGCAGCTCTTCTCTACTATGCCCAGAACAAGAGATATCAGCCTTCAAGCAGCTGGTCCCTGCTCCAGCTCCACACGCCTAATATGCAGTTTTAGATTTTCATTAGTAAATTGCTCTGGCTCCTGAACTCTGATCCCCAAGTCACCAGAACCTTCTGAAAGATGGGACTCTCTGGTTTTTTAATCCCATTCAAAGATAAGAAATACATTTTCAGGAACTTGAGATATCTGCAGTCAAGCAAGCTGCCCTCCCACCGGAAATTGATAAATGTTAAGCCCACTCCACTGTCCACCCCTCCCCTACGTATTAAACACCCCCTACCACCCTGGTCATGTACCAAGGCTTCTTCATTCAGCCCAATGCCCCCTTCTACAGTTTAGCCCCATCTGTACAGTAAAGGAGTAATTAGCAGAAATTACTGCTCCAGGTCCTACAAGCTGAGCGGAAGAAAGAACACCCCCGACCGCCCGCGGGACATCAAGGGCTGCCACTGATAGCACCCCCTACCCCTGGAGGATGGGTAGGGGGCCCAGTGCATTGCTGTGCCCAGGGGCCTACACTGCTGTTAAGACGGCCCTGACTATATATATATATATATATATATATATATATATATATATATAATTACTCTCACATAGAGAAAAATGTCAACTTGAACAAAACTGTAACTACATTTTCAGATTATGGTTTAGAAACAGGATTTGTCCCACTTTCGATGTTGTGAGTCTGTTTCTTCTCTCTGTAAGTATATTCCCTGCTTTTGAAAATATTCTCACAGGGAACTGAAGAGGCCATAACACGGAATCGCCGCTTTGACAGTTGAAAAAGTCTTGGATAGATTTCTTTTCTCTCATTCCACCAAAGTAGTGGATCCGCAGTCCTCCTTAAGATGGATTGTTGCATGTATCTGTCCAGTTCTATAATTCCTGCAGCCACTGGATTCTGTACTGCAACAACTTTGCTGACTTCTGTATCAAAATCACCCCATAGGCATGAGCTGGATTGTGAGGTTTGAGTTTCTTCCACAGGTGCTATAGGTACTTCTTCTGTAATTCTCAATCCACACACTTTTCTCTTCAGATTTTCATAGGCCATGTGAAATTTAGCCTCATCTGAAAATCCGTACCTTTTAAATCTTGGGTCCAAAAGTGTTGCCTGATTGTTAAGTTTGTTATCTTCCAGGTCTTTGAATCTTCGAGCAAGTTGCTCCTTCAATGTTGTCACCATAGATGTTATTTCTGTTGGCGTTGCTTGCTCATCCAAAAATGACTCCATTTTCTTATTCATTGTTTTTACAAAAAGAATCAGTCAGAATTCGTTTGGATCTCCCATTGTGAGAACATATTAGCAGGGACTAATGTTCACGGTATAATAGCAAGTTTATTAAAGCAATGTACAACTGTAAACAATAAATATAAAGCAGGAATAACTAGAGAACACAAAAAACTGAGGGGACATGGGATGCCAGGAGACTGTGAGTACATGAATATGATGTAGACTGTGGTAGAGTATGCACGTACCAGGGTTGCACTGTAGCTGGACTGCAGGATTGCACTGTAACAGGACTGCAGGATTGCACTGTAGCTGGATCACAGGATGGCACTGATGATTTGTAAACTTGTGAACGATGACTAAAGGTGCTGATGAGTTAAGGAACTTGTGAATTATGATTGAAGACACTGGTGATTTGCAGACTTGTAAATGGTGACTGAAGATGCTGATGAGTTAAGGAACTTGTGAATGATGATTGAAAACACAGATGATTTGCAAAGTTGTAAGCGATGACTGAAGACGCTGATGATTCAAGGAACTTGAGAATAATGGTTAAAGACACTGGTGGTTTACAGAGTAGTAAATGGTGACTGGAGACGCTGATGATTCCAGGAACTTGAGAATAATAATTAAAGACACTGGTGGTTTGCAGAGTAGTAAACGGTGACTGAAGACGCTGATGATTCCAGGAACTCGAGAATAATAATTAAAGACACTGGTGGTTTGCAGAGTAGTACACGGTGACTGGAGACACTGATGATTCTAGGAACTTGAAAATAATACTTAAAGACTCTGATGCAGACACTGACTCCCAGCACGCTGATGACCGAGACACATTAAAGTCCAGAAGCTGCTTGAGAACGCTGGAAGCACCGGAGACACTGGGGTAGACTGCGGAGAAACTCGCCGGGAACAAGAGCACTGGCAGTTCTTTGGTCGATTTAGCAGCAGAGACCAGCAGGACCAGGAGCTGTAACAATCTTGACTCGAACTGGCAACAGGGAGCCTGTGTGGCTGGCCTAAGTAGTGAGTTCAGGTGCTGCTCACAGCTGTGGTAACAGCTACTAATCAAGCTGCAGATACAGAGCAGAACGCTGAGCACCAGAGCAGAGAGCGCCATCCCAGGCATGGAGGAGAAACTACATGGATTGTGACAGTACCCCCTCCCTAAGGAGCGGATTCCAGACGCTCAACACATGTCAGAGTCTGAATCAAAAGGTAGAGGGCATATCAGGGTATCCTCATGCTGCCAAGGAAGTCCAACAGAGGCTTTCAACTTAGATTTTCCCTTTTTCTTCTTCTTTCTCCTTTTTGTGGATTTCCCAGTAGGAACAGTAGACTGGAGCTGAAGAAAACCAACAGGTAAGCTGATTGCTGGAGTCTCTAAGCTGGCAACAGGATTCTCGGATGAACCAAGATAGATAGGAACCTTAGATGACCCCGGCTGGGCAGGAACCTCAATTGGGACTGAAGACTGGTAAGACCATGAATTGAATTTCTTAATTACCATTTCACTGAAGGCCACAAGATTGAGAAGAACTGGGTCATTGGTCTCAATTAGTGGACTAGCCCAAGCCGCGGCTTCTCCTCTGAAGGTCAGGAATAAAAATGTAACTATGTTGAAAGGAGTAATTCCGAGGGAAGGATCTGTCTCCATCATAGAAACATATCGATTAACTAGTGCGAAGTATTGCGTTAAATCTCCATCAAAGTAATCCAAAGATGGAGCGTTGGATGAATTCTGTGAAGTGGAAACTTGATTTTCTGGAAACACTGGAGATGGATCATCAGGACATTGAGGAGGGGACAGACTTTCAGGAGACTGGTCAGAAATATATGATGATCCTAACCGAACTTTGACTAGAGACTTGGATGGTACTTTTTAGATTTGGTCCTTCCCGGAAGTCCTGGGGGACTGGGCTGTACCCAAATCTTGAGCCAACAAGTTAGTAGTAAGATTGGAACCCAGGACTACAACAGTGCCTATGTGTCTAGATATAAGGCCTGTGTTGTGAGAAACGAGAGTGCTAGATTCTTCTTCTGAGATTGACATAATGCTCAAAGCCCCCTCGTCACGGGGCTGAACTGAGGCAGAAGCCCCCTCGTCACGGGGCTGAACTGAGGCAGAAACCCCCTCTTCACGGGGCTGAACTGAGGCAGAAACCCCCTCTTCACGGGGTTGAACTGAGGCAGAAACCCCCTCTTCACGGGGCTGAACTGAGGCAGAAACCCCCTCTTCACGGGGCTGAACTGAGGCAGAAACCCCCTCTTCACGGGGCTGAACTGAGGCAGAAACCCCCTCTTCACGGGGCTGAACTGAGGCAGAAACCCCCTCTTCACGGGGCTGGACTGAGGCAGAAACCCCCTCTTCACGGGGCTGAACTGAGGCAGAAACCCCCTCTTCACGGGGCTGAACTGAGGCAGAAACCCCCTCTTCACGGGGCTGAACTGAGGCAGAAACCCCCTCTTCACGGGGCTGAACTGAGGCAGAAGCCCCCTCTTCACGGGGCTGAACTGAGGCAGGAGCCCCCTCTTCACGGGGCTGAACTGAGGCAGGAGCCCCCTCTTCACGGGGCTGAACTGAGGCACGAGCCCTCTCTTCACGGGGCTGAGGCAAGAGCCCCCTCTTCACGGGGCTGGGCTGAGGCAAGAGCCCTCTCTTCACGGGGCTGGGCTGAGGCAAGAGCCCTCTCTTCACGGGGCTGGGCTGAGGCAAGAGCCCCCTCTTCACGGGGCTGGGCTGAGGCAAGAGCCCCCTCTTCACGGGGCTGGGCTGAGGCAAGAGCCCCCTCTTCACGGGGCTGGGCTGAGGCAAGAGCCCCCTCTTCACGGGGCTGGGCCGAGGCAAGAGCCCTCTCTTCACGGGGCTGAGGCAAGAGCCCCCTCTTCACGGGGCTGGGCTGAGGCAAGAGCCCTCTCTTCACGGGGCTGAGGCAAGAGCCCCCTCTTCACGGGGCTGGGCTGAGGCAAGAGCCCCCTCTTCACTGGGCTGAGGCAAGAGCCCCCTCTTCACGGGGCTGGGCTGAGGCAAGAGCCCCCTCTTCACTGGGCTGAGGCAAGAGCCCCCTCTTCACGGGGCTGGGCTGAGGCAAGAGCCCTCTCTTCACGGGGCTGAGGCAAGAGCCCCCTCTTCACGGGGCTGGGCTGAGGCAAGAGCCCCCTCTTCACGGGGCTGAGGCAAGAGACCCCTCTTCACGGGGCTGAGGCAAGAGCCCCCTCTTCACGGGGCTGGGCTGAGGCAAGAGCCCCCTCTTCACGGGGCTGGGCTGAGGCAGGAGCCCCCTCTTCACGGGGCTGGGCTATGGCAGGAGCCCCCTCTTCACGGGGCTGGGCTGAGGCAAGAGCCCCCTCTTCACGGGGCTGGGCTGAGGCAAGAGCCCTCTCTTCACGGGGCTGAGGCAAGAGCCCCCTCTTCACGGGGCTGAGGCAAGAGCCCCCTCTTCACGGGGCTGAGGCAAGAGCCCCCTCTTCACGGGGCTGAGGCAAGAGCCCCCTCTTCACGGGGCTGAGGCAAGAGCCCCCTCTTCACGGGGCTGGGCTGAGGCAAGAGCCCCCTCTTCACGGGGCTGGGCTGAGGCAAGAGCCCCCTCTTCACGGGGCTGGGCTGAGGCAAGAGCCCCCTCTTCACGGGGCTGGGCTGAGGCAAGAGCCCCCTCTTCACGGGGCTGGGCTGAGGCAAGAGCCCCCTCTTCACGGGGCTGGTCTGAGGCAGGAGCCCCCACTTCACGGGGCTGGCCTGAGGCAGGAGCCCCCACTTCACGGGGCTGGCCTGAGGCAGGAGCCCCCACTTCACGGGGCTGGCCTGAGGCAGGAGCCCCCACTTCACGGGGCTGGCCTGAGGCAAGAGCCCCCACTTCACTGGGCTGGGCTGGGCAGCGCTCTGTAGACTCTCGGGCTGGGCAGCGCTCTGTAGACTCTCGGGCTGGGCAGCGCTCTGTAGACTCTCGGGCTGGGCAGCGCTCTGTAGACTCTCGGGCTGGGCAGCGCTCTGTAGACTCTCGGGCTGGGCAGCGCTCTGTAGACTCTCGGGCTGGGCAGCGCTCTGTAGACTCTCGGGCTGGGCAGCGCTCTGTAGACTCTCGGGCTGGGCAGCGCTCTGTAGACTCTCGGGCTGGACCCTCTGAACTCCTCACTGGGGCTGGACGCTCTGAAGAACCCCCTCTTGGGGCTGGACACTCTGAAGAACCCCTCACTGGGGCTGGAGGCTCTGAACCCCTCACTGGGGCTGGACACTCTGAAGAACCCCTTCTTGGGGCAAGATACTCTGAAGAACCCCTTCTTGGGGCTGGACACTCTGAAGAACCCCCTCCTGGGGCGACAGGCTTGGAAACTCTAGGTGGAAGACCAGTTTTGTGACAGATGGAATTTAAAGATTGGAGATACACTCTGCCCCCATTTCTTGGTTTTCGAATGGGACAGGTTAAAATAAAATGTCCTTGACCCCCACAATACAGGCAAAGTTTATAGTCTCTACGATACTGGCGTTCTGTTTCAGAGAGGCTAGGTCGAGGGAAACTTTGGAACTTGCCTCTTGTCTGAGGAGGAGAGGTGCCCCTAGCATGCCTAGTCCATGGGTCAGAAGAAAACTCCTTTTCTGGAGCTATTTTACTGGGGTTCACCAGTCTCCCCAGGAATTCAGGAAGAATGCATAGAATACCGGACACTAAAGTCTGTAGCTGGTCTAACTTCTCCTTTAAAACCCCCAGTTGTAACAAATCTAAAGAAGGTGATGTCCCGGGAGCTGAGGGGTTAACGAGCTGTGAGAAAACTCCCTCAGGCAGACTGCAATTATCTCCCCTGCTGTTTGTTTTTGGCCAGTTACATCTGTCAGAATTCGTTTGGATCTCCCATTGTGAGAACATATTAGCAGGGACTGATGATCACGGTATAATAGCAAGTTTATTAAAGCAATGTACAACTGTAAACAATAAATATAAAGCAGGAATAACTAGAGAACACAAAGGGAAAACTGAGGGGACATGGGATGCCAGGAGACTGTGAGTACATGAATATGATGTAGACTGTGGTAGAGTATGCACGTACCAGGGTTGCAGGATTGCACTGTAGCTGGACTGCAGGATTGCACTGTAGCTGGATCACAGGATGGCACTGATGATTTGTAAACTTGTGAACGATGACTAAAGGTGCTGATGAGTTAAGGAACTTGTGAATGATGATTTAAAGACACTGGTGATTTGCAGACTTTTAAATGGTGACTGAAGATGCTGATGAGTTAAGGAACTTGTGAATGATGATTGAAGACACTGGTGATTTGCAGACTTGTAAATGGTGACTGAAGATGCTGATGAGTTAAGGAACTTGTGAATGATGATTGAAAACACAGATGATTTGCAAAGTTGTAAGCGATGACTGAAGACGCTGATGATTCAAGGAACTTGAGAATAATGGTTAAAGACACTGGTGGTTTACAGAGTAGTAAATGGTGACTGGAGACGCTGATGATTCCAGGAACTTGAGAATAATAATTAAAGACACTGGTGGTTTGCAGAGTAGTAAACGGTGACTGAAGACGCTTATGATTCCAGGAACTTGAGAATAATAATTAAAGACACTGGTGGTTTGCAGAATAGTAAACGGTGACTGAAGACGCTGATGATTCCAGGAACTCGAGAATAACAATTAAAGACACTGGTGGTTTGCAGAGTAGTACACGGTGACTGGAGACACTGATGATTCTAGGAACTTGAAAATAATACTTAAAGACTCTGATGCAGACACTGACTCCCAGCACGCTGATGACCGAGACACATTAAAGTCCAGAAGCTGCTTGAGAACGCTGGAAGCACCGGAGACACTGGGGTAGACTGCGGAGAAACTCGCCGGGAACAAGAGCACTGGCAGTTCTTTGGTCGATTTAGCAGCAGAGACCAGCATGACCAGGACCAGGAGCTGTAACAATCTTGACTCGATGAACTGGCAACAGGGAGCCTGTGTGGCTGGCCTAAGTAGTGAGTTCAGGTGCTGCTCACAGCTGTGGTAACAGCTACTAATCAAGCTGCAGATACAGAGCAGAACGCTGAGCACCAGAGCAGAGAGCACCACCCCAGGCATGGAGGAGAAACTACATGGATTGTGACAGAATCACTTTTGATCTGGGCACAGATTTTTCAGCACTAACTTCCAATGTGTTGTCTTGAAAAATCTGTAGTACATCTATTGCTTTTTCAGCAACTGTCCATTCATGGGATGTCAAGGTATTCAGGTGGTCATTCCGAGTTGTTCGCTCACTGCTATTTTTAGCAGATTTGCTAATAGGCTAATCTGGCAGTTATGCGTATGCACCGCAGGTCGCATGCGCTAAGCAATTTTACACAAAAGTACGCTATTTTACTCACGGGCGAACAAAGCTTTTAAGTCGCTCTGTTGATCGGAGAATGATTGACAGGAAGTGGGTGTTTCTGGGTGGTAACTGAGCATTTTCTGGCAGTGTGCTAAAAAAATGCAGGCGTGGCTGGAGAAACGGGGGAGTGGCTGGCCGGACGCTGGGCGTGTTTGTGACGTCAAAGCAGGAACTAAACGGACTGAGGTCATTGCAATCTAGGAGTAGGTCTGGAGCTACTCAGAAGCTGCAAGGAAATACTTAATAGCAGAATTGCTAATCTTTCATTAGCAATTCTGCTATGCTAAAATACACTCCCAGAGAGCGGCGGCTTTGCGTTTGCATTGCTGCTAAAAGTAGCTAGCGAGCGAACAACTCGGAATGACCACCTCAGTTCTGTTTGTAGCACAGCTAAGGTGGCAACTACTGCATCCTTTACCTTGACGATCCTGGATATCATGGCCCTCATTCCGAGTTGATCGGTCGCAAGGCGAATTTAGCAGAGTTACACACGCTAAGCCGCCGCCTACTGGGAGTGTATCTTAGCATCTTAAAATTGCGACCGATGTATTCGCAATATTGCGATCACAAACTACTTAGCAGTTTTAGAGTAGCTCCACACTTACTCTGCCTGTGCGATCAGTTCAGTGCTTGTTGTTCCTGGTTTGACGTCACAAACACACCCAGCGTTCGCCCAACCACTCCCCCGTTTCTCCGGCCACTCCTGCGTTTTTTCCGGAAACGGTAGCGTTTTCAGCCACACGCCCATAAAACGCCGTGTTTCCGCCTAGTAACACCCATTTCCTGTCAATCACATTACGATCGCCGGAGCGAGGAAAAAGCCGTGAGTAAAAATACTATCTTCATAGCAAAGATACTTGGCGCAGTCGCAGTGCGAATATTGCGCATGCGCACTATGCGGAATTTCACTGCGATGCGATGAAAAATACCGAGCGAACGACTCGGAATGAGGGCCCATGTCCAAAGTAGAGTTCCATCTAGTAGGGACATCTTGGGTCAGTTTCAGCTCTGGTAGTCCCATCTGTTTCTGAGTGTCATGCAATTTTGTAAGGCCATTGGAACTTTTTTTGAAAAATTCAACAATACCTTTAATCTTAGTTATAATGATATGAATGCCAGAAACCAAAATTCCAGCATGAACTACCAAGTTCACACAATGCGCAAAAACATGGTAGATGTCGCCATTTGCACAATCTGACAGCAGCTACAATGTTAGCTGCATTGTCTGTGACAGCAGCGACCACCTTATTTTCTAGACCCCATTCATGCACTGTGTCTTTTAACCGTCTGCATAGATTTTCAGAAGTGTGTCTTTCCTGCATTTCAAGACATTCTAAGAGAACTGAATGTAGCTGACATTCTGAATTAATAAAATGCGCTGTGATTGCATTAAAACTTTGATTATTCAAAGAAGTCCATGAGTCTGTAGTTAAGTGTACAGAGGGAAAAGGTAGCAGGTGCACTGTCTCACACTAGCTCAACCTGTAGTAACCAGAGGCACTTAGCATATTCCTGGCCAGGGCTATGAGCTTACCCACCGCATCAAGGTAGCCTCTCATTGGGTAAGTCCCTAACACTAACTATAGGGGTTCAGGTCCGGGGGGCAGGACACCCCAGAGCCACCCAGCCAGACAACCCCAGGGCATCGCAGGAGTGATAAAAATATAGGGTTAAAGAGGTAGGAGCAGCTGTTGCTGCATGTGTGAATAATGTGAGGAGTAAAAGAAAATTATGTGAAGGTGTTACATATATATACAACAAACTATAAGTGCCATGGAGTGATGAAATAGTGTTAAATTGTGATGCCCCAGGGACACCCAGCCACGGCAGGCAATGTTTGAATCTTTGGCAGAAATTTAATCACCATACAAAGTAATTGATTCTTTAGTGGCAGGTGGAGTACTTTCTTCAAAATTTCCTAGACAAATTTAAAGTCACTATATTCTTCTTGTTTTTCCACAATAATATTGCCATTTTGCAATTGATAGTGGTTGCAGTAGTTCTGATGTTTCTGGGGCTTCTTCAAGGGTATCCTGGATATCATGTCCAAAGTAGAGTTCCATCTAGTAGGGACATCTTGGGTCAGTTTCAGCTCTGGTAGTCCCATCTGTTTCTGAGTGTCATGCAATTTTGTAAGGCCATTGGAACTTTTTTTGAAAAATTCAACAATACCTTTAATCTTAGTTATAATGATATGAATGCCAGAAACCAAAATTCCAGCATGAACTACCAAGATCACACAATGCGCAAAACACTGGTAGATGTCGCCATTTGCACAATCTGACAGCAGCTACAATGTTAGCTGCATTGTCTGTGACAACAGCAACCACCTTATTTTCTAGACCCCATTCATGCACTGTGTCTTTTAACCGTCTGCATAGATTTTCAGAAGTGTGTCTTTCCTGCATTTCAAGACATTCTAAGAGAACTGAACGTAGCTGACATTCTGAATTAATAAAATGTGCTGTGATTGCATTAAAACTTTGATTATTCAAAGAAGTCCATGAGTCTGTAGTTAAGCAAACTGCATCAGCTTCTTGCAAGGTCGAGCGCACTCCCTGTAAAGTGCTGTTGTAGAGACGCAATAGCAAACTGCTAGATACAGTTTTCCTCGTGGGAGGATTGTATGCTGGGCAAAGAGAATGGACAAACTTTTTAAACTCATCCTCCTCCACAATGCTAAATGGGTGGAAACCCTTGATAATACATTTTAGCAGTTACTCATCCAATTCTTTTGAGCGCTTAACAGACACTGGCCTATTGCTGCTGAAATAGCTACCTAAGGTTGCTTGTTGCTTGGTTTGGACAGTTTTTACAGTGGACGAAAAACCTGTAGCAAGTTCAGTTAAATTTACAGTTGCAATGGTACCTTGTGACGGTTCAGGTATATTGTCTTGAACGTCATCTTCACATCTTGTATGATGAGACGCTGTAGGTTTCGGTTGTTGTGGCTCCTAGTAGTGGATATCGTTGGATGTTTTGATTTCAAATGGCGTGATTACTCAAAGAACCGCAAGTTATACTTATTTCACTTGAGCAGTAGGAACACCTTGCTTTTTTCTCATCTCCAATAAGTTTGAAATGATTCCATATCTGGCTTCTCTGTCTCCTCAGTGAATTATCTGCACTCATCATGCACACTTATAGTTGCTTCAATCACTACTGGGTACAAATGACTGTCCAGTCTACAGTATTTGGTGATAGACAATATTGTATACCACTACAAAATCAGGAGGGGGGGGGGATATAATAGATTCTAAAAGGGTAGGTGGAAAAGTTGCCCATAGCAACCAATCAGCTTTTACTTATCATATACAGTCTATAATAAATGATAGGCAGGAGTGGATTGACTGCTATCAGCAACTGTTCCACTTTATTTTTATTGAAGGTTCATCAGACAGACATCCCTATGTCTTGTGTGGAGTAATCAGACCCTACAGGATAACATGCAGCACTCAGAACTGTGTCTTACAGGATAGCATGCAGCACTCAGAACTGTAACTTTGGCTGATTGGGAGTGACAGTGTACCATGTGACCACCTGATATGCTAGGACAGTGGTTCCCAAACTGTGTGCCGTGGCACCCTGGGGTGCCTCAGGACACTTGCAGGGGTGCCTCGGGTTGGTGGTCCAGGACCAATTAAAATTATTTATGTTCAATGTAATAGGCAAAGCCAGTGCTAGTGGCTGCCAATCATAAAGTATGTGGACAAACAGAAGCAAATCTTGTCCCTCACCACACAATTGACCCTAATGATGACATATAAGCACAAATTTACTTAATTTAATATTTTTCTTTATTTCTCAATAAGAAACCTTTGGCCTAGGGGTGCCGTGAAAAAAATTCTGATACTCTAGGGCGCCTTGATTGAAAAAAGATTGGGAACCACTGTGCTAGGAGAATTAATGATGCCTGTATACAGTTCAGGATCAGCTCCATAGCATATGCCTGAGCACAGCAGTGCCACACATGGTAGCTTAGAGGTACTGTACTGACTCGTATGGCTGTATGAGTCATTGAGTCAGTGAGCTGATCAGTGATCTGTAATGAATCACTGAACTACTGAACTGCTTGCAAGGAGAATGACCCATGACTCGTCAGGACAATGCAGTTCAATCAGCTCCACAGAGTCCACTGACTCCATGAGCACAACAGTGACCCCTGTGGCAGCTGAGGTAAACTGACTCATGAATATTCAGTATTCACTCTCTCTCTCATACACACACACACACACACACACACACACACTGATTGGTTGCTATGGGCAACATCTCCACTTCTATAGAACTACCAGAGTATATGTACCATCATATTTCTAATTATTTCAAGTTGAATTAAAAGAAAATATTATACCAGGTTGAAAAATAAAGTGTATTTATTTTAACAGCTGTAACATATTGTGTAACAAAGGTCCAGATGTCAGAAGCAATCTCTACACCTCAATAATATACTAGACTTGGACAAATATCAGTAATTCTTACTGTACCATTACTATTATGGTTTACTGATGCATCATATTGTATAAACTGGAAGAGTACAACAAAAACCTAACAGAAAAACTATATATATATATATATATATAACTCTCACATAGAGAAAAATGTCAACTTGAACAAAACTGTAACTACATTTTCAGATTATGGTTTAGAAACAGGATTTGTCCCACTTTCGATGTTGTGAGTCTGTTTCTTCTCTCTGTAAGTATTTGCCCTGCTTTTGAAAATATTCTCTCACAGGGAACTGAAGAGGCCATAACACGGAATCGCCGCTTTGACAGTTGAAAAAGTCTTGGATAGATTTCTTTTCTCTCATTCCACCAAAGTAGTGGATCCTCAGTCCTCCTTAAGATGGATTGTTGCATGTATCTGTCCAGTTCTATAATTCCTGCAGCCACTGGATTCTGTACTGCAACAACTTTGCTGATTTCTGTATCAAAATCACCCCATAGGCATGAGCTGGATTGTGAGGTTTGAGTTTCTTCCACAGGTGCTATAGGTACTTCTTCTGTAATTCTCAATCCACACACTTTTCTCTTCAGATTTTCATATGCCATGTGAAATTTAGCCTCATCTGAAAATCCGTACCTTTTAAATCTTGGGTCCAAAAGTGTTGCCTGATTGTTAAGTTTGTTATCTTCCAGGTCTTTGAATCTTCGAGCAAGTTGCTCCTTCAATGTTGTCACCATAGATGTTATTTCTGTTGGCGTTGCTTGCTCATCCAAAAATGACTCCATTTTCTTATTCATTATTTTTACAAAAAGAATCACTTTTGATCTGGGCACAGATTTTTCAGCACTAACTTCCAATGTGTCGTCTTGAAAAATCTGTAGTACATCTATTGCTTTTTCAGCAACTGTCCATTCATGGGATGTCAAGGTATTCAGGTGGTCATTCCGAGTTGTTCGCTCACTGCTATTTTTAGCAGATTTGCTAATAGGCTAAAATCCGGCAGTTCTGCGCATGCGTATGCACCGCAGGTCGCACGCGCTAAGCAATTTTACACAAAAGTACGCTATTTTACTCACGGGCGAACAAAGCTTTTAAGTCGCTCTGTTGATCGGAGAATGATTGACAGGAAGTGGGTGTTTCTGGGTGGTAACTGAGCGTTTTCTGGGAGTGTGCTAAAAAAATGCAGGCGTGCCAGCAGAAAACGCAGGAGTGGCTGGAGAAACAGGGGAGTGGCTGGCCGGACGCTGGGCGTGTTTGTGACGTCAAACCAGGAACTAAACGGACTGAGGTGATCGCAATCTAGGAGTAGGTCTGGAGCTACTCAGAAACTGCAAGGAAATACTTAATACAGGTTGAGTATCCCTTATCCAAAATGCTTGGGACCAGAGGTATTTTGGATATGGGATTTTTCCGTAGTTTGGAATAATTGCATACCATAATGAGATATCATGGTGATGTTACCTAAATCTAAGCACAGAATGCATTTATGTTTCATATACACCTGATACACACAGCCTGAAGGTAGTTTTAGACAATATTTTTTATAACTTTGTGCATTAAACAAAGTGTGTGTACATTCACACAATTCATTTATGTTTCACATACACCTTATACACACAGCCTGAAGGTCATTTAATACAATATTTTTAATAACTTTGTGTATTAAACAAAGTTTGTGTACATTGAGCCATCAAAAAACAAAGGTTTCACTATATCACTCTCACTCAAAAAAGTCTGTATTTCGGAATATTCCGTATTTCGGAATATTTGGATATGGGATACTCAACCTGTAGCAGAATTGCTAATCTTTCATTAGCAATTCTGCTATGCTAAAATACACTCCCAGAGAGCGGCGGCTTTGCGTTTGCATTGCTGCTAAAAGTAGCTAGCGAGCGAACAACTCGGAATGACCACCTCAGTTCTGTGTGTAGCACAGCTAAGGTGGCAACTACTGCATCCTTTACCTTGACGATCCTGGATATCATGTCCAAAGTAGAGTTCCATCTAGTAGGGACATCTTGGGTCAGTTTCAGCTCTGGTAGTCCCATCTGTTTCTGAGTGTCATGCAATTTTGTAAGGCCATTGGAACTTTTTTTGAAAAATTCAACAATACCTTTAATCTTCGTTATAATGATATAAATGCCAGAAACCAAAATTCCAGCATGAACTACCAAGTTCACACAATGCGCAAAACATGGTAGATGTCGCCATTTGCACAATCTGACAGCAGCTACAATGTTAGCTGCATTGTCTGTGACAACAGCGACCACCTGATTTTCTAGACCCCATTCATGCACTGTGTCTTTTAACCGTCTGCATAGATTTTCAGAAGTGTGTCTTTCCTGCATTTCAAGACATTCTAAGAGAACTGAACGTAGCTGACATTCTGAATTAATAAAATGCGCTGTGATTGCATTAAAACTTTGATTATTCAAAGAAGTTCATGAGTCTGTAGTTAAGTGTACAGAGGGAAAAGGTAGCAGGTGCACTGTCTCACACTAGCTCAACCTGTAGTAACCAGAGGCACTTAGCATATTCCTGGCCAGGGCTATGAGCTTACCCACCGCATCGAGGTAGCCTCTCATTGGGTAAGTCCCTAACACTAACTATAGGGGTTCAGGTCCGGGAGGCAGGACACCCCAGAGCCACCCAGCCAGACAACCCCAGGGCATCGCAGGAGTGATAAAAATATAGGGTTAAAGAGGTAGGACAGGCTGTTGCTGCATGTGTGAATAATGTGAGGCGTAAAAGAAAATTATGTGAAGGTTACATATATATAAAACAAACTATAAGTGCCATGGAGTGATGAAATAGTGTTAAATTGCGATGCCCCAGGGACACCCAGCCACGGCAGGCACAGGGAGCCCCGCACCCCAGAGAATTCCCCCCATTATGGACTGCCGTAGTAAACAAAATGTAGGCGTCTTACCTCAGTGTGCTAATTCCAAATGTAAAGGCTAGAGTGTTGGACTATTTAAAATCAGAGGGGTGGGTGGGGCAGGGTGCTAAATTAGGGTGAAGGTGTCTCCTACCTTCAAAAATGTATGAATACATCAGTTACAGAGGGAAAAAGGCCCTAATTTGCACACCTTAATTAGGGAGTGAGGTGCTACTCTGCTGGAGACTTAGTAAAGTGTACAGAGGGAAAAGGTAGCAAGTGCACTATCTCACACTAGCTCAACCTGTAGTAACCAGAGGCACTTAGCATATTCCTGGCCAGGGCTATGAGCTTACCCACTGCATCAAGGTAGCCTCTCATTGGGTAAGTCCCTAACACTAACTATAGGGGTTCAGGTCCGTGGGGCAGGACACCCGAGAGCCACCCAGCCAGACAACCCCAGGGCATCGCAGGAGTGATAAAAATATAGGGTTAAAGAGGTAGGACAGGCTGTTGCTGCATGTGTGAATAATGTGAGGAGTAAAAGAAAATTTTGTGAAGGTGTTACATATATATAAAACAAACTATAAGTGCCATGGAGTGATGAAATAGTGTTAAATTGCGATGCCCCAGGGACACCCAGCCACGGCAGGCACAGGGAGCCCCGCACCCCAGAGAATTCCCCCCATTATGGACTGCCGTAGTAAACAAAATGTAGGCGTCTTACCTCAGTGTGCTAATTCCAAATGTAAAGGCTAGAGTGTTGGACTATTTAAAATCAGAGGGGTGGGTGGGGCAGGGTGCTAAATTAGGGTGAAGGTGTCTCCTACCTTCAAAAATGTATGAATACATCAGTTACAGAGGGAAAAAGGCCCTAATTTGCACACCTTAATTAGGGAGTGAGGTGCTACTCTGCTGGAGACTTAGTAAAGTGTACAGAGGGAAAAGGTAGCAAGTGCACTATCTCACACTAGCTCAACCTGTAGTAACCAGAGGCACTTAGCATATTCCTGGCTAGGGCTATGAGCTTACCCACTGCATCAAGGTAGCCTCTCATTGGGTAAGTCCCTAACACTAACTATAGGGGTTCAGGTCCGTGGGGCAGGACACCCGAGAGCCACCCAGCCAGACAACCCCAGGGCATCGCAGGAGTGATAAAAATATAGGGTTAAAGAGGTAGGACAGGCTGTTGCTGCATGTGTGAATAATGTGAGGAGTAAAAGAAAATTTTGTGAAGGTGTTACATATATATAAAACAAACTATAAGTGCCATGGAGTGATGAAATAGTGTTAAATTGCGATTCCCCAGGGACACCCAGCCACGGCAGGCACAGGGAGCCCCGCACCCCAGAGAGTTCCCCCCATTATGGACTGCCATATTAAACAAAATGTAGGAGTCTTACCTCAGTGTGCTCATTCCAAATGTAAAGGCTAGAGTGTTGGACTATTTAAAATCAGAGGGGTGGGTGGGGCAGGGTGCTAAATTAGGGTGAAGGTGTCTCCTACCTTCAAAAATGTATAAATACATCAGTTACAGAGGGAAAAAGGCCCTAATTTGCACACCTTAATTAGGTAGTGAGGTGCTACTCTGCTTGAGACTTAGTAAAGTGTACAGAGGGAAAAGGTAGCAAGTGCACTATCTCACACTAGCTCAACCTGTAGTAACCAGAGGCACTTAGCATATTCCTGGCCAGGGCTATGAGCTTACCCACCGCATCAAGGTAGCCTCTCATTGGGTAAGTCCCTAACACTAACTATAGGGGTTCAGGTCCGGGGAGCAGGACACCCCAGAGCCACCCAGCCAGACAACCCCAGGGCATCGCAGGGGTGATAAAAATATAGGGTTGAAGAGGTAGGACAGGCTGTTGCTGCATGTGTGAATAATGTGAGGAGTAAAAGAAAATTATGTAAAGGTGTTACATATATATAAAACAAACTATAAGTGCCATGGAGTGATGAAATAGTGTTAAATTGTGATGCCCCAGGGACACCCAGTCACGGCAGGCAATGTTTGAATCTTTGGCAGAAATTTAATCACCATACAAAGTAATTGATTCTTTAGTGGCAGGTGGAGTACTTTCTTCAAAATTTCCTAGACAAATTTAAAGTCACTATATTCTTCTTGTTTTTCCACAATAATATTGCCATTTTGCAATTGATATAGTGGTTGCAGTAGTTCTGATGTTTCTGAGGCTTCTTCAAGGGTATCCTGGATATCATGTCCAAAGTAGAGTTCCATCTAGTAGGGACATCTTGGGTCAGTTTCAGCTCTGGTAGTCCCATCTGTTTCTGAGTGTCATGCAATTTTGTAAGGCCATTGGAACTTTTTTTGAAAAATTCAACAATACCTTTAATCTTAGTTATAATGATATGAATGCCAGAAACCAAAATTTCAGCATGAACTACCAAGATCACACAATGCGCAAAAACATGGTAGATGTCGCCATTTGCACAATCTGACAGCAGCTACAATGTTAGCTGCATTGTCTGTGACAACAGCAACCACCTTATTTTCTAGACCCCATTCATGCACTGTGTCTTTTAACCGTCTGCATAGATTTTCAGAAGTGTGTCTTTCCTGCATTTCAAGACATTCTAAGAGAACTGAACGTAGCTGACATTCTGAATTAATAAAATGTGCTGTGATTGCATTAAAACTTTGATTATTCAAAGAAGTCCATGAGTCTGTAGTTAAGCAAACTGCATCAGCTTCTTGCAAGGTCGAGCGCACTTCCTGTAAAGTGCCTTTGTAGAGACGCAATAGCAAACTGCTAGATACGTTTTCCTCGTGGGAGGATTGTATGCTGGGCAAAGAGAATGGACAAACTTTTTAAACTCATCCTCCTCCACAATGCTAAATGGGTGGAAACCCTTGATAATAAATTTTAGCAGTTACTCATCCAATTCTTTTGAGCGCTTAACAGACACTGGCCTATTGCTGCTGAAATAGCTACCTAAGGTTGCTTGTTGCTTGGTTTGGACAGTTTTTACAGTGGACGAAAAACCTGTAGCAAGTTCAGTTAAATTTACAGTTGCAATGGTACCTTGTGACGGTTCAGGTATATTGTCTTGAACGTCATCTTCACATCTTGTATGATGAGACGCTGTAGGTTTTGGTTGTTGTGGCTCCTAGTAGTGGATATCTTTGGATGTTTTGATTTCAAATGGCGTGACTACTCAAAGAACCGCAAGTTATACTTATGTCACTTGAGCAGTAGGAACACCTTGCTTTTTTCTCATCTCCAGTAAGTTTGAAATGATTCCATATCTGGCTTCTCTGTCTCCTCAGTGAATTATCTGCACTCATCATGCACACTTATAGTTGCTTCAATCACTACTGGGTACAAATGACTGTCCAGTCTACAGTATTTGGTGATAGACAATATTGTATACCACTACAAAATCAGGAGGGGGGGGGGGGGATATAATAGATTCTAAAAGGGTAGGTGGAAAAGTTGCCCATAGCAACCAATCAGCTTTTACTTATCATATACAGTCTATAATAAATGATAGGCAGGAGTGGATTGACTGCTATCAGCAACTGTTCCACTTTATTTTTATTGAAGGTTCATCAGACAGACAGACATATCTCCCTATGTCTTGTGTGGAGTAATCAGACCCTACAGGATAACATGCAGCACTCAGAACTGTGTCTTACAGGATAGCATGCAGCACTCAGAACTGTGACTTTGGCTGATTGGGAGTGACAGTGTACCATGTGACCACCTGATATGCTAGGAGAATTAATGATGCCTGTATACAGTTCAGGATCAGCTCCATAGCATATGCCTGAGCACAGCAGTGCCACACATGGTAGCTTAGAGGTACTGTACTGACTCGTATGGCTGTATGAGTCATTGAGTCAGTGAGCTGATCAGTGATCTGTAATGAATCACTGAACTACTGAACTGCTTGCAAGGAGAATGACCCATGACTCGTCAGGACAATGCAGTTCAATCAGCTCCACAGAGTCCACTGACTCCATGAGCACAACAGTGACCCCTGTGGCAGCTGAGGTAAACTGACTCATGAATATTCAGTATTCACTCTCTCTCTCATACACACACACACACACACACACACACACACACACACACACACACACACACACTGATTGGTTGCTATGGGCAACATCTCCACTTCTATAGAACTACCAGAGTATATGTACCATCATATTTCTAATTATTTCAAGTTGAATTAAAAGAAAATATTATACCAGGTTGAAAAATAAAGTGTATTTATTTTAACAGCTGTAACATATTGTGTAACAAAGGTCCAGATGTCAGAAGCAATCTCTACACCTCAATAATATACTAGACTTGGACAAATATCAGTAATTCTTACTGTACCATTACTATTATGGTTTACTGATGCATCATATTGTATAAACTGGAAGAGTACAACAAAAACCTAACAGAAAAACTATATATATATATATATATATATATAACTCTCACATAGAGAAAAATGTCAACTTGAACAAAACTGTAACTACATTTTCAGATTATGGTTTAGAAACAGGATTTGTCCCACTTTCGATGTTGTGAGTCTGTTTCTTCTCTCTGTAAGTATTTGCCCTGCTTTTGAAAATATTCTCTCACAGGGAACTGAAGAGGCCATAACACGGAATCGCCGCTTTGACAGTTGAAAAAGTCTTGGATAGATTTCTTTTCTCTCATTCCACCAAAGTAGTGGATCCTCAGTCCTCCTTAAGATGGATTGTTGCATGTATCTGTCCAGTTCTATAATTCCTGCAGCCACTGGATTCTGTACTGCAACAACTTTGCTGATTTCTGTATCAAAATCACCCCATAGGCATGAGCTGGATTGTGAGGTTTGAGTTTCTTCCACAGGTGCTATAGGTACTTCTTCTGTAATTCTCAATCCACACACTTTTCTCTTCAGATTTTCATATGCCATGTGAAATTTAGCCTCATCTGAAAATCCGTACCTTTTAAATCTTGGGTCCAAAAGTGTTGCCTGATTGTTAAGTTTGTTATCTTCCAGGTCTTTGAATCTTCGAGCAAGTTGCTCCTTCAATGTTGTCACCATAGATGTTATTTCTGTTGGCGTTGCTTGCTCATCCAAAAATGACTCCATTTTCTTATTCATTATTTTTACAAAAAGAATCACTTTTGATCTGGGCACAGATTTTTCAGCACTAACTTCCAATGTGTCGTCTTGAAAAATCTGTAGTACATCTATTGCTTTTTCAGCAACTGTCCATTCATGGGATGTCAAGGTATTCAGGTGGTCATTCCGAGTTGTTCGCTCACTGCTATTTTTAGCAGATTTGCTAATAGGCTAAAATCCGGCAGTTCTGCGCATGCGTATGCACCGCAGGTCGCACGCGCTAAGCAATTTTACACAAAAGTACGCTATTTTACTCACGGGCGAACAAAGCTTTTAAGTCGCTCTGTTGATCGGAGAATGATTGACAGGAAGTGGGTGTTTCTGGGTGGTAACTGAGCGTTTTCTGGGAGTGTGCTAAAAAAATGCAGGCGTGCCAGCAGAAAACGCAGGAGTGGCTGGAGAAACAGGGGAGTGGCTGGCCGGACGCTGGGCGTGTTTGTGACGTCAAACCAGGAACTAAACGGACTGAGGTGATCGCAATCTAGGAGTAGGTCTGGAGCTACTCAGAAACTGCAAGGAAATACTTAATAGCAGAATTGCTAATCTTTCATTAGCAATTCTGCTATGCTAAAATACACTCCCAGAGAGCGGCGGCTTTGCGTTTGCATTGCTGCTAAAAGTAGCTAGCGAGCGAACAACTCGGAATGACCACCTCAGTTCTGTGTGTAGCACAGCTAAGGTGGCAACTACTGCATCCTTTACCTTGACGATCCTGGATATCATGTCCAAAGTAGAGTTCCATCTAGTAGGGACATCTTGGGTCAGTTTCAGCTCTGGTAGTCCCATCTGTTTCTGAGTGTCATGCAATTTTGTAAGGCCATTGGAACTTTTTTTGAAAAATTCAACAATACCTTTAATCTTAGTTATAATGATATGAATGCCAGAAACCAAAATTCCAGCATGAACTACCAAGTTCACACAATGCGCAAAACATGGTAGATGTCGCCATTTGCACAATCTGACAGCAGCTACAATGTTAGCTGCATTGTCTGTGACAACAGCGACCACCTGATTTTCTAGACCCCATTCATGCACTGTGTCTTTTAACCGTCTGCATAGATTTTCAGAAGTGTGTCTTTCCTGCATTTCAAGACATTCTAAGAGAACTGAACGTAGCTGACATTCTGAATTAATAAAATGCGCTGTGATTGCATTAAAACTTTGATTATTCAAAGAAGTTCATGAGTCTGTAGTTAAGTGTACAGAGGGAAAAGGTAGCAGGTGCACTGTCTCACACTAGCTCAACCTGTAGTAACCAGAGGCACTTAGCATATTCCTGGCCAGGGCTATGAGCTTACCCACCGCATCGAGGTAGCCTCTCATTGGGTAAGTCCCTAACACTAACTATAGGGGTTCAGGTCCGGGAGGCAGGACACCCCAGAGCCACCCAGCCAGACAACCCCAGGGCATCGCAGGAGTGATAAAAAATATAGGGTTAAAGAGGTAGGACAGGCTGTTGCTGCATGTGTGAATAATGTGAGGCGTAAAAGAAAATTATGTGAAGGTTACATATATATAAAACAAACTATAAGTGCCATGGAGTGATGAAATAGTGTTAAATTGCGATGCCCCAGGGACACCCAGCCACGGCAGGCACAGGGAGCCCCGCACCCCAGAGAATTCCCCCCATTATGGACTGCCGTAGTAAACAAAATGTAGGCGTCTTACCTCAGTGTGCTAATTCCAAATGTAAAGGCTAGAGTGTTGGACTATTTAAAATCAGAGGGGTGGGTGGGGCAGGGTGCTAAATTAGGGTGAAGGTGTCTCCTACCTTCAAAAATGTATGAATACATCAGTTACAGAGGGAAAAAGGCCCTAATTTGCACACCTTAATTAGGGAGTGAGGTGCTACTCTGCTGGAGACTTAGTAAAGTGTACAGAGGGAAAAGGTAGCAAGTGCACTATCTCACACTAGCTCAACCTGTAGTAACCAGAAGCACTTAGCATATTCCTGGCCAGGGCTATGAGCTTACCCACTGCATCAAGGTAGCCTCTCATTGGGTAAGTCCCTAACACTAACTATAGGGGTTCAGGTCCGTGGGGCAGGACACCCGAGAGCCACCCAGCCAGACAACCCCAGGGCATCGCAGGAGTGATAAAAATATAGGGTTAAAGAGGTAGGACAGGCTGTTGCTGCATGTGTGAATAATGTGAGGAGTAAAAGAAAATTTTGTGAAGGTGTTACATATATATAAAACAAACTATAAGTGCCATGGAGTGATGAAATAGTGTTAAATTGCGATGCCCCAGGGACACCCAGCCACGGCAGGCACAGGGAGCCCCGCACCCCAGAGAGTTCCCCCCATTATGGACTGCCATATTAAACAAAATGTAGGAGTCTTACCTCAGTGTGCTCATTCCAAATGTAAAGGCTAGAGTGTTGGACTATTTAAAATCAGAGGGGTGGGTGGGGCAGGGTGCTAAATTAGGGTGAAGGTGTCTCCTACCTTCAAAAATGTATAAATACATCAGTTACAGAGGGAAAAAGGCCCTAATTTGCACACCTTAATTAGGTAGTGAGGTGCTACTCTGCTTGAGACTTAGTAAAGTGTACAGAGGGAAAAGGTAGCAAGTGCACTATCTCACACTAGCTCAACCTGTAGTAACCAGAGGCACTTAGCATATTCCTGGCCAGGGCTATGAGCTTACCCACCGCATCAAGGTAGCCTCTCATTGGGTAAGTCCCTAACACTAACTATAGGGGTTCAGGTCCGGGGAGCAGGACACCCCAGAGCCACCCAGCCAGACAACCCCAGGGCATCGCAGGGGTGATAAAAATATAGGGTTAAAGAGGTAGGACAGGCTGTTGCTGCATGTGTGAATAATGTGAGGAGTAAAAAAAAATTATGTAAAGGTGTTACATATATATAAAACAAACTATAAGTGCCATGGAGTGATGAAATAGTGTTAAATTGTGATGCCCCAGGGACACCCAGTCACGGCAGGCAATGTTTGAATCTTTGGCAGAAATGTAATCACCATACAAAGTAATTGATTCTTTAGTGGCAGGTGGAGTACTTTCTTCAAAATTTCCTAGACAAATTTAAAGTCACTATATTCTTCTTGTTTTTCCACAATAATATTGCCATTTTGCAATTGATATAGTGGTTGCAGTAGTTCTGATGTTTCTGAGGCTTCTTCAAGGGTATCCTGGATATCATGTCCAAAGTAGAGTTCCATCTAGTAGGGACATCTTGGGTCAGTTTCAGCTCTGGTAGTCCCATCTGTTTCTGAGTGTCATGCAATTTTGTAAGGCCATTGGAACTTTTTTTGAAAAATTCAACAATACCTTTAATCTTAGTTATAATGATATGAATGCCAGAAACCAAAATTTCAGCATGAACTACCAAGATCACACAATGCGCAAAAACATGGTAGATGTCGCCATTTGCACAATCTGACAGCAGCTACAATGTTAGCTGCATTGTCTGTGACAACAGCAACCACCTTATTTTCTAGACCCCATTCATGCACTGTGTCTTTTAACCGTCTGCATAGATTTTCAGAAGTGTGTCTTTCCTGCATTTCAAGACATTCTAAGAGAACTGAACGTAGCTGACATTCTGAATTAATAAAATGTGCTGTGATTGCATTAAAACTTTGATTATTCAAAGAAGTCCATGAGTCTGTAGTTAAGCAAACTGCATCAGCTTCTTGCAAGGTCGAGCGCACTTCCTGTAAAGTGCCGTTGTAGAGACGCAATAGCAAACTGCTAGATACGTTTTCCTCGTGGGAGGATTGTATGCTGGGCAAAGAGAATGGACAAACTTTTTAAACTCATCCTCCTCCACAATGCTAAATGGGTGGAAACCCTTGATAATAAATTTTAGCAGTTACTCATCCAATTCTTTTGAGCGCTTAACAGACACTGGCCTATTGCTGCTGAAATAGCTACCTAAGGTTGCTTGTTGCTTGGTTTAGACAGTTTTTACAGTGGACGAAAAACCTGTAGCAAGTTCAGTTAAATTTACAGTTGCAATGGTACCTTGTGACGGTTCAGGTATATTGTCTTGAACGTCATCTTCACATCTTGTATGATGAGACGCTGTAGGTTTTGGTTGTTGTGGCTCCTAGTAGTGGATATCGTTGGATGTTTTGATTTCAAATGGCGTGATTACTCAAAGAACCGCAAGTTATACTTATTTCACTTGAGCAGTAGGAACACCTTGCTTTTTTCTCATCTCCAGTAAGTTTGAAATGATTCCATATCTGGCTTCTCTGTCTCCTCAGTGAATTATCTGCACTCATCATGCACACTTATAGTTGCTTCAATCACTACTGGGTACAAATGACTGTCCAGTCTACAGTATTTGGTGATAGACAATATTGTATACCACTACAAAATCAGGAGGGGGGGGGGGGGATATAATAGATTCTAAAAGGGTAGGTGGAAAAGTTGCCCATAGCAACCAATCAGCTTTTACTTATCATATACAGTCTATAATAAATGATAGGCAGGAGTGGATTGACTGCTATCAGCAACTGTTCCACTTTATTTTTATTGAAGGTTCATCAGACAGACATACATATCTCCCTATGTCTTGTGTGGAGTAATCAGACCCTACAGGATAACATGCAGCACTCAGAACTGTGTCTTACAGGATAGCATGCAGCACTCAGAACTGTGACTGTGGCTGATTGGGAGTGACAGTGTACCATGTGACCACCTGATATGCTAGGAGAATTAATGATGCCTGTATACAGTTCAGGATCAGCTCCATAGCATATGCCTGAGCACAGCAGTGCCACACATGGTAGCTTAGAGGTACTGTACTGACTCGTATGGCTGTATGAGTCATTGAGTCAGTGAGCTGATCAGTGATCTGTAATGAATCACTGAACTACTGAACTGCTTGCAAGGAGAATGACCCATGACTCGTCAGGACAATGCAGTTCAATCAGCTCCACAGAGTCCACTGACTCCATGAGCACAACAGTGACCCCTGTGGCAGCTGAGGTAAACTGACTCATGAATATTCAGTATTCACTCTCTCTCTCATACACACACACACACACACACACACACACACACACACACACACACTGATTGGTTGCTATGGGCAACATCTCCACTTCTATAGAACTACCAGAGTATATGTACCATCATATTTCTAATTATTTCAAGTTGAATTAAAAGAAAATATTATACCAGGTTGAAAAATAAAGTGTATTTATTTTAACAGCTGTAACATATTGTGTAACAAAGGTCCAGATGTCAGAAGCAATCTCTACACCTCAATAATATACTAGACTTGGACAAATATCAGTAATTCTTACTGTACCATTACTATTATGGTTTACTGATGCATCATATTGTATAAACTGGAAGAGTACAACAAAAACCTAATAGAAAAACTATATATATATATATATATATATATATATATATATATATATATAACTCTCACATAGAGAAAAATGTCAACTTGAACAAAACTGTAACTACATTTTCAGATTATGGTTTAGAAACAGGATTTGTCCCACTTTCGATGTTGTGAGTCTGTTTCTTCTCTCTGTAAGTATTTGCCCTGCTTTTGAAAATATTCTCTCACAGGGAACTGAAGAGGCCATAACACGGAATCGCCGCTTTGACAGTTGAAAAAGTCTTGGATAGATTTCTTTTCTCTCATTCCACCAAAGTAGTGGATCCTCAGTCCTCCTTAAGATGGATTGTTGCATGTATCTGTCCAGTTCTATAATTCCTGCAGCCACTGGATTCTGTACTGCAACAACTTTGCTGATTTCTGTATCAAAATCACCCCATAGGCATGAGCTGGATTGTGAGGTTTGAGTTTCTTCCACAGGTGCTATAGGTACTTCTTCTGTAATTCTCAATCCACACACTTTTCTCTTCAGATTTTCATATGCCATGTAAAATTTAGCCTCATCTGAAAATCCGTACCTTTTAAATCTTGGGTCCAAAAGTGTTGCCTGATTGTTAAGTTTGTTATCTTCCAGGTCTTTGAATCTTCGAGCAAGTTGCTCCTTCAATGTTGTCACCATAGATGTTATTTCTGTTGGCGTTGCTTGCTCATCCAAAAATGACTCCATTTTCTTATTCATTATTTTTACAAAAAGAATCACTTTTGATCTGGGCACAGATTTTTCAGCACTAACTTCCAATGTGTCGTCTTGAAAAATCTGTAGTACATCTATTGCTTTTTCAGCAACTGTCCATTCATGGGATGTCAAGGTATTCAGGTGGTCATTCCGAGTTGTTCGCTCACTGCTATTTTTAGCAGATTTGCTAATAGGCTAAAATCCGGCAGTTCTGCGCATGCGTATGCACCGCAGGTCGCACGCGCTAAGCAATTTTACACAAAAGTACGCTATTTTACTCACGGGCGAACAAAGCTTTTAAGTCGCTCTGTTGATCGGAGAATGATTGACAGGAAGTGGGTGTTTCTGGGTGGTAACTGAGCGTTTTCTGGGAGTGTGCTAAAAAAATGCAGGCGTGCCAGCAGAAAACGCAGGAGTGGCTGGAGAAACAGGGGAGTGGCTGGCCGGACGCTGGGCGTGTTTGTGACGTCAAACCAGGAACTAAACGGACTGAGGTGATCGCAATCTAGGAGTAGGTCTGGAGCTACTCAGAAACTGCAAGGAAATACTTAATAGCAGAATTGCTAATCTTTCATTAGCAATTCTGCTATGCTAAAATACACTCCCAGAGAGCGGCGGCTTTGCGTTTGCATTGCTGCTAAAAGTAGCTAGCGAGCGAACAACTCGGAATGACCACCTCAGTTCTGTGTGTAGCACAGCTAAGGTGGCAACTACTGCATCCTTTACCTTGACGATCCTGGATATCATGTCCAAAGTAGAGTTCCATCTAGTAGGGACATCTTGGGTCAGTTTCAGCTCTGGTAGTCCCATCTGTTTCTGAGTGTCATGCAATTTTGTAAGGCCATTGGAACTTTTTTTGAAAAATTCAACAATACCTTTAATCTTAGTTATAATGATATGAATGCCAGAAACCAAAATTCCAGCATGAACTACCAAGTTCACACAATGCGCAAAACATGGTAGATGTCGCCATTTGCACAATCTGACAGCAGCTACAATGTTAGCTGCATTGTCTGTGACAACAGCGACCACCTGATTTTCTAGACCCCATTCATGCACTGTGTCTTTTAACCGTCTGCATAGATTTTCAGAAGTGTGTCTTTCCTGCATTTCAAGACATTCTAAGAGAACTGAACGTAGCTGACATTCTGAATTAATAAAATGCGCTGTGATTGCATTAAAACTTTGATTATTCAAAGAAGTTCATGAGTCTGTAGTTAAGTGTACAGAGGGAAAAGGTAGCAGGTGCACTGTCTCACACTAGCTCAACCTGTAGTAACCAGAGGCACTTAGCATATTCCTGGCCAGGGCTATGAGCTTACCCACCGCATCGAGGTAGCCTCTCATTGGGTAAGTCCCTAACACTAACTATAGGGGTTCAGGTCCGGGAGGCAGGACACCCCAGAGCCACCCAGCCAGACAACCCCAGGGCATCGCAGGAGTGATAAAAAATATAGGGTTAAAGAGGTAGGACAGGCTGTTGCTGCATGTGTGAATAATGTGAGGCGTAAAAGAAAATTATGTGAAGGTTACATATATATAAAACAAACTATAAGTGCCATGGAGTGATGAAATAGTGTTAAATTGCGATGCCCCAGGGACACCCAGCCACGGCAGGCACAGGGAGCCCCGCACCCCAGAGAATTCCCCCCATTATGGACTGCCGTAGTAAACAAAATGTAGGCGTCTTACCTCAGTGTGCTAATTCCAAATGTAAAGGCTAGAGTGTTGGACTATTTAAAATCAGAGGGGTGGGTGGGGCAGGGTGCTAAATTAGGGTGAAGGTGTCTCCTACCTTCAAAAATGTATGAATACATCAGTTACAGAGGGAAAAAGGCCCTAATTTGCACACCTTAATTAGGGAGTGAGGTGCTACTCTGCTGGAGACTTAGTAAAGTGTACAGAGGGAAAAGGTAGCAAGTGCACTATCTCACACTAGCTCAACCTGTAGTAACCAGAAGCACTTAGCATATTCCTGGCCAGGGCTATGAGCTTACCCACTGCATCAAGGTAGCCTCTCATTGGGTAAGTCCCTAACACTAACTATAGGGGTTCAGGTCCGTGGGGCAGGACACCCGAGAGCCACCCAGCCAGACAACCCCAGGGCATCGCAGGAGTGATAAAAATATAGGGTTAAAGAGGTAGGACAGGCTGTTGCTGCATGTGTGAATAATGTGAGGAGTAAAAGAAAATTTTGTGAAGGTGTTACATATATATAAAACAAACTATAAGTGCCATGGAGTGATGAAATAGTGTTAAATTGCGATGCCCCAGGGACACCCAGCCACGGCAGGCACAGGGAGCCCCGCACCCCAGAGAGTTCCCCCCATTATGGACTGCCATATTAAACAAAATGTAGGAGTCTTACCTCAGTGTGCTCATTCCAAATGTAAAGGCTAGAGTGTTGGACTATTTAAAATCAGAGGGGTGGGTGGGGCAGGGTGCTAAATTAGGGTGAAGGTGTCTCCTACCTTCAAAAATGTATAAATACATCAGTTACAGAGGGAAAAAGGCCCTAATTTGCACACCTTAATTAGGTAGTGAGGTGCTACTCTGCTTGAGACTTAGTAAAGTGTACAGAGGGAAAAGGTAGCAAGTGCACTATCTCACACTAGCTCAACCTGTAGTAACCAGAGGCACTTAGCATATTCCTGGCCAGGGCTATGAGCTTACCCACCGCATCAAGGTAGCCTCTCATTGGGTAAGTCCCTAACACTAACTATAGGGGTTCAGGTCCGGGGAGCAGGACACCCCAGAGCCACCCAGCCAGACAACCCCAGGGCATCGCAGGGGTGATAAAAATATAGGGTTAAAGAGGTAGGACAGGCTGTTGCTGCATGTGTGAATAATGTGAGGAGTAAAAAAAAATTATGTAAAGGTGTTACATATATATAAAACAAACTATAAGTGCCATGGAGTGATGAAATAGTGTTAAATTGTGATGCCCCAGGGACACCCAGTCACGGCAGGCAATGTTTGAATCTTTGGCAGAAATGTAATCACCATACAAAGTAATTGATTCTTTAGTGGCAGGTGGAGTACTTTCTTCAAAATTTCCTAGACAAATTTAAAGTCACTATATTCTTCTTGTTTTTCCACAATAATATTGCCATTTTGCAATTGATATAGTGGTTGCAGTAGTTCTGATGTTTCTGAGGCTTCTTCAAGGGTATCCTGGATATCATGTCCAAAGTAGAGTTCCATCTAGTAGGGACATCTTGGGTCAGTTTCAGCTCTGGTAGTCCCATCTGTTTCTGAGTGTCATGCAATTTTGTAAGGCCATTGGAACTTTTTTTGAAAAATTCAACAATACCTTTAATCTTAGTTATAATGATATGAATGCCAGAAACCAAAATTTCAGCATGAACTACCAAGATCACACAATGCGCAAAAACATGGTAGATGTCGCCATTTGCACAATCTGACAGCAGCTACAATGTTAGCTGCATTGTCTGTGACAACAGCAACCACCTTATTTTCTAGACCCCATTCATGCACTGTGTCTTTTAACCGTCTGCATAGATTTTCAGAAGTGTGTCTTTCCTGCATTTCAAGACATTCTAAGAGAACTGAACGTAGCTGACATTCTGAATTAATAAAATGTGCTGTGATTGCATTAAAACTTTGATTATTCAAAGAAGTCCATGAGTCTGTAGTTAAGCAAACTGCATCAGCTTCTTGCAAGGTCGAGCGCACTTCCTGTAAAGTGCCGTTGTAGAGACGCAATAGCAAACTGCTAGATACGTTTTCCTCGTGGGAGGATTGTATGCTGGGCAAAGAGAATGGACAAACTTTTTAAACTCATCCTCCTCCACAATGCTAAATGGGTGGAAACCCTTGATAATAAATTTTAGCAGTTACTCATCCAATTCTTTTGAGCGCTTAACAGACACTGGCCTATTGCTGCTGAAATAGCTACCTAAGGTTGCTTGTTGCTTGGTTTGGACAGTTTTTACAGTGGACGAAAAACCTGTAGCAAGTTCAGTTAAATTTACAGTTGCAATGGTACCTTGTGACGGTTCAGGTATATTGTCTTGAACGTCATCTTCACATCTTGTATGATGAGACGCTGTAGGTTTTGGTTGTTGTGGCTCCTAGTAGTGGATATCGTTGGATGTTTTGATTTCAAATGGAGTGATTACTCAAAGAACCGCAAGTTATACTTATTTCACTTGAGCAGTAGGAACACCTTGCTTTTTTTCTCATCTCCAGTAAGTTTGAAATGATTCCATATCTGGCTTCTCTTTCTCCTCAGTGAATTATCTGCACTCATCATGCACACTTATAGTTGCTTCAATCACTACTGGGTACAAATGACTGTCCAGTCTACAGTATTTGGTGATAGACAATATTGTATACCACTACAAAATCAGGAGGGGGGGGGGATATAATAGATTCTAAAAGGGTAGGTGGAAAAGTTGCCCATAGCAACCAATCAGCTTTTACTTATCATATACAGTCTATAATAAATGATAGGCAGGAGTGGATTGACTGCTATCAGCAACTGTTCCACTTTATTTTTATTGAAGGTTCATCAGACAGACATACATATCTCCCTATGTCTTGTGTGGAGTAATCAGACCCTACAGGATAACATGCAGCACTCAGAACTGTGTCTTACAGGATAGCATGCAGCACTCAGAACTGTGACTGTGGCTGATTGGGAGTGACAGTGTACCATGTGACCACCTGATATGCTAGGAGAATTAATGATGCCTGTATACAGTTCAGGATCAGCTCCATAGCATATGCCTGAGCACAGCAGTGCCACACATGGTAGCTTAGAGGTACTGTACTGACTCGTATGGCTGTATGAGTCATTGAGTCAGTGAGCTGATCAGTGATCTGTAATGAATCACTGAACTACTGAACTGCTTGCAAGGAGAATGACCCATGACTCGTCAGGACAATGCAGTTCAATCAGCTCCACAGAGTCCACTGACTCCATGAGCACAACAGTGACCCCTGTGGCAGCTGAGGTAAACTGACTCATGAATATTCAGTATTCACTCTCTCTCATACACACACACACACACACACACACACTGATTGGTTGCTATGGGCAACATCTCCACTTCTATAGAACTACCAGAGTATATGTACCATCATATTTCTAATTATTTCAAGTTGAATTAAAAGAAAATATTATACCAGGTTGAAAAATAAAGTGTATTTATTTTAACAGCTGTAACATATTGTGTAACAAAGGTCCAGATGTCAGAAGCAATCTCTACACCTCAATAATATACTAGACTTGGACAAATATCAGTAATTCTTACTGTACCATTACTATTATGGTTTACTGATGCATCATATTGTATAAACTGGAAGAGTACAACAAAAACCTAACAGAAAAACTATATATATATATATATATATATATATATATATATATATAAAACTCTCACATAGAGAAAAATGTCAACTTGAACAAAACTGTAACTACATTTTCAGATTATGGTTTAGAAACAGGATTTGTCCCACTTTCGATGTTGTGAGTCTGTTTCTTCTCTCTGTAAGTATTTGCCCTGCTTTTGAAAATATTCTCTCACAGGGAACTGAAGAGGCCATAACACGGAATCGCCGCTTTGACAGTTGAAAAAGTCTTGGATAGATTTCTTTTCTCTCATTCCACCAAAGTAGTGGATCCTCAGTCCTCCTTAAGATGGATTGTTGCATGTATCTGTCCAGTTCTATAATTCCTGCAGCCACTGGATTCTGTACTGCAACAACTTTGCTGATTTCTGTATCAAAATCACCCCATAGGCATGAGCTGGATTGTGAGGTTTGAGTTTCTTCCACAGGTGCTATAGGTACTTCTTCTGTAATTCTCAATCCACACACTTTTCTCTTCAGATTTTCATATGCCATGTGAAATTTAGCCTCATCTGAAAATCCGTACCTTTTAAATCTTGGGTCCAAAAGTGTTGCCTGATTGTTAAGTTTGTTATCTTCCAGGTCTTTGAATCTTCGAGCAAGTTGCTCCTTCAATGTTGTCACCATAGATGTTATTTCTGTTGGCGTTGCTTGCTCATCCAAAAATGACTCCATTTTCTTATTCATTATTTTTACAAAAAGAATCACTTTTGATCTGGGCACAGATTTTTCAGCACTAACTTCCAATGTGTCGTCTTGAAAAATCTGTAGTACATCTATTGCTTTTTCAGCAACTGTCCATTCATGGGATGTCAAGGTATTCAGGTGGTCATTCCGAGTTGTTCGCTCACTGCTATTTTTAGCAGATTTGCTAATAGGCTAAAATCCGGCAGTTCTGCGCATGCGTATGCACCGCAGGTCGCACGCGCTAAGCAATTTTACACAAAAGTACGCTATTTTACTCACGGGCGAACAAAGCTTTTAAGTCGCTCTGTTGATCGGAGAATGATTGACAGGAAGTGGGTGTTTCTGGGTGGTAACTGAGCGTTTTCTGGGAGTGTGCTAAAAAAATGCAGGCGTGCCAGCAGAAAACGCAGGAGTGGCTGGAGAAACAGGGGAGTGGCTGGCCGGACGCTGGGCGTGTTTGTGACGTCAAACCAGGAACTAAACGGACTGAGGTGATCGTAATCTAGGAGTAGGTCTGGAGCTACTCAGAAACTGCAAGGAAATACTTAATAGCAGAATTGCTAATCTTTCATTAGCAATTCTGCTATGCTAAAATACACTCCCAGAGAGCGGCGGCTTTGCGTTTGCATTGCTGCTAAAAGTAGCTAGCGAGCGAACAACTCGGAATGACCACCTCAGTTCTGTGTGTAGCACAGCTAAGGTGGCAACTACTGCATCCTTTACCTTGACGATCCTGGATATCATGTCCAAAGTAGAGTTCCATCTAGTAGGGACATCTTGGGTCAGTTTCAGCTCTGGTAGTCCCATCTGTTTCTGAGTGTCATGCAATTTTGTAAGGCCATTGGAACTTTTTTTGAAAAATTCAACAATACCTTTAATCTTAGTTATAATGATATGAATGCCAGAATCCAAAATTCCAGCATGAACTACCAAGTTCACACAATGCGCAAAACATGGTAGATGTCGCCATTTGCACAATCTGACAGCAGCTACAATGTTAGCTGCATTGTCTGTGACAACAGCGACCACCTGATTTTCTAGACCCCATTCATGCACTGTGTCTTTTAACCGTCTGCATAGATTTTCAGAAGTGTGTCTTTCCTGCATTTCAAGACATTCTAAGAGAACTGAACGTAGCTGACATTCTGAATTAATAAAATGCGCTGTGATTGCATTAAAACTTTGATTATTCAAAGAAGTTCATGAGTCTGTAGTTAAGTGTACAGAGGGAAAAGGTAGCAGGTGCACTTTCTCACACTAGCTCAACCTGTAGTAACCAGAGGCACTTAGCATATTCCTGGCCAGGGCTATGAGCTTACCCACCGCATCGAGGTAGCCTCTCATTGGGTAAGTCCCTAACACTAACTATAGGGGTTCAGGTCCGGGAGGCAGGACACCCCAGAGCCACCCAGCCAGACAACCCCAGGGCATCGCAGGAGTGATAAAAATATAGGGTTAAAGAGGTAGGACAGGCTGTTGCTGCATGTGTGAATAATGTGAGGCGTAAAAGAAAATTATGTGAAGGTTACATATATATAAAACAAACTATAAGTGCCATGGAGTGATGAAATAGTGTTAAATTGCGATGCCCCAGGGACACCCAGCCACGGCAGGCACAGGGAGCCCCGCACCCCAGAGAATTCCCCCCATTATGGACTGCCGTAGTAAACAAAATGTAGGCGTCTTACCTCAGTGTGCTAATTCCAAATGTAAAGGCTAGAGTGTTGGACTATTTAAAATCAGAGGGGTGGGTGGGGCAGGGTGCTAAATTAGGGTGAAGGTGTCTCCTACCTTCAAAAATGTATGAATACATCAGTTACAGAGGGAAAAAGGCCCTAATTTGCACACCTTAATTAGGGAGTGAGGTGCTACTCTGCTGGAGACTTAGTAAAGTGTACAGAGGGAAAAGGTAGCAAGTGCACTATCTCACACTAGCTCAACCTGTAGTAACCAGAAGCACTTAGCATATTCCTGGCCAGGGCTATGAGCTTACCCACTGCATCAAGGTAGCCTCTCATTGGGTAAGTCCCTAACACTAACTATAGGGGTTCAGGTCCGTGGGGCAGGACACCCGAGAGCCACCCAGCCAGACAACCCCAGGGCATCGCAGGAGTGATAAAAATATAGGGTTAAAGAGGTAGGACAGGCTGTTGCTGCATGTGTGAATAATGTGAGGAGTAAAAGAAAATTTTGTGAAGGTGTTACATATATATAAAACAAACTATAAGTGCCATGGAGTGATGAAATAGTGTTAAATTGCGATGCCCCAGGGACACCCAGCCACGGCAGGCACAGGGAGCCCCGCACCCCAGAGAGTTCCCCCCATTATGGACTGCCATATTAAACAAAATGTAGGAGTCTTACCTCAGTGTGCTCATTCCAAATGTAAAGGCTAGAGTGTTGGACTATTTAAAATCAGAGGGGTGGGTGGGGCAGGGTGCTAAATTAGGGTGAAGGTGTCTCCTACCTTCAAAAATGTATAAATACATCAGTTACAGAGGGAAAAAGGCCCTAATTTGCACACCTTAATTAGGTAGTGAGGTGCTACTCTGCTTGAGACTTAGTAAAGTGTACAGAGGGAAAAGGTAGCAAGTGCACTATCTCACACTAGCTCAACCTGTAGTAACCAGAGGCACTTAGCATATTCCTGGCCAGGGCTATGAGCTTACCCACCGCATCAAGGTAGCCTCTCATTGGGTAAGTCCCTAACACTAACTATAGGGGTTCAGGTCCGGGGAGCAGGACACCCCAGAGCCACCCAGCCAGACAACCCCAGGGCATCGCAGGGGTGATAAAAATATAGGGTTAAAGAGGTAGGACAGGCTGTTGCTGCATGTGTGAATAATGTGAGGAGTAAAAAAAAATTATGTAAAGGTGTTACATATATATAAAACAAACTATAAGTGCCATGGAGTGATGAAATAGTGTTAAATTGTGATGCCCCAGGGACACCCAGTCACGGCAGGCAATGTTTGAATCTTTGGCAGAAATGTAATCACCATACAAAGTAATTGATTCTTTAGTGGCAGGTGGAGTACTTTCTTCAAAATTTCCTAGACAAATTTAAAGTCACTATATTCTTCTTGTTTTTCCACAATAATATTGCCATTTTGCAATTGATATAGTGGTTGCAGTAGTTCTGATGTTTCTGAGGCTTCTTCAAGGGTATCCTGGATATCATGTCCAAAGTAGAGTTCCATCTAGTAGGGACATCTTGGGTCAGTTTCAGCTCTGGTAGTCCCATCTGTTTCTGAGTGTCATGCAATTTTGTAAGGCCATTGGAACTTTTTTTGAAAAATTCAACAATACCTTTAATCTTAGTTATAATGATATGAATGCCAGAAACCAAAATTTCAGCATGAACTACCAAGATCACACAATGCGCAAAAACATGGTAGATGTCGCCATTTGCACAATCTGACAGCAGCTACAATGTTAGCTGCATTGTCTGTGACAACAGCAACCACCTTATTTTCTAGACCCCATTCATGCACTGTGTCTTTTAACCGTCTGCATAGATTTTCAGAAGTGTGTCTTTCCTGCATTTCAAGACATTCTAAGAGAACTGAACGTAGCTGACATTCTGAATTAATAAAATGTGCTGTGATTGCATTAAAACTTTGATTATTCAAAGAAGTCCATGAGTCTGTAGTTAAGCAAACTGCATCAGCTTCTTGCAAGGTCGAGCGCACTTCCTGTAAAGTGCCGTTGTAGAGACGCAATAGCAAACTGCTAGATACGTTTTCCTCGTGGGAGGATTGTATGCTGGGCAAAGAGAATGGACAAACTTTTTAAACTCATCCTCCTCCACAATGCTAAATGGGTGGAAACCCTTGATAATAAATTTTAGCAGTTACTCATCCAATTCTTTTGAGCGCTTAACAGACACTGGCCTATTGCTGCTGAAATAGCTACCTAAGGTTGCTTGTTGCTTGGTTTAGACAGTTTTTACAGTGGACGAAAAACCTGTAGCAAGTTCAGTTAAATTTACAGTTGCAATGGTACCTTGTGACGGTTCAGGTATATTGTCTTGAACGTCATCTTCACATCTTGTATGATGAGACGCTGTAGGTTTTGGTTGTTGTGGCTCCTAGTAGTGGATATCGTTGGATGTTTTGATTTCAAATGGCGTGATTACTCAAAGAACCGCAAGTTATACTTATTTCACTTGAGCAGTAGGAACACCTTGCTTTTTTCTCATCTCCAGTAAGTTTGAAATGATTCCATATCTGGCTTCTCTGTCTCCTCAGTGAATTATCTGCACTCATCATGCACACTTATAGTTGCTTCAATCACTACTGGGTACAAATGACTGTCCAGTCTACAGTATTTGGTGATAGACAATATTGTATACCACTACAAAATCAGGAGGGGGGGGGGGGGATATAATAGATTCTAAAAGGGTAGGTGGAAAAGTTGCCCATAGCAACCAATCAGCTTTTACTTATCATATACAGTCTATAATAAATGATAGGCAGGAGTGGATTGACTGCTATCAGCAACTGTTCCACTTTATTTTTATTGAAGGTTCATCAGACAGACATACATATCTCCCTATGTCTTGTGTGGAGTAATCAGACCCTACAGGATAACATGCAGCACTCAGAACTGTGTCTTACAGGATAGCATGCAGCACTCAGAACTGTGACTGTGGCTGATTGGGAGTGACAGTGTACCATGTGACCACCTGATATGCTAGGAGAATTAATGATGCCTGTATACAGTTCAGGATCAGCTCCATAGCATATGCCTGAGCACAGCAGTGCCACACATGGTAGCTTAGAGGTACTGTACTGACTCGTATGGCTGTATGAGTCATTGAGTCAGTGAGCTGATCAGTGATCTGTAATGAATCACTGAACTACTGAACTGCTTGCAAGGAGAATGACCCATGACTCGTCAGGACAATGCAGTTCAATCAGCTCCACAGAGTCCACTGACTCCATGAGCACAACAGTGACCCCTGTGGCAGCTGAGGTAAACTGACTCATGAATATTCAGTATTCACTCTCTCTCTCATACACACACACACACACACACACACACACACACACACACACACACTGATTGGTTGCTATGGGCAACATCTCCACTTCTATAGAACTACCAGAGTATATGTACCATCATATTTCTAATTATTTCAAGTTGAATTAAAAGAAAATATTATACCAGGTTGAAAAATAAAGTGTATTTATTTTAACAGCTGTAACATATTGTGTAACAAAGGTCCAGATGTCAGAAGCAATCTCTACACCTCAATAATATACTAGACTTGGACAAATATCAGTAATTCTTACTGTACCATTACTATTATGGTTTACTGATGCATCATATTGTATAAACTGGAAGAGTACAACAAAAACCTAATAGAAAAACTATATATATATATATATATATATATATATATATATATATATATAACTCTCACATAGAGAAAAATGTCAACTTGAACAAAACTGTAACTACATTTTCAGATTATGGTTTAGAAACAGGATTTGTCCCACTTTCGATGTTGTGAGTCTGTTTCTTCTCTCTGTAAGTATTTGCCCTGCTTTTGAAAATATTCTCTCACAGGGAACTGAAGAGGCCATAACACGGAATCGCCGCTTTGACAGTTGAAAAAGTCTTGGATAGATTTCTTTTCTCTCATTCCACCAAAGTAGTGGATCCTCAGTCCTCCTTAAGATGGATTGTTGCATGTATCTGTCCAGTTCTATAATTCCTGCAGCCACTGGATTCTGTACTGCAACAACTTTGCTGATTTCTGTATCAAAATCACCCCATAGGCATGAGCTGGATTGTGAGGTTTGAGTTTCTTCCACAGGTGCTATAGGTACTTCTTCTGTAATTCTCAATCCACACACTTTTCTCTTCAGATTTTCATATGCCATGTAAAATTTAGCCTCATCTGAAAATCCGTACCTTTTAAATCTTGGGTCCAAAAGTGTTGCCTGATTGTTAAGTTTGTTATCTTCCAGGTCTTTGAATCTTCGAGCAAGTTGCTCCTTCAATGTTGTCACCATAGATGTTATTTCTGTTGGCGTTGCTTGCTCATCCAAAAATGACTCCATTTTCTTATTCATTATTTTTACAAAAAGAATCACTTTTGATCTGGGCACAGATTTTTCAGCACTAACTTCCAATGTGTCGTCTTGAAAAATCTGTAGTACATCTATTGCTTTTTCAGCAACTGTCCATTCATGGGATGTCAAGGTATTCAGGTGGTCATTCCGAGTTGTTCGCTCACTGCTATTTTTAGCAGATTTGCTAATAGGCTAAAATCCGGCAGTTCTGCGCATGCGTATGCACCGCAGGTCGCACGCGCTAAGCAATTTTACACAAAAGTACGCTATTTTACTCACGGGCGAACAAAGCTTTTAAGTCGCTCTGTTGATCGGAGAATGATTGACAGGAAGTGGGTGTTTCTGGGTGGTAACTGAGCGTTTTCTGGGAGTGTGCTAAAAAAATGCAGGCGTGCCAGCAGAAAACGCAGGAGTGGCTGGAGAAACAGGGGAGTGGCTGGCCGGACGCTGGGCGTGTTTGTGACGTCAAACCAGGAACTAAACGGACTGAGGTGATCGCAATCTAGGAGTAGGTCTGGAGCTACTCAGAAACTGCAAGGAAATACTTAATAGCAGAATTGCTAATCTTTCATTAGCAATTCTGCTATGCTAAAATACACTCCCAGAGAGCGGCGGCTTTGCGTTTGCATTGCTGCTAAAAGTAGCTAGCGAGCGAACAACTCGGAATGACCACCTCAGTTCTGTGTGTAGCACAGCTAAGGTGGCAACTACTGCATCCTTTACCTTGACGATCCTGGATATCATGTCCAAAGTAGAGTTCCATCTAGTAGGGACATCTTGGGTCAGTTTCAGCTCTGGTAGTCCCATCTGTTTCTGAGTGTCATGCAATTTTGTAAGGCCATTGGAACTTTTTTTGAAAAATTCAACAATACCTTTAATCTTAGTTATAATGATATGAATGCCAGAAACCAAAATTCCAGCATGAACTACCAAGTTCACACAATGCGCAAAACATGGTAGATGTCGCCATTTGCACAATCTGACAGCAGCTACAATGTTAGCTGCATTGTCTGTGACAACAGCGACCACCTGATTTTCTAGACCCCATTCATGCACTGTGTCTTTTAACCGTCTGCATAGATTTTCAGAAGTGTGTCTTTCCTGCATTTCAAGACATTCTAAGAGAACTGAACGTAGCTGACATTCTGAATTAATAAAATGCGCTGTGATTGCATTAAAACTTTGATTATTCAAAGAAGTTCATGAGTCTGTAGTTAAGTGTACAGAGGGAAAAGGTAGCAGGTGCACTGTCTCACACTAGCTCAACCTGTAGTAACCAGAGGCACTTAGCATATTCCTGGCCAGGGCTATGAGCTTACCCACCGCATCGAGGTAGCCTCTCATTGGGTAAGTCCCTAACACTAACTATAGGGGTTCAGGTCCGGGAGGCAGGACACCCCAGAGCCACCCAGCCAGACAACCCCAGGGCATCGCAGGAGTGATAAAAAATATAGGGTTAAAGAGGTAGGACAGGCTGTTGCTGCATGTGTGAATAATGTGAGGCGTAAAAGAAAATTATGTGAAGGTTACATATATATAAAACAAACTATAAGTGCCATGGAGTGATGAAATAGTGTTAAATTGCGATGCCCCAGGGACACCCAGCCACGGCAGGCACAGGGAGCCCCGCACCCCAGAGAATTCCCCCCATTATGGACTGCCGTAGTAAACAAAATGTAGGCGTCTTACCTCAGTGTGCTAATTCCAAATGTAAAGGCTAGAGTGTTGGACTATTTAAAATCAGAGGGGTGGGTGGGGCAGGGTGCTAAATTAGGGTGAAGGTGTCTCCTACCTTCAAAAATGTATGAATACATCAGTTACAGAGGGAAAAAGGCCCTAATTTGCACACCTTAATTAGGGAGTGAGGTGCTACTCTGCTGGAGACTTAGTAAAGTGTACAGAGGGAAAAGGTAGCAAGTGCACTATCTCACACTAGCTCAACCTGTAGTAACCAGAAGCACTTAGCATATTCCTGGCCAGGGCTATGAGCTTACCCACTGCATCAAGGTAGCCTCTCATTGGGTAAGTCCCTAACACTAACTATAGGGGTTCAGGTCCGTGGGGCAGGACACCCGAGAGCCACCCAGCCAGACAACCCCAGGGCATCGCAGGAGTGATAAAAATATAGGGTTAAAGAGGTAGGACAGGCTGTTGCTGCATGTGTGAATAATGTGAGGAGTAAAAGAAAATTTTGTGAAGGTGTTACATATATATAAAACAAACTATAAGTGCCATGGAGTGATGAAATAGTGTTAAATTGCGATGCCCCAGGGACACCCAGCCACGGCAGGCACAGGGAGCCCCGCACCCCAGAGAGTTCCCCCCATTATGGACTGCCATATTAAACAAAATGTAGGAGTCTTACCTCAGTGTGCTCATTCCAAATGTAAAGGCTAGAGTGTTGGACTATTTAAAATCAGAGGGGTGGGTGGGGCAGGGTGCTAAATTAGGGTGAAGGTGTCTCCTACCTTCAAAAATGTATAAATACATCAGTTACAGAGGGAAAAAGGCCCTAATTTGCACACCTTAATTAGGTAGTGAGGTGCTACTCTGCTTGAGACTTAGTAAAGTGTACAGAGGGAAAAGGTAGCAAGTGCACTATCTCACACTAGCTCAACCTGTAGTAACCAGAGGCACTTAGCATATTCCTGGCCAGGGCTATGAGCTTACCCACCGCATCAAGGTAGCCTCTCATTGGGTAAGTCCCTAACACTAACTATAGGGGTTCAGGTCCGGGGAGCAGGACACCCCAGAGCCACCCAGCCAGACAACCCCAGGGCATCGCAGGGGTGATAAAAATATAGGGTTAAAGAGGTAGGACAGGCTGTTGCTGCATGTGTGAATAATGTGAGGAGTAAAAAAAAATTATGTAAAGGTGTTACATATATATAAAACAAACTATAAGTGCCATGGAGTGATGAAATAGTGTTAAATTGTGATGCCCCAGGGACACCCAGTCACGGCAGGCAATGTTTGAATCTTTGGCAGAAATGTAATCACCATACAAAGTAATTGATTCTTTAGTGGCAGGTGGAGTACTTTCTTCAAAATTTCCTAGACAAATTTAAAGTCACTATATTCTTCTTGTTTTTCCACAATAATATTGCCATTTTGCAATTGATATAGTGGTTGCAGTAGTTCTGATGTTTCTGAGGCTTCTTCAAGGGTATCCTGGATATCATGTCCAAAGTAGAGTTCCATCTAGTAGGGACATCTTGGGTCAGTTTCAGCTCTGGTAGTCCCATCTGTTTCTGAGTGTCATGCAATTTTGTAAGGCCATTGGAACTTTTTTTGAAAAATTCAACAATACCTTTAATCTTAGTTATAATGATATGAATGCCAGAAACCAAAATTTCAGCATGAACTACCAAGATCACACAATGCGCAAAAACATGGTAGATGTCGCCATTTGCACAATCTGACAGCAGCTACAATGTTAGCTGCATTGTCTGTGACAACAGCAACCACCTTATTTTCTAGACCCCATTCATGCACTGTGTCTTTTAACCGTCTGCATAGATTTTCAGAAGTGTGTCTTTCCTGCATTTCAAGACATTCTAAGAGAACTGAACGTAGCTGACATTCTGAATTAATAAAATGTGCTGTGATTGCATTAAAACTTTGATTATTCAAAGAAGTCCATGAGTCTGTAGTTAAGCAAACTGCATCAGCTTCTTGCAAGGTCGAGCGCACTTCCTGTAAAGTGCCGTTGTAGAGACGCAATAGCAAACTGCTAGATACGTTTTCCTCGTGGGAGGATTGTATGCTGGGCAAAGAGAATGGACAAACTTTTTAAACTCATCCTCCTCCACAATGCTAAATGGGTGGAAACCCTTGATAATAAATTTTAGCAGTTACTCATCCAATTCTTTTGAGCGCTTAACAGACACTGGCCTATTGCTGCTGAAATAGCTACCTAAGGTTGCTTGTTGCTTGGTTTGGACAGTTTTTACAGTGGACGAAAAACCTGTAGCAAGTTCAGTTAAATTTACAGTTGCAATGGTACCTTGTGACGGTTCAGGTATATTGTCTTGAACGTCATCTTCACATCTTGTATGATGAGACGCTGTAGGTTTTGGTTGTTGTGGCTCCTAGTAGTGGATATCGTTGGATGTTTTGATTTCAAATGGAGTGATTACTCAAAGAACCGCAAGTTATACTTATTTCACTTGAGCAGTAGGAACACCTTGCTTTTTTTCTCATCTCCAGTAAGTTTGAAATGATTCCATATCTGGCTTCTCTTTCTCCTCAGTGAATTATCTGCACTCATCATGCACACTTATAGTTGCTTCAATCACTACTGGGTACAAATGACTGTCCAGTCTACAGTATTTGGTGATAGACAATATTGTATACCACTACAAAATCAGGAGGGGGGGGGGGGGATATAATAGATTCTAAAAGGGTAGGTGGAAAAGTTGCCCATAGCAACCAATCAGCTTTTACTTATCATATACAGTCTATAATAAATGATAGGCAGGAGTGGATTGACTGCTATCAGCAACTGTTCCACTTTATTTTTATTGAAGGTTCATCAGACAGACATACATATCTCCCTATGTCTTGTGTGGAGTAATCAGACCCTACAGGATAACATGCAGCACTCAGAACTGTGTCTTACAGGATAGCATGCAGCACTCAGAACTGTGACTGTGGCTGATTGGGAGTGACAGTGTACCATGTGACCACCTGATATGCTAGGAGAATTAATGATGCCTGTATACAGTTCAGGATCAGCTCCATAGCATATGCCTGAGCACAGCAGTGCCACACATGGTAGCTTAGAGGTACTGTACTGACTCGTATGGCTGTATGAGTCATTGAGTCAGTGAGCTGATCAGTGATCTGTAATGAATCACTGAACTACTGAACTGCTTGCAAGGAGAATGACCCATGACTCGTCAGGACAATGCAGTTCAATCAGCTCCACAGAGTCCACTGACTCCATGAGCACAACAGTGACCCCTGTGGCAGCTGAGGTAAACTGACTCATGAATATTCAGTATTCACTCTCTCTCTCATACACACACACACACACACACACACACACACACACACACACACACACACACACACACACACTGATTGGTTGCTATGGGCAACATCTCCACTTCTATAGAACTACCAGAGTATATGTACCATCATATTTCTAATTATTTCAAGTTGAATTAAAAGAAAATATTATACCAGGTTGAAAAATAAAGTGTATTTATTTTAACAGCTGTAACATATTGTGTAACAAAGGTCCAGATGTCAGAAGCAATCTCTACACCTCAATAATATACTAGACTTGGACAAATATCAGTAATTCTTACTGTACCATTACTATTATGGTTTACTGATGCATCATATTGTATAAACTGGAAGAGTACAACAAAAACCTAACAGAAAAACTATATATATATATATATATATATATAAAACTCTCACATAGAGAAAAATGTCAACTTGAACAAAACTGTAACTACATTTTCAGATTATGGTTTAGAAACAGGATTTGTCCCACTTTCGATGTTGTGAGTCTGTTTCTTCTCTCTGTAAGTATTTGCCCTGCTTTTGAAAATATTCTCTCACAGGGAACTGAAGAGGCCATAACACGGAATCGCCGCTTTGACAGTTGAAAAAGTCTTGGATAGATTTCTTTTCTCTCATTCCACCAAAGTAGTGGATCCTCAGTCCTCCTTAAAATGGATTGTTGCATGTATCTGTCCAGTTCTATAATTCCTGCAGCCACTGGATTCTGTACTGCAACAACTTTGCTGATTTCTGTATCAAAATCACCCCATAGGCATGAGCTGGATTGTGAGGTTTGAGTTTCTTCCACAGGTGCTATAGGTACTTCTTCTGTAATTCTCAATCCACACACTTTTCTCTTCAGATTTTCATATGCCATGTGAAATTTAGCCTCATCTGAAAATCCGTACCTTTTAAATCTTGGGTCCAAAAGTGTTGCCTGATTGTTAAGTTTGTTATCTTCCAGGTCTTTGAATCTTCGAGCAAGTTGCTCCTTCAATGTTGTCACCATAGATGTTATTTCTGTTGGCGTTGCTTGCTCATCCAAAAATGACTCCATTTTCTTATTCATTATTTTTACAAAAAGAATCACTTTTGATCTGGGCACAGATTTTTCAGCACTAACTTCCAATGTGTCGTCTTGAAAAATCTGTAGTACATCTATTGCTTTTTCAGCAACTGTCCATTCATGGGATGTCAAGGTATTCAGGTGGTCATTCCGAGTTGTTCGCTCACTGCTATTTTTAGCAGATTTGCTAATAGGCTAAAATCCGGCAGTTCTGCGCATGCGTATGCACCGCAGGTCGCACGCGCTAAGCAATTTTACACAAAAGTACGCTATTTTACTCACGGGCGAACAAAGCTTTTAAGTCGCTCTGTTGATCGGAGAATGATTGACAGGAAGTGGGTGTTTCTGGGTGGTAACTGAGCGTTTTCTGGGAGTGTGCTAAAAAAATGCAGGCGTGCCAGCAGAAAACGCAGGAGTGGCTGGAGAAACAGGGGAGTGGCTGGCCGGACGCTGGGCGTGTTTGTGACGTCAAACCAGGAACTAAACGGACTGAGGTGATCGTAATCTAGGAGTAGGTCTGGAGCTACTCAGAAACTGCAAGGAAATACTTAATAGCAGAATTGCTAATCTTTCATTAGCAATTCTGCTATGCTAAAATACACTCCCAGAGAGCGGCGGCTTTGCGTTTGCATTGCTGCTAAAAGTAGCTAGCGAGCGAACAACTCGGAATGACCACCTCAGTTCTGTGTGTAGCACAGCTAAGGTGGCAACTACTGCATCCTTTACCTTGACGATCCTGGATATCATGTCCAAAGTAGAGTTCCATCTAGTAGGGACATCTTGGGTCAGTTTCAGCTCTGGTAGTCCCATCTGTTTCTGAGTGTCATGCAATTTTGTAAGGCCATTGGAACTTTTTTTGAAAAATTCAACAATACCTTTAATCTTAGTTATAATGATATGAATGCCAGAAACCAAAATTCCAGCATGAACTACCAAGTTCACACAATGCGCAAAACATGGTAGATGTCGCCATTTGCACAATCTGACAGCAGCTACAATGTTAGCTGCATTGTCTGTGACAACAGCGACCACCTGATTTTCTAGACCCCATTCATGCACTGTGTCTTTTAACCGTCTGCATAGATTTTCAGAAGTGTGTCTTTCCTGCATTTCAAGACATTCTAAGAGAACTGAACGTAGCTGACATTCTGAATTAATAAAATGCGCTGTGATTGCATTAAAACTTTGATTATTCAAAGAAGTTCATGAGTCTGTAGTTAAGTGTACAGAGGGAAAAGGTAGCAGGTGCACTTTCTCACACTAGCTCAACCTGTAGTAACCAGAGGCACTTAGCATATTCCTGGCCAGGGCTATGAGCTTACCCACCGCATCGAGGTAGCCTCTCATTGGGTAAGTCCCTAACACTAACTATAGGGGTTCAGGTCCGGGAGGCAGGACACCCCAGAGCCACCCAGCCAGACAACCCCAGGGCATCGCAGGAGTGATAAAAATATAGGGTTAAAGAGGTAGGACAGGCTGTTGCTGCATGTGTGAATAATGTGAGGCGTAAAAGAAAATTATGTGAAGGTTACATATATATAAAACAAACTATAAGTGCCATGGAGTGATGAAATAGTGTTAAATTGCGATGCCCCAGGGACACCCAGCCACGGCAGGCACAGGGAGCCCCGCACCCCAGAGAATTCCCCCCATTATGGACTGCCGTAGTAAACAAAATGTAGGCGTCTTACCTCAGTGTGCTAATTCCAAATGTAAAGGCTAGAGTGTTGGACTATTTAAAATCAGAGGGGTGGGTGGGGCAGGGTGCTAAATTAGGGTGAAGGTGTCTCCTACCTTCAAAAATGTATGAATACATCAGTTACAGAGGGAAAAAGGCCCTAATTTGCACACCTTAATTAGGGAGTGAGGTGCTACTCTGCTGGAGACTTAGTAAAGTGTACAGAGGGAAAAGGTAGCAAGTGCACTATCTCACACTAGCTCAACCTGTAGTAACCAGAGGCACTTAGCATATTCCTGGCCAGGGCTATGAGCTTACCCACCGCATCGAGGTAGCCTCTCATTGGGTAAGTCCCTAACACTAACTATAGGGGTTCAGGTCCGGGAGGCAGGACACCCCAGAGCCACCCAGCCAGACAACCCCAGGGCATCGCAGGAGTGATAAAAATATAGGGTTAAAGAGGTAGGACAGGCTGTTGCTGCATGTGTGAATAATGTGAGGCGTAAAAGAAAATTATGTGAAGGTTACATATATATAAAACAAACTATAAGTGCCATGGAGTGATGAAATAGTGTTAAATTGCGATGCCCCAGGGACACCCAGCCACGGCAGGCACAGGGAGCCCCGCACCCCAGAGAATTCCCCCCATTATGGACTGCCGTAGTAAACAAAATGTAGGCGTCTTACCTCAGTGTGCTAATTCCAAATGTAAAGGCTAGAGTGTTGGACTATTTAAAATCAGAGGGGTGGGTGGGGCAGGGTGCTAAATTAGGGTGAAGGTGTCTCCTACCTTCAAAAATGTATGAATACATCAGTTACAGAGGGAAAAAGGCCCTAATTTGCACACCTTAATTAGGGAGTGAGGTGCTACTCTGCTGGAGACTTAGTAAAGTGTACAGAGGGAAAAGGTAGCAAGTGCACTATCTCACACTAGCTCAACCTGTAGTAACCAGAAGCACTTAGCATATTCCTGGCCAGGGCTATGAGCTTACCCACTGCATCAAGGTAGCCTCTCATTGGGTAAGTCCCTAACACTAACTATAGGGGTTCAGGTCCGTGGGGCAGGACACCCGAGAGCCACCCAGCCAGACAACCCCAGGGCATCGCAGGAGTGATAAAAATATAGGGTTAAAGAGGTAGGACAGGCTGTTGCTGCATGTGTGAATAATGTGAGGAGTAAAAGAAAATTTTGTGAAGGTGTTACATATATATAAAACAAACTATAAGTGCCATGGAGTGATGAAATAGTGTTAAATTGCGATGCCCCAGGGACACCCAGCCACGGCAGGCACAGGGAGCCCCGCACCCCAGAGAGTTCCCCCCATTATGGACTGCCATATTAAACAAAATGTAGGAGTCTTACCTCAGTGTGCTCATTCCAAATGTAAAGGCTAGAGTGTTGGACTATTTAAAATCAGAGGGGTGGGTGGGGCAGGGTGCTAAATTAGGGTGAAGGTGTCTCCTACCTTCAAAAATGTATAAATACATCAGTTACAGAGGGAAAAAGGCCCTAATTTGCACACCTTAATTAGGTAGTGAGGTGCTACTCTGCTTGAGACTTAGTAAAGTGTACAGAGGGAAAAGGTAGCAAGTGCACTATCTCACACTAGCTCAACCTGTAGTAACCAGAGGCACTTAGCATATTCCTGGCCAGGGCTATGAGCTTACCCACCGCATCAAGGTAGCCTCTCATTGGGTAAGTCCCTAACACTAACTATAGGGGTTCAGGTCCGGGGAGCAGGACACCCCAGAGCCACCCAGCCAGACAACCCCAGGGCATCGCAGGGGTGATAAAAATATAGGGTTAAAGAGGTAGGACAGGCTGTTGCTGCATGTGTGAATAATGTGAGGAGTAAAAGAAAATTATGTAAAGGTGTTACATATATATAAAACAAACTATAAGTGCCATGGAGTGATGAAATAGTGTTAAATTGTGATGCCCCAGGGACACCCAGTCACGGCAGGCAATGTTTGAATCTTTGGCAGAAATTTAATCACCATACAAAGTAATTGATTCTTTAGTGGCAGGTGGAGTACTTTCTTCAAAATTTCCTAGACAAATTTAAAGTCACTATATTCTTCTTGTTTTTCCACAATAATATTGCCATTTTGCAATTGATATAGTGGTTGCAGTAGTTCTGATGTTTCTGAGGCTTCTTCAAGGGTATCCTGGATATCATGTCCAAAGTAGAGTTCCATCTAGTAGGGACATCTTGGGTCAGTTTCAGCTCAGGTAGTCCCATCTGTTTCTGAGTGTCATGCAATTTTGTAAGGCCATTGGAACTTTTTTTGAAAAATTCAACAATACCTTTAATCTTAGTTTTAATGATATGAATGCCAGAAACCAAAATTCCAGCATGAACTACCAAGATCACACAATGCGCAAAAACATGGTAGATGTCGCCATTTGCACAATCTGACAGCAGCTACAATGTTAGCTGCATTGTCTGTGACAACAGCAACCACCTTATTTTCTAGACCCCATTCATGCACTGTGTCTTTTAACCGTCTGCATAGATTTTCAGAAGTGTGTCTTTCCTGCATTTCAAGACATTCTAAGAGAACTGAACGTAGCTGACATTCTGAATTAATAAAATGTGCTGTGATTGCATTAAAACTTTGATTATTCAAAGAAGTCCATGAGTCTGTAGTTAAGCAAACTGCATCAGCTTCTTGCAAGGTCGAGCGCACTTCCTGTAAAGTGCCGTTGTAGAGACGCAATAGCAAACTGCTAGATACGTTTTCCTCGTGGGAGGATTGTATGCTGGGCAAAGAGAATGGACAAACTTTTTAAACTCATCCTCCTCCACAATGCTAAATGGGTGGAAACCCTTGATAATAAATTTTAGCAGTTACTCATCCAATTCTTTTGAGCGCTTAACAGACACTGGCCTATTGCTGCTGAAATAGCTACCTAAGGTTGCTTGTTGCTTGGTTTGGACAGTTTTTACAGTGGACGAAAAACCTGTAGCAAGTTCAGTTAAATTTACAGTTGCAATGGTACCTTGTGACGGTTCAGGTATATTGTCTTGAACGTCATCTTCACATCTTGTATGATGAGACGCTGTAGGTTTTGGTTGTTGTGGCTCCTAGTAGTGGATATCGTTGGATGTTTTGATTTCAAATGGAGTGATTACTCAAAGAACCGCAAGTTATACTTATTTCACTTGAGCAGTAGGAACACCTTGCTTTTTTTCTCATCTCCAGTAAGTTTGAAATGATTCCATATCTGGCTTCTCTTTCTCCTCAGTGAATTATCTGCACTCATCATGCACACTTATAGTTGCTTCAATCACTACTGGGTACAAATGACTGTCCAGTCTACAGTATTTGGTGATAGACAATATTGTATACCACTACAAAATCAGGAGGGGGGGGGGGGATATAATAGATTCTAAAAGGGTAGGTGGAAAAGTTGCCCATAGCAACCAATCAGCTTTTACTTATCATATACAGTCTATAATAAATGATAGGCAGGAGTGGATTGACTGCTATCAGCAACTGTTCCACTTTATTTTTATTGAAGGTTCATCAGACAGACATACATATCTCCCTATGTCTTGTGTGGAGTAATCAGACCCTACAGGATAACATGCAGCACTCAGAACTGTGTCTTACAGGATAGCATGCAGCACTCAGAACTGTGACTGTGGCTGATTGGGAGTGACAGTGTACCATGTGACCACCTGATATGCTAGGAGAATTAATGATGCCTGTATACAGTTCAGGATCAGCTCCATAGCATATGCCTGAGCACAGCAGTGCCACACATGGTAGCTTAGAGGTACTGTACTGACTCGTATGGCTGTATGAGTCATTGAGTCAGTGAGCTGATCAGTGATCTGTAATGAATCACTGAACTACTGAACTGCTTGCAAGGAGAATGACCCATGACTCGTCAGGACAATGCAGTTCAATCAGCTCCACAGAGTCCACTGACTCCATGAGCACAACAGTGACCCCTGTGGCAGCTGAGGTAAACTGACTCATGAATATTCAGTATTCACTCTCTCTCTCATACACACACACACACACACACACACACACACACACACACACACACACACACACACACACTGATTGGTTGCTATGGGCAACATCTCCACTTCTATAGAACTACCAGAGTATATGTACCATCATATTTCTAATTATTTCAAGTTGAATTAAAAGAAAATATTATACCAGGTTGAAAAATAAAGTGTATTTATTTTAACAGCTGTAACATATTGTGTAACAAAGGTCCAGATGTCAGAAGCAATCTCTACACCTCAATAATATACTAGACTTGGACAAATATCAGTAATTCTTACTGTACCATTACTATTATGGTTTACTGATGCATCATATTGTATAAACTGGAAGAGTACAACAAAAACCTAACAGAAAAACTATATATATATATATATATATATATATATATATATATATAAAACTCTCACATAGAGAAAAATGTCAACTTGAACAAAACTGTAACTACATTTTCAGATTATGGTTTAGAAACAGGATTTGTCCCACTTTCGATGTTGTGAGTCTGTTTCTTCTCTCTGTAAGTATTTGCCCTGCTTTTGAAAATATTCTCTCACAGGGAACTGAAGAGGCCATAACACGGAATCGCCGCTTTGACAGTTGAAAAAGTCTTGGATAGATTTCTTTTCTCTCATTCCACCAAAGTAGTGGATCCTCAGTCCTCCTTAAGATGGATTGTTGCATGTATCTGTCCAGTTCTATAATTCCTGCAGCCACTGGATTCTGTACTGCAACAACTTTGCTGATTTCTGTATCAAAATCACCCCATAGGCATGAGCTGGATTGTGAGGTTTGAGTTTCTTCCACAGGTGCTATAGGTACTTCTTCTGTAATTCTCAATCCACACACTTTTCTCTTCAGATTTTCATATGCCATGTGAAATTTAGCCTCATCTGAAAATCCGTACCTTTTAAATCTTGGGTCCAAAAGTGTTGCCTGATTGTTAAGTTTGTTATCTTCCAGGTCTTTGAATCTTCGAGCAAGTTGCTCCTTCAATGTTGTCACCACAGATGTTATTTCTGTTGGCGTTGCTTGCTCATCCAAAAATGACTCCATTTTCTTATTCATTATTTTTACAAAAAGAATCACTTTTGATCTGGGCACAGATTTTTCAGCACTAACTTCCAATGTGTCGTCTTGAAAAATCTGTAGTACATCTATTGCTTTTTCAGCAACTGTCCATTCATGGGATGTCAAGGTATTCAGGTGGTCATTCCGAGTTGTTCGCTCACTGCTATTTTTAGCAGATTTGCTAATAGGCTAAAATCCGGCAGTTCTGCGCATGCGTATGCACCGCAGGTCGCACGCGCTAAGCAATTTTACACAAAAGTACGCTATTTTACTCACGGGCGAACAAAGCTTTTAAGTCGCTCTGTTGATCGGAGAATGATTGACAGGAAGTGGGTGTTTCTGGGTGGTAACTGAGCGTTTTCTGGGAGTGTGCTAAAAAAATGCAGGCGTGCCAGCAGAAAACGCAGGAGTGGCTGGAGAAACAGGGGAGTGGCTGGCCGGACGCTGGGCGTGTTTGTGACGTCAAACCAGGAACTAAACGGACTGAGGTGATCGTAATCTAGGAGTAGGTCTGGAGCTACTCAGAAACTGCAAGGAAATACTTAATAGCAGAATTGCTAATCTTTCATTAGCAATTCTGCTATGCTAAAATACACTCCCAGAGAGCGGCGGCTTTGCGTTTGCATTGCTGCTAAAAGTAGCTAGCGAGCGAACAACTCGGAATGACCACCTCAGTTCTGTGTGTAGCACAGCTAAGGTGGCAACTACTGCATCCTTTACCTTGACGATCCTGGATATCATGTCCAAAGTAGAGTTCCATCTAGTAGGGACATCTTGGGTCAGTTTCAGCTCTGGTAGTCCCATCTGTTTCTGAGTGTCATGCAATTTTGTAAGGCCATTGGAACTTTTTTTGAAAAATTCAACAATACCTTTAATCTTAGTTATAATGATATGAATGCCAGAAACCAAAATTCCAGCATGAACTACCAAGTTCACACAATGCGCAAAACATGGTAGATGTCGCCATTTGCACAATCTGACAGCAGCTACAATGTTAGCTGCATTGTCTGTGACAACAGCGACCACCTGATTTTCTAGACCCCATTCATGCACTGTGTCTTTTAACCGTCTGCATAGATTTTCAGAAGTGTGTCTTTCCTGCATTTCAAGACATTCTAAGAGAACTGAACGTAGCTGACATTCTGAATTAATAAAATGCGCTGTGATTGCATTAAAACTTTGATTATTCAAAGAAGTTCATGAGTCTGTAGTTAAGTGTACAGAGGGAAAAGGTAGCAGGTGCACTTTCTCACACTAGCTCAACCTGTAGTAACCAGAGGCACTTAGCATATTCCTGGCCAGGGCTATGAGCTTACCCACCGCATCGAGGTAGCCTCTCATTGGGTAAGTCCCTAACACTAACTATAGGGGTTCAGGTCCGTGGGGCAGGACACCCGAGAGCCACCCAGCCAGACAACCCCAGGGCATCGCAGGAGTGATAAAAATATAGGGTTAAAGAGGTAGGACAGGCTGTTGCTGCATGTGTGAATAATGTGAGGAGTAAAAGAAAATTTTGTGAAGGTGTTACATATATATAAAACAAACTATAAGTGCCATGGAGTGATGAAATAGTGTTAAATTGCGATGCCCCAGGGACACCCAGCCACGGCAGGCACAGGGAGCCCCGCACCCCAGAGAGTTCCCCCCATTATGGACTGCCATATTAAACAAAATGTAGGAGTCTTACCTCAGTGTGCTCATTCCAAATGTAAAGGCTAGAGTGTTGGACTATTTAAAATCAGAGGGGTGGGTGGGGCAGGGTGCTAAATTAGGGTGAAGGTGTCTCCTACCTTCAAAAATGTATAAATACATCAGTTACAGAGGGAAAAAGGCCCTAATTTGCACACCTTAATTAGGTAGTGAGGTGCTACTCTGCTTGAGACTTAGTAAAGTGTACAGAGGGAAAAGGTAGCAAGTGCACTATCTCACACTAGCTCAACCTGTAGTAACCAGAGGCACTTAGCATATTCCTGGCCAGGGCTATGAGCTTACCCACCGCATCAAGGTAGCCTCTCATTGGGTAAGTCCCTAACACTAACTATAGGGGTTCAGGTCCGGGGAGCAGGACACCCCAGAGCCACCCAGCCAGACAACCCCAGGGCATCGCAGGGGTGATAAAAATATAGGGTTAAAGAGGTAGGACAGGCTGTTGCTGCATGTGTGAATAATGTGAGGAGTAAAAGAAAATTATGTAAAGGTGTTACATATATATAAAACAAACTATAAGTGCCATGGAGTGATGAAATAGTGTTAAATTGTGATGCCCCAGGGACACCCAGTCACGGCAGGCAATGTTTGAATCTTTGGCAGAAATTTAATCACCATACAAAGTAATTGATTCTTTAGTGGCAGGTGGAGTACTTTCTTCAAAATTTCCTAGACAAATTTAAAGTCACTATATTCTTCTTGTTTTTCCACAATAATATTGCCATTTTGCAATTGATATAGTGGTTGCAGTAGTTCTGATGTTTCTGAGGCTTCTTCAAGGGTATCCTGGATATCATGTCCAAAGTAGAGTTCCATCTAGTAGGGACATCTTGGGTCAGTTTCAGCTCAGGTAGTCCCATCTGTTTCTGAGTGTCATGCAATTTTGTAAGGCCATTGGAACTTTTTTTGAAAAATTCAACAATACCTTTAATCTTAGTTTTAATGATATGAATGCCAGAAACCAAAATTCCAGCATGAACTACCAAGATCACACAATGCGCAAAAACATGGTAGATGTCGCCATTTGCACAATCTGACAGCAGCTACAATGTTAGCTGCATTGTCTGTGACAACAGCAACCACCTTATTTTCTAGACCCCATTCATGCACTGTGTCTTTTAACCGTCTGCATAGATTTTCAGAAGTGTGTCTTTCCTGCATTTCAAGACATTCTAAGAGAACTGAACGTAGCTGACATTCTGAATTAATAAAATGTGCTGTGATTGCATTAAAACTTTGATTATTCAAAGAAGTCCATGAGTCTGTAGTTAAGCAAACTGCATCAGCTTCTTGCAAGGTCGAGCGCACTTCCTGTAAAGTGCCGTTGTAGAGACGCAATAGCAAACTGCTAGATACGTTTTCCTCGTGGGAGGATTGTATGCTGGGCAAAGAGAATGGACAAACTTTTTAAACTCATCCTCCTCCACAATGCTAAATGGGTGGAAACCCTTGATAATAAATTTTAGCAGTTACTCATCCAATTCTTTTGAGCGCTTAACAGACACTGGCCTATTGCTGCTGAAATAGCTACCTAAGGTTGCTTGTTGCTTGGTTTGGACAGTTTTTACAGTGGACGAAAAACCTGTAGCAAGTTCAGTTAAATTTACAGTTGCAATGGTACCTTGTGACGGTTCAGGTATATTGTCTTGAACGTCATCTTCACATCTTGTATGATGAGACGCTGTAGGTTTTGGTTGTTGTGGCTCCTAGTAGTGGATATCGTTGGATGTTTTGATTTCAAATGGAGTGATTACTCAAAGAACCGCAAGTTATACTTATTTCACTTGAGCAGTAGGAACACCTTGCTTTTTTTCTCATCTCCAGTAAGTTTGAAATGATTCCATATCTGGCTTCTCTTTCTCCTCAGTGAATTATCTGCACTCATCATGCACACTTATAGTTGCTTCAATCACTACTGGGTACAAATGACTGTCCAGTCTACAGTATTTGGTGATAGACAATATTGTATACCACTACAAAATCAGGAGGGGGGGGGGGGGATATAATAGATTCTAAAAGGGTAGGTGGAAAAGTTGCCCATAGCAACCAATCAGCTTTTACTTATCATATACAGTCTATAATAAATGATAGGCAGGAGTGGATTGACTGCTATCAGCAACTGTTCCACTTTATTTTTATTGAAGGTTCATCAGACAGACATACATATCTCCCTATGTCTTGTGTGGAGTAATCAGACCCTACAGGATAACATGCAGCACTCAGAACTGTGTCTTACAGGATAGCATGCAGCACTCAGAACTGTGACTGTGGCTGATTGGGAGTGACAGTGTACCATGTGACCACCTGATATGCTAGGAGAATTAATGATGCCTGTATACAGTTCAGGATCAGCTCCATAGCATATGCCTGAGCACAGCAGTGCCACACATGGTAGCTTAGAGGTACTGTACTGACTCGTATGGCTGTATGAGTCATTGAGTCAGTGAGCTGATCAGTGATCTGTAATGAATCACTGAACTACTGAACTGCTTGCAAGGAGAATGACCCATGACTCGTCAGGACAATGCAGTTCAATCAGCTCCACAGAGTCCACTGACTCCATGAGCACAACAGTGACCCCTGTGGCAGCTGAGGTAAACTGACTCATGAATATTCAGTATTCACTCTCTCTCTCATACACACACACACACACACACACACACACACACACACACACACACACTGATTGGTTGCTATGGGCAACATCTCCACTTCTATAGAACTACCAGAGTATATGTACCATCATATTTCTAATTATTTCAAGTTGAATTAAAAGAAAATATTATACCAGGTTGAAAAATAAAGTGTATTTATTTTAACAGCTGTAACATATTGTGTAACAAAGGTCCAGATGTCAGAAGCAATCTCTACACCTCAATAATATACTAGACTTGGACAAATATCAGTAATTCTTACTGTACCATTACTATTATGGTTTACTGATGCATCATATTGTATAAACTGGAAGAGTACAACAAAAACCTAACAGAAAAACTATATATATATATATATATATATATATATATATATATAAAACTCTCACATAGAGAAAAATGTCAACTTGAACAAAACTGTAACTACATTTTCAGATTATGGTTTAGAAACAGGATTTGTCCCACTTTCGATGTTGTGAGTCTGTTTCTTCTCTCTGTAAGTATTTGCCCTGCTTTTGAAAATATTCTCTCACAGGGAACTGAAGAGGCCATAACACGGAATCGCCGCTTTGACAGTTGAAAAAGTCTTGGATAGATTTCTTTTCTCTCATTCCACCAAAGTAGTGGATCCTCAGTCCTCCTTAAGATGGATTGTTGCATGTATCTGTCCAGTTCTATAATTCCTGCAGCCACTGGATTCTGTACTGCAACAACTTTGCTGATTTCTGTATCAAAATCACCCCATAGGCATGAGCTGGATTGTGAGGTTTGAGTTTCTTCCACAGGTGCTATAGGTACTTCTTCTGTAATTCTCAATCCACACACTTTTCTCTTCAGATTTTCATATGCCATGTGAAATTTAGCCTCATCTGAAAATCCGTACCTTTTAAATCTTGGGTCCAAAAGTGTTGCCTGATTGTTAAGTTTGTTATCTTCCAGGTCTTTGAATCTTCGAGCAAGTTGCTCCTTCAATGTTGTCACCACAGATGTTATTTCTGTTGGCGTTGCTTGCTCATCCAAAAATGACTCCATTTTCTTATTCATTATTTTTACAAAAAGAATCACTTTTGATCTGGGCACAGATTTTTCAGCACTAACTTCCAATGTGTCGTCTTGAAAAATCTGTAGTACATCTATTGCTTTTTCAGCAACTGTCCATTCATGGGATGTCAAGGTATTCAGGTGGTCATTCCGAGTTGTTCGCTCACTGCTATTTTTAGCAGATTTGCTAATAGGCTAAAATCCGGCAGTTCTGCGCATGCGTATGCACCGCAGGTCGCACGCGCTAAGCAATTTTACACAAAAGTACGCTATTTTACTCACGGGCGAACAAAGCTTTTAAGTCGCTCTGTTGATCGGAGAATGATTGACAGGAAGTGGGTGTTTCTGGGTGGTAACTGAGCGTTTTCTGGGAGTGTGCTAAAAAAATGCAGGCGTGCCAGCAGAAAACGCAGGAGTGGCTGGAGAAACAGGGGAGTGGCTGGCCGGACGCTGGGCGTGTTTGTGACGTCAAACCAGGAACTAAACGGACTGAGGTGATCGTAATCTAGGAGTAGGTCTGGAGCTACTCAGAAACTGCAAGGAAATACTTAATAGCAGAATTGCTAATCTTTCATTAGCAATTCTGCTATGCTAAAATACACTCCCAGAGAGCGGCGGCTTTGCGTTTGCATTGCTGCTAAAAGTAGCTAGCGAGCGAACAACTCGGAATGACCACCTCAGTTCTGTGTGTAGCACAGCTAAGGTGGCAACTACTGCATCCTTTACCTTGACGATCCTGGATATCATGTCCAAAGTAGAGTTCCATCTAGTAGGGACATCTTGGGTCAGTTTCAGCTCTGGTAGTCCCATCTGTTTCTGAGTGTCATGCAATTTTGTAAGGCCATTGGAACTTTTTTTGAAAAATTCAACAATACCTTTAATCTTAGTTATAATGATATGAATGCCAGAAACCAAAATTCCAGCATGAACTACCAAGTTCACACAATGCGCAAAACATGGTAGATGTCGCCATTTGCACAATCTGACAGCAGCTACAATGTTAGCTGCATTGTCTGTGACAACAGCGACCACCTGATTTTCTAGACCCCATTCATGCACTGTGTCTTTTAACCGTCTGCATAGATTTTCAGAAGTGTGTCTTTCCTGCATTTCAAGACATTCTAAGAGAACTGAACGTAGCTGACATTCTGAATTAATAAAATGCGCTGTGATTGCATTAAAACTTTGATTATTCAAAGAAGTTCATGAGTCTGTAGTTAAGTGTACAGAGGGAAAAGGTAGCAGGTGCACTTTCTCACACTAGCTCAACCTGTAGTAACCAGAGGCACTTAGCATATTCCTGGCCAGGGCTATGAGCTTACCCACCGCATCGAGGTAGCCTCTCATTGGGTAAGTCCCTAACACTAACTATAGGGGTTCAGGTCCGGGAGGCAGGACACCCCAGAGCCACCCAGCCAGACAACCCCAGGGCATCGCAGGAGTGATAAAAATATAGGGTTAAAGAGGTAGGACAGGCTGTTGCTGCATGTGTGAATAATGTGAGGCGTAAAAGAAAATTATGTGAAGGTTACATATATATAAAACAAACTATAAGTGCCATGGAGTGATGAAATAGTGTTAAATTGCGATGCCCCAGGGACACCCAGCCACGGCAGGCACAGGGAGCCCCGCACCCCAGAGAATTCCCCCCATTATGGACTGCCGTAGTAAACAAAATGTAGGCGTCTTACCTCAGTGTGCTAATTCCAAATGTAAAGGCTAGAGTGTTGGACTATTTAAAATCAGAGGGGTGGGTGGGGCAGGGTGCTAAATTAGGGTGAAGGTGTCTCCTACCTTCAAAAATGTATGAATACATCAGTTACAGAGGGAAAAAGGCCCTAATTTGCACACCTTAATTAGGGAGTGAGGTGCTACTCTGCTGGAGACTTAGTAAAGTGTACAGAGGGAAAAGGTAGCAAGTGCACTATCTCACACTAGCTCAACCTGTAGTAACCAGAAGCACTTAGCATATTCCTGGCCAGGGCTATGAGCTTACCCACTGCATCAAGGTAGCCTCTCATTGGGTAAGTCCCTAACACTAACTATAGGGGTTCAGGTCCGTGGGGCAGGACACCCGAGAGCCACCCAGCCAGACAACCCCAGGGCATCGCAGGAGTGATAAAAATATAGGGTTAAAGAGGTAGGACAGGCTGTTGCTGCATGTGTGAATAATGTGAGGAGTAAAAGAAAATTTTGTGAAGGTGTTACATATATATAAAACAAACTATAAGTGCCATGGAGTGATGAAATAGTGTTAAATTGCGATGCCCCAGGGACACCCAGCCACGGCAGGCACAGGGAGCCCCGCACCCCAGAGAGTTCCCCCCATTATGGACTGCCATATTAAACAAAATGTAGGAGTCTTACCTCAGTGTGCTCATTCCAAATGTAAAGGCTAGAGTGTTGGACTATTTAAAATCAGAGGGGTGGGTGGGGCAGGGTGCTAAATTAGGGTGAAGGTGTCTCCTACCTTCAAAAATGTATAAATACATCAGTTACAGAGGGAAAAAGGCCCTAATTTGCACACCTTAATTAGGTAGTGAGGTGCTACTCTGCTTGAGACTTAGTAAAGTGTACAGAGGGAAAAGGTAGCAAGTGCACTATCTCACACTAGCTCAACCTGTAGTAACCAGAGGCACTTAGCATATTCCTGGCCAGGGCTATGAGCTTACCCACCGCATCAAGGTAGCCTCTCATTGGGTAAGTCCCTAACACTAACTATAGGGGTTCAGGTCCGGGGAGCAGGACACCCCAGAGCCACCCAGCCAGACAACCCCAGGGCATCGCAGGGGTGATAAAAATATAGGGTTAAAGAGGTAGGACAGGCTGTTGCTGCATGTGTGAATAATGTGAGGAGTAAAAGAAAATTATGTAAAGGTGTTACATATATATAAAACAAACTATAAGTGCCATGGAGTGATGAAATAGTGTTAAATTGTGATGCCCCAGGGACACCCAGTCACGGCAGGCAATGTTTGAATCTTTGGCAGAAATTTAATCACCATACAAAGTAATTGATTCTTTAGTGGCAGGTGGAGTACTTTCTTCAAAATTTCCTAGACAAATTTAAAGTCACTATATTCTTCTTGTTTTTCCACAATAATATTGCCATTTTGCAATTGATATAGTGGTTGCAGTAGTTCTGATGTTTCTGAGGCTTCTTCAAGGGTATCCTGGATATCATGTCCAAAGTAGAGTTCCATCTAGTAGGGACATCTTGGGTCAGTTTCAGCTCAGGTAGTCCCATCTGTTTCTGAGTGTCATGCAATTTTGTAAGGCCATTGGAACTTTTTTTGAAAAATTCAACAATACCTTTAATCTTAGTTTTAATGATATGAATGCCAGAAACCAAAATTCCAGCATGAACTACCAAGATCACACAATGCGCAAAAACATGGTAGATGTCGCCATTTGCACAATCTGACAGCAGCTACAATGTTAGCTGCATTGTCTGTGACAACAGCAACCACCTTATTTTCTAGACCCCATTCATGCACTGTGTCTTTTAACCGTCTGCATAGATTTTCAGAAGTGTGTCTTTCCTGCATTTCAAGACATTCTAAGAGAACTGAACGTAGCTGACATTCTGAATTAATAAAATGTGCTGTGATTGCATTAAAACTTTGATTATTCAAAGAAGTCCATGAGTCTGTAGTTAAGCAAACTGCATCAGCTTCTTGCAAGGTCGAGCGCACTTCCTGTAAAGTGCCGTTGTAGAGACGCAATAGCAAACTGCTAGATACGTTTTCCTCGTGGGAGGATTGTATGCTGGGCAAAGAGAATGGACAAACTTTTTAAACTCATCCTCCTCCACAATGCTAAATGGGTGGAAACCCTTGATAATAAATTTTAGCAGTTACTCATCCAATTCTTTTGAGCGCTTAACAGACACTGGCCTATTGCTGCTGAAATAGCTACCTAAGGTTGCTTGTTGCTTGGTTTGGACAGTTTTTACAGTGGACGAAAAACCTGTAGCAAGTTCAGTTAAATTTACAGTTGCAATGGTACCTTGTGACGGTTCAGGTATATTGTCTTGAACGTCATCTTCACATCTTGTATGATGAGACGCTGTAGGTTTTGGTTGTTGTGGCTCCTAGTAGTGGATATCGTTGGATGTTTTGATTTCAAATGGAGTGATTACTCAAAGAACCGCAAGTTATACTTATTTCACTTGAGCAGTAGGAACACCTTGCTTTTTTTCTCATCTCCAGTAAGTTTGAAATGATTCCATATCTGGCTTCTCTTTCTCCTCAGTGAATTATCTGCACTCATCATGCACACTTATAGTTGCTTCAATCACTACTGGGTACAAATGACTGTCCAGTCTACAGTATTTGGTGATAGACAATATTGTATACCACTACAAAATCAGGAGGGGGGGGGGGGATATAATAGATTCTAAAAGGGTAGGTGGAAAAGTTGCCCATAGCAACCAATCAGCTTTTACTTATCATATACAGTCTATAATAAATGATAGGCAGGAGTGGATTGACTGCTATCAGCAACTGTTCCACTTTATTTTTATTGAAGGTTCATCAGACAGACATACATATCTCCCTATGTCTTGTGTGGAGTAATCAGACCCTACAGGATAACATGCAGCACTCAGAACTGTGTCTTACAGGATAGCATGCAGCACTCAGAACTGTGACTGTGGCTGATTGGGAGTGACAGTGTACCATGTGACCACCTGATATGCTAGGAGAATTAATGATGCCTGTATACAGTTCAGGATCAGCTCCATAGCATATGCCTGAGCACAGCAGTGCCACACATGGTAGCTTAGAGGTACTGTACTGACTCGTATGGCTGTATGAGTCATTGAGTCAGTGAGCTGATCAGTGATCTGTAATGAATCACTGAACTACTGAACTGCTTGCAAGGAGAATGACCCATGACTCGTCAGGACAATGCAGTTCAATCAGCTCCACAGAGTCCACTGACTCCATGAGCACAACAGTGACCCCTGTGGCAGCTGAGGTAAACTGACTCATGAATATTCAGTATTCACTCTCTCTCTCATACACACACACACACACACACACACACACACACACACACACACACACACACACACTGATTGGTTGCTATGGGCAACATCTCCACTTCTATAGAACTACCAGAGTATATGTACCATCATATTTCTAATTATTTCAAGTTGAATTAAAAGAAAATATTATACCAGGTTGAAAAATAAAGTGTATTTATTTTAACAGCTGTAACATATTGTGTAACAAAGGTCCAGATGTCAGAAGCAATCTCTACACCTCAATAATATACTAGACTTGGACAAATATCAGTAATTCTTACTGTACCATTACTATTATGGTTTACTGATGCATCATATTGTATAAACTGGAAGAGTACAACAAAAACCTAACAGAAAAACTATATATATATATATATATATATATATATATAAAACTCTCACATAGAGAAAAATGTCAACTTGAACAAAACTGTAACTACATTTTCAGATTATGGTTTAGAAACAGGATTTGTCCCACTTTCGATGTTGTGAGTCTGTTTCTTCTCTCTGTAAGTATTTGCCCTGCTTTTGAAAATATTCTCTCACAGGGAACTGAAGAGGCCATAACACGGAATCGCCGCTTTGACAGTTGAAAAAGTCTTGGATAGATTTCTTTTCTCTCATTCCACCAAAGTAGTGGATCCTCAGTCCTCCTTAAGATGGATTGTTGCATGTATCTGTCCAGTTCTATAATTCCTGCAGCCACTGGATTCTGTACTGCAACAACTTTGCTGATTTCTGTATCAAAATCACCCCATAGGCATGAGCTGGATTGTGAGGTTTGAGTTTCTTCCACAGGTGCTATAGGTACTTCTTCTGTAATTCTCAATCCACACACTTTTCTCTTCAGATTTTCATATGCCATGTGAAATTTAGCCTCATCTGAAAATCCGTACCTTTTAAATCTTGGGTCCAAAAGTGTTGCCTGATTGTTAAGTTTGTTATCTTCCAGGTCTTTGAATCTTCGAGCAAGTTGCTCCTTCAATGTTGTCACCATAGATGTTATTTCTGTTGGCGTTGCTTGCTCATCCAAAAATGACTCCATTTTCTTATTCATTATTTTTACAAAAAGAATCACTTTTGATCTGGGCACAGATTTTTCAGCACTAACTTCCAATGTGTCGTCTTGAAAAATCTGTAGTACATCTATTGCTTTTTCAGCAACTGTCCATTCATGGGATGTCAAGGTATTCAGGTGGTCATTCCGAGTTGTTCGCTCACTGCTATTTTTAGCAGATTTGCTAATAGGCTAAAATCCGGCAGTTCTGCGCATGCGTATGCACCGCAGGTCGCACGCGCTAAGCAATTTTACACAAAAGTACGCTATTTTACTCACGGGCGAACAAAGCTTTTAAGTCGCTCTGTTGATCGGAGAATGATTGACAGGAAGTGGGTGTTTCTGGGTGGTAACTGAGCGTTTTCTGGGAGTGTGCTAAAAAAATGCAGGCGTGCCAGCAGAAAACGCAGGAGTGGCTGGAGAAACAGGGGAGTGGCTGGCCGGACGCTGGGCGTGTTTGTGACGTCAAACCAGGAACTAAACGGACTGAGGTGATCGTAATCTAGGAGTAGGTCTGGAGCTACTCAGAAACTGCAAGGAAATACTTAATAGCAGAATTGCTAATCTTTCATTAGCAATTCTGCTATGCTAAAATACACTCCCAGAGAGCGGCGGCTTTGCGTTTGCATTGCTGCTAAAAGTAGCTAGCGAGCGAACAACTCGGAATGACCACCTCAGTTCTGTGTGTAGCACAGCTAAGGTGGCAACTACTGCATCCTTTACCTTGACGATCCTGGATATCATGTCCAAAGTAGAGTTCCATCTAGTAGGGACATCTTGGGTCAGTTTCAGCTCTGGTAGTCCCATCTGTTTCTGAGTGTCATGCAATTTTGTAAGGCCATTGGAACTTTTTTTGAAAAATTCAACAATACCTTTAATCTTAGTTATAATGATATGAATGCCAGAAACCAAAATTCCAGCATGAACTACCAAGTTCACACAATGCGCAAAACATGGTAGATGTCGCCATTTGCACAATCTGACAGCAGCTACAATGTTAGCTGCATTGTCTGTGACAACAGCGACCACCTGATTTTCTAGACCCCATTCATGCACTGTGTCTTTTAACCGTCTGCATAGATTTTCAGAAGTGTGTCTTTCCTGCATTTCAAGACATTCTAAGAGAACTGAACGTAGCTGACATTCTGAATTAATAAAATGCGCTGTGATTGCATTAAAACTTTGATTATTCAAAGAAGTTCATGAGTCTGTAGTTAAGTGTACAGAGGGAAAAGGTAGCAGGTGCACTTTCTCACACTAGCTCAACCTGTAGTAACCAGAGGCACTTAGCATATTCCTGGCCAGGGCTATGAGCTTACCCACCGCATCGAGGTAGCCTCTCATTGGGTAAGTCCCTAACACTAACTATAGGGGTTCAGGTCCGGGAGGCAGGACACCCCAGAGCCACCCAGCCAGACAACCCCAGGGCATCGCAGGAGTGATAAAAATATAGGGTTAAAGAGGTAGGACAGGCTGTTGCTGCATGTGTGAATAATGTGAGGCGTAAAAGAAAATTATGTGAAGGTTACATATATATAAAACAAACTATAAGTGCCATGGAGTGATGAAATAGTGTTAAATTGCGATGCCCCAGGGACACCCAGCCACGGCAGGCACAGGGAGCCCCGCACCCCAGAGAATTCCCCCCATTATGGACTGCCGTAGTAAACAAAATGTAGGCGTCTTACCTCAGTGTGCTAATTCCAAATGTAAAGGCTAGAGTGTTGGACTATTTAAAATCAGAGGGGTGGGTGGGGCAGGGTGCTAAATTAGGGTGAAGGTGTCTCCTACCTTCAAAAATGTATGAATACATCAGTTACAGAGGGAAAAAGGCCCTAATTTGCACACCTTAATTAGGGAGTGAGGTGCTACTCTGCTGGAGACTTAGTAAAGTGTACAGAGGGAAAAGGTAGCAAGTGCACTATCTCACACTAGCTCAACCTGTAGTAACCAGAAGCACTTAGCATATTCCTGGCCAGGGCTATGAGCTTACCCACTGCATCAAGGTAGCCTCTCATTGGGTAAGTCCCTAACACTAACTATAGGGGTTCAGGTCCGTGGGGCAGGACACCCGAGAGCCACCCAGCCAGACAACCCCAGGGCATCGCAGGAGTGATAAAAATATAGGGTTAAAGAGGTAGGACAGGCTGTTGCTGCATGTGTGAATAATGTGAGGAGTAAAAGAAAATTTTGTGAAGGTGTTACATATATATAAAACAAACTATAAGTGCCATGGAGTGATGAAATAGTGTTAAATTGCGATGCCCCAGGGACACCCAGCCACGGCAGGCACAGGGAGCCCCGCACCCCAGAGAGTTCCCCCCATTATGGACTGCCATATTAAACAAAATGTAGGAGTCTTACCTCAGTGTGCTCATTCCAAATGTAAAGGCTAGAGTGTTGGACTATTTAAAATCAGAGGGGTGGGTGGGGCAGGGTGCTAAATTAGGGTGAAGGTGTCTCCTACCTTCAAAAATGTATAAATACATCAGTTACAGAGGGAAAAAGGCCCTAATTTGCACACCTTAATTAGGTAGTGAGGTGCTACTCTGCTTGAGACTTAGTAAAGTGTACAGAGGGAAAAGGTAGCAAGTGCACTATCTCACACTAGCTCAACCTGTAGTAACCAGAGGCACTTAGCATATTCCTGGCCAGGGCTATGAGCTTACCCACCGCATCAAGGTAGCCTCTCATTGGGTAAGTCCCTAACACTAACTATAGGGGTTCAGGTCCGGGGAGCAGGACACCCCAGAGCCACCCAGCCAGACAACCCCAGGGCATCGCAGGGGTGATAAAAATATAGGGTTAAAGAGGTAGGACAGGCTGTTGCTGCATGTGTGAATAATGTGAGGAGTAAAAGAAAATTATGTAAAGGTGTTACATATATATAAAACAAACTATAAGTGCCATGGAGTGATGAAATAGTGTTAAATTGTGATGCCCCAGGGACACCCAGTCACGGCAGGCAATGTTTGAATCTTTGGCAGAAATTTAATCACCATACAAAGTAATTGATTCTTTAGTGGCAGGTGGAGTACTTTCTTCAAAATTTCCTAGACAAATTTAAAGTCACTATATTCTTCTTGTTTTTCCACAATAATATTGCCATTTTGCAATTGATATAGTGGTTGCAGTAGTTCTGATGTTTCTGAGGCTTCTTCAAGGGTATCCTGGATATCATGTCCAAAGTAGAGTTCCATCTAGTAGGGACATCTTGGGTCAGTTTCAGCTCAGGTAGTCCCATCTGTTTCTGAGTGTCATGCAATTTTGTAAGGCCATTGGAACTTTTTTTGAAAAATTCAACAATACCTTTAATCTTAGTTTTAATGATATGAATGCCAGAAACCAAAATTCCAGCATGAACTACCAAGATCACACAATGCGCAAAAACATGGTAGATGTCGCCATTTGCACAATCTGACAGCAGCTACAATGTTAGCTGCATTGTCTGTGACAACAGCAACCACCTTATTTTCTAGACCCCATTCATGCACTGTGTCTTTTAACCGTCTGCATAGATTTTCAGAAGTGTGTCTTTCCTGCATTTCAAGACATTCTAAGAGAACTGAACGTAGCTGACATTCTGAATTAATAAAATGTGCTGTGATTGCATTAAAACTTTGATTATTCAAAGAAGTCCATGAGTCTGTAGTTAAGCAAACTGCATCAGCTTCTTGCAAGGTCGAGCGCACTTCCTGTAAAGTGCCGTTGTAGAGACGCAATAGCAAACTGCTAGATACGTTTTCCTCGTGGGAGGATTGTATGCTGGGCAAAGAGAATGGACAAACTTTTTAAACTCATCCTCCTCCACAATGCTAAATGGGTGGAAACCCTTGATAATAAATTTTAGCAGTTACTCATCCAATTCTTTTGAGCGCTTAACAGACACTGGCCTATTGCTGCTGAAATAGCTACCTAAGGTTGCTTGTTGCTTGGTTTGGACAGTTTTTACAGTGGACGAAAAACCTGTAGCAAGTTCAGTTAAATTTACAGTTGCAATGGTACCTTGTGACGGTTCAGGTATATTGTCTTGAACGTCATCTTCACATCTTGTATGATGAGACGCTGTAGGTTTTGGTTGTTGTGGCTCCTAGTAGTGGATATCGTTGGATGTTTTGATTTCAAATGGAGTGATTACTCAAAGAACCGCAAGTTATACTTATTTCACTTGAGCAGTAGGAACACCTTGCTTTTTTTCTCATCTCCAGTAAGTTTGAAATGATTCCATATCTGGCTTCTCTTTCTCCTCAGTGAATTATCTGCACTCATCATGCACACTTATAGTTGCTTCAATCACTACTGGGTACAAATGACTGTCCAGTCTACAGTATTTGGTGATAGACAATATTGTATACCACTACAAAATCAGGAGGGGGGGGGGGGGATATAATAGATTCTAAAAGGGTAGGTGGAAAAGTTGCCCATAGCAACCAATCAGCTTTTACTTATCATATACAGTCTATAATAAATGATAGGCAGGAGTGGATTGACTGCTATCAGCAACTGTTCCACTTTATTTTTATTGAAGGTTCATCAGACAGACATACATATCTCCCTATGTCTTGTGTGGAGTAATCAGACCCTACAGGATAACATGCAGCACTCAGAACTGTGTCTTACAGGATAGCATGCAGCACTCAGAACTGTGACTGTGGCTGATTGGGAGTGACAGTGTACCATGTGACCACCTGATATGCTAGGAGAATTAATGATGCCTGTATACAGTTCAGGATCAGCTCCATAGCATATGCCTGAGCACAGCAGTGCCACACATGGTAGCTTAGAGGTACTGTACTGACTCGTATGGCTGTATGAGTCATTGAGTCAGTGAGCTGATCAGTGATCTGTAATGAATCACTGAACTACTGAACTGCTTGCAAGGAGAATGACCCATGACTCGTCAGGACAATGCAGTTCAATCAGCTCCACAGAGTCCACTGACTCCATGAGCACAACAGTGACCCCTGTGGCAGCTGAGGTAAACTGACTCATGAATATTCAGTATTCACTCTCTCTCTCATACACACACACACACACACACACACACACACACACACACACACACACACACACACACTGATTGGTTGCTATGGGCAACATCTCCACTTCTATAGAACTACCAGAGTATATGTACCATCATATTTCTAATTATTTCAAGTTGAATTAAAAGAAAATATTATACCAGGTTGAAAAATAAAGTGTATTTATTTTAACAGCTGTAACATATTGTGTAACAAAGGTCCAGATGTCAGAAGCAATCTCTACACCTCAATAATATACTAGACTTGGACAAATATCAGTAATTCTTACTGTACCATTACTATTATGGTTTACTGATGCATCATATTGTATAAACTGGAAGAGTACAACAAAAACCTAACAGAAAAACTATATATATATATATATATATATATATAAAACTCTCACATAGAGAAAAATGTCAACTTGAACAAAACTGTAACTACATTTTCAGATTATGGTTTAGAAACAGGATTTGTCCCACTTTCGATGTTGTGAGTCTGTTTCTTCTCTCTGTAAGTATTTGCCCTGCTTTTGAAAATATTCTCTCACAGGGAACTGAAGAGGCCATAACACGGAATCGCCGCTTTGACAGTTGAAAAAGTCTTGGATAGATTTCTTTTCTCTCATTCCACCAAAGTAGTGGATCCTCAGTCCTCCTTAAGATGGATTGTTGCATGTATCTGTCCAGTTCTATAATTCCTGCAGCCACTGGATTCTGTACTGCAACAACTTTGCTGATTTCTGTATCAAAATCACCCCATAGGCATGAGCTGGATTGTGAGGTTTGAGTTTCTTCCACAGGTGCTATAGGTACTTCTTCTGTAATTCTCAATCCACACACTTTTCTCTTCAGATTTTCATATGCCATGTGAAATTTAGCCTCATCTGAAAATCCGTACCTTTTAAATCTTGGGTCCAAAAGTGTTGCCTGATTGTTAAGTTTGTTATCTTCCAGGTCTTTGAATCTTCGAGCAAGTTGCTCCTTCAATGTTGTCACCATAGATGTTATTTCTGTTGGCGTTGCTTGCTCATCCAAAAATGACTCCATTTTCTTATTCATTATTTTTACAAAAAGAATCACTTTTGATCTGGGCACAGATTTTTCAGCACTAACTTCCAATGTGTCGTCTTGAAAAATCTGTAGTACATCTATTGCTTTTTCAGCAACTGTCCATTCATGGGATGTCAAGGTATTCAGGTGGTCATTCCGAGTTGTTCGCTCACTGCTATTTTTAGCAGATTTGCTAATAGGCTAAAATCCGGCAGTTCTGCGCATGCGTATGCACCGCAGGTCGCACGCGCTAAGCAATTTTACACAAAAGTACGCTATTTTACTCACGGGCGAACAAAGCTTTTAAGTCGCTCTGTTGATCGGAGAATGATTGACAGGAAGTGGGTGTTTCTGGGTGGTAACTGAGCGTTTTCTGGGAGTGTGCTAAAAAAATGCAGGCGTGCCAGCAGAAAACGCAGGAGTGGCTGGAGAAACAGGGGAGTGGCTGGCCGGACGCTGGGCGTGTTTGTGACGTCAAACCAGGAACTAAACGGACTGAGGTGATCGTAATCTAGGAGTAGGTCTGGAGCTACTCAGAAACTGCAAGGAAATACTTAATAGCAGAATTGCTAATCTTTCATTAGCAATTCTGCTATGCTAAAATACACTCCCAGAGAGCGGCGGCTTTGCGTTTGCATTGCTGCTAAAAGTAGCTAGCGAGCGAACAACTCGGAATGACCACCTCAGTTCTGTGTGTAGCACAGCTAAGGTGGCAACTACTGCATCCTTTACCTTGACGATCCTGGATATCATGTCCAAAGTAGAGTTCCATCTAGTAGGGACATCTTGGGTCAGTTTCAGCTCTGGTAGTCCCATCTGTTTCTGAGTGTCATGCAATTTTGTAAGGCCATTGGAACTTTTTTTGAAAAATTCAACAATACCTTTAATCTTAGTTATAATGATATGAATGCCAGAAACCAAAATTCCAGCATGAACTACCAAGTTCACACAATGCGCAAAACATGGTAGATGTCGCCATTTGCACAATCTGACAGCAGCTACAATGTTAGCTGCATTGTCTGTGACAACAGCGACCACCTGATTTTCTAGACCCCATTCATGCACTGTGTCTTTTAACCGTCTGCATAGATTTTCAGAAGTGTGTCTTTCCTGCATTTCAAGACATTCTAAGAGAACTGAACGTAGCTGACATTCTGAATTAATAAAATGCGCTGTGATTGCATTAAAACTTTGATTATTCAAAGAAGTTCATGAGTCTGTAGTTAAGTGTACAGAGGGAAAAGGTAGCAGGTGCACTTTCTCACACTAGCTCAACCTGTAGTAACCAGAGGCACTTAGCATATTCCTGGCCAGGGCTATGAGCTTACCCACCGCATCGAGGTAGCCTCTCATTGGGTAAGTCCCTAACACTAACTATAGGGGTTCAGGTCCGGGAGGCAGGACACCCCAGAGCCACCCAGCCAGACAACCCCAGGGCATCGCAGGAGTGATAAAAATATAGGGTTAAAGAGGTAGGACAGGCTGTTGCTGCATGTGTGAATAATGTGAGGCGTAAAAGAAAATTATGTGAAGGTTACATATATATAAAACAAACTATAAGTGCCATGGAGTGATGAAATAGTGTTAAATTGCGATGCCCCAGGGACACCCAGCCACGGCAGGCACAGGGAGCCCCGCACCCCAGAGAATTCCCCCCATTATGGACTGCCGTAGTAAACAAAATGTAGGCGTCTTACCTCAGTGTGCTAATTCCAAATGTAAAGGCTAGAGTGTTGGACTATTTAAAATCAGAGGGGTGGGTGGGGCAGGGTGCTAAATTAGGGTGAAGGTGTCTCCTACCTTCAAAAATGTATGAATACATCAGTTACAGAGGGAAAAAGGCCCTAATTTGCACACCTTAATTAGGGAGTGAGGTGCTACTCTGCTGGAGACTTAGTAAAGTGTACAGAGGGAAAAGGTAGCAAGTGCACTATCTCACACTAGCTCAACCTGTAGTAACCAGAAGCACTTAGCATATTCCTGGCCAGGGCTATGAGCTTACCCACTGCATCAAGGTAGCCTCTCATTGGGTAAGTCCCTAACACTAACTATAGGGGTTCAGGTCCGTGGGGCAGGACACCCGAGAGCCACCCAGCCAGACAACCCCAGGGCATCGCAGGAGTGATAAAAATATAGGGTTAAAGAGGTAGGACAGGCTGTTGCTGCATGTGTGAATAATGTGAGGAGTAAAAGAAAATTTTGTGAAGGTGTTACATATATATAAAACAAACTATAAGTGCCATGGAGTGATGAAATAGTGTTAAATTGCGATGCCCCAGGGACACCCAGCCACGGCAGGCACAGGGAGCCCCGCACCCCAGAGAGTTCCCCCCATTATGGACTGCCATATTAAACAAAATGTAGGAGTCTTACCTCAGTGTGCTCATTCCAAATGTAAAGGCTAGAGTGTTGGACTATTTAAAATCAGAGGGGTGGGTGGGGCAGGGTGCTAAATTAGGGTGAAGGTGTCTCCTACCTTCAAAAATGTATAAATACATCAGTTACAGAGGGAAAAAGGCCCTAATTTGCACACCTTAATTAGGTAGTGAGGTGCTACTCTGCTTGAGACTTAGTAAAGTGTACAGAGGGAAAAGGTAGCAAGTGCACTATCTCACACTAGCTCAACCTGTAGTAACCAGAGGCACTTAGCATATTCCTGGCCAGGGCTATGAGCTTACCCACCGCATCAAGGTAGCCTCTCATTGGGTAAGTCCCTAACACTAACTATAGGGGTTCAGGTCCGGGGAGCAGGACACCCCAGAGCCACCCAGCCAGACAACCCCAGGGCATCGCAGGGGTGATAAAAATATAGGGTTAAAGAGGTAGGACAGGCTGTTGCTGCATGTGTGAATAATGTGAGGAGTAAAAGAAAATTATGTAAAGGTGTTACATATATATAAAACAAACTATAAGTGCCATGGAGTGATGAAATAGTGTTAAATTGTGATGCCCCAGGGACACCCAGTCACGGCAGGCAATGTTTGAATCTTTGGCAGAAATTTAATCACCATACAAAGTAATTGATTCTTTAGTGGCAGGTGGAGTACTTTCTTCAAAATTTCCTAGACAAATTTAAAGTCACTATATTCTTCTTGTTTTTCCACAATAATATTGCCATTTTGCAATTGATATAGTGGTTGCAGTAGTTCTGATGTTTCTGAGGCTTCTTCAAGGGTATCCTGGATATCATGTCCAAAGTAGAGTTCCATCTAGTAGGGACATCTTGGGTCAGTTTCAGCTCAGGTAGTCCCATCTGTTTCTGAGTGTCATGCAATTTTGTAAGGCCATTGGAACTTTTTTTGAAAAATTCAACAATACCTTTAATCTTAGTTTTAATGATATGAATGCCAGAAACCAAAATTCCAGCATGAACTACCAAGATCACACAATGCGCAAAAACATGGTAGATGTCGCCATTTGCACAATCTGACAGCAGCTACAATGTTAGCTGCATTGTCTGTGACAACAGCAACCACCTTATTTTCTAGACCCCATTCATGCACTGTGTCTTTTAACCGTCTGCATAGATTTTCAGAAGTGTGTCTTTCCTGCATTTCAAGACATTCTAAGAGAACTGAACGTAGCTGACATTCTGAATTAATAAAATGTGCTGTGATTGCATTAAAACTTTGATTATTCAAAGAAGTCCATGAGTCTGTAGTTAAGCAAACTGCATCAGCTTCTTGCAAGGTCGAGCGCACTTCCTGTAAAGTGCCGTTGTAGAGACGCAATAGCAAACTGCTAGATACGTTTTCCTCGTGGGAGGATTGTATGCTGGGCAAAGAGAATGGACAAACTTTTTAAACTCATCCTCCTCCACAATGCTAAATGGGTGGAAACCCTTGATAATAAATTTTAGCAGTTACTCATCCAATTCTTTTGAGCGCTTAACAGACACTGGCCTATTGCTGCTGAAATAGCTACCTAAGGTTGCTTGTTGCTTGGTTTGGACAGTTTTTACAGTGGACGAAAAACCTGTAGCAAGTTCAGTTAAATTTACAGTTGCAATGGTACCTTGTGACGGTTCAGGTATATTGTCTTGAACGTCATCTTCACATCTTGTATGATGAGACGCTGTAGGTTTTGGTTGTTGTGGCTCCTAGTAGTGGATATCGTTGGATGTTTTGATTTCAAATGGAGTGATTACTCAAAGAACCGCAAGTTATACTTATTTCACTTGAGCAGTAGGAACACCTTGCTTTTTTTCTCATCTCCAGTAAGTTTGAAATGATTCCATATCTGGCTTCTCTTTCTCCTCAGTGAATTATCTGCACTCATCATGCACACTTATAGTTGCTTCAATCACTACTGGGTACAAATGACTGTCCAGTCTACAGTATTTGGTGATAGACAATATTGTATACCACTACAAAATCAGGAGGGGGGGGGGGGGATATAATAGATTCTAAAAGGGTAGGTGGAAAAGTTGCCCATAGCAACCAATCAGCTTTTACTTATCATATACAGTCTATAATAAATGATAGGCAGGAGTGGATTGACTGCTATCAGCAACTGTTCCACTTTATTTTTATTGAAGGTTCATCAGACAGACATACATATCTCCCTATGTCTTGTGTGGAGTAATCAGACCCTACAGGATAACATGCAGCACTCAGAACTGTGTCTTACAGGATAGCATGCAGCACTCAGAACTGTGACTGTGGCTGATTGGGAGTGACAGTGTACCATGTGACCACCTGATATGCTAGGAGAATTAATGATGCCTGTATACAGTTCAGGATCAGCTCCATAGCATATGCCTGAGCACAGCAGTGCCACACATGGTAGCTTAGAGGTACTGTACTGACTCGTATGGCTGTATGAGTCATTGAGTCAGTGAGCTGATCAGTGATCTGTAATGAATCACTGAACTACTGAACTGCTTGCAAGGAGAATGACCCATGACTCGTCAGGACAATGCAGTTCAATCAGCTCCACAGAGTCCACTGACTCCATGAGCACAACAGTGACCCCTGTGGCAGCTGAGGTAAACTGACTCATGAATATTCAGTATTCACTCTCTCTCTCATACATACACACACACACACACACACACACACACACACACACACACACACACACTGATTGGTTGCTATGGGCAACATCTCCACTTCTATAGAACTACCAGAGTATATGTACCATCATATTTCTAATTATTTCAAGTTGAATTAAAAGAAAATATTATACCAGGTTGAAAAATAAAGTGTATTTATTTTAACAGCTGTAACATATTGTGTAACAAAGGTCCAGATGTCAGAAGCAATCTCTACACCTCAATAATATACTAGACTTGGACAAATATCAGTAATTCTTACTGTACCATTACTATTATGGTTTACTGATGCATCATATTGTATAAACTGGAAGAGTACAACAAAAACCTAACAGAAAAACTATATATATATATATATATATATATATATATATATATATATATATAACTCTCACATAGAGAAAAATGTCAACTTGAACAAAACTGTAACTACATTTTCAGATTATGGTTTAGAAACAGGATTTGTCCCACTTTCGATGTTGTGAGTCTGTTTCTTCTCTCTGTAAGTATTTGCCCTGCTTTTGAAAATATTCTCTCACAGGGAACTGAAGAGGCCATAACACGGAATCGCCGCTTTGACAGTTGAAAAAGTCTTGGATAGATTTCTTTTCTCTCATTCCACCAAAGTAGTGGATCCTCAGTCCTCCTTAAAATGGATTGTTGCATGTATCTGTCCAGTTCTATAATTCCTGCAGCCACTGGATTCTGTACTGCAACAACTTTGCTGATTTCTGTATCAAAATCACCCCATAGGCATGAGCTGGATTGTGAGGTTTGAGTTTCTTCCACAGGTGCTATAGGTACTTCTTCTGTAATTCTCAATCCACACACTTTTCTCTTCAGATTTTCATATGCCATGTGAAATTTAGCCTCATCTGAAAATCCGTACCTTTTAAATCTTGGGTCCAAAAGTGTTGCCTGATTGTTAAGTTTGTTATCTTCCAGGTCTTTGAATCTTCGAGCAAGTTGCTCCTTCAATGTTGTCACCATAGATGTTATTTCTGTTGGCGTTGCTTGCTCATCCAAAAATGACTCCATTTTCTTATTCATTATTTTTACAAAAAGAATCACTTTTGATCTGGGCACAGATTTTTCAGCACTAACTTCCAATGTGTCGTCTTGAAAAATCTGTAGTACATCTATTGCTTTTTCAGCAACTGTCCATTCATGGGATGTCAAGGTATTCAGGTGGTCATTCCGAGTTGTTCGCTCACTGCTATTTTTAGCAGATTTGCTAATAGGCTAAAATCCGGCAGTTCTGCGCATGCGTATGCACCGCAGGTCGCACGCGCTAAGCAATTTTACACAAAAGTACGCTATTTTACTCACGGGCGAACAAAGCTTTTAAGTCGCTCTGTTGATCGGAGAATGATTGACAGGAAGTGGGTGTTTCTGGGTGGTAACTGAGCGTTTTCTGGGAGTGTGCTAAAAAAATGCAGGCGTGCCAGCAGAAAACGCAGGAGTGGCTGGAGAAACAGGGGAGTGGCTGGCCGGACGCTGGGCGTGTTTGTGACGTCAAACCAGGAACTAAACGGACTGAGGTGATCGCAATCTAGGAGTAGGTCTGGAGCTACTCAGAAACTGCAAGGAAATACTTAATAGCAGAATTGCTAATCTTTCATTAGCAATTCTGCTATGCTAAAATACACTCCCAGAGAGCGGCGGCTTTGCGTTTGCATTGCTGCTAAAAGTAGCTAGCGAGCGAACAACTCGGAATGACCACCTCAGTTCTGTGTGTAGCACAGCTAAGGTGGCAACTACTGCATCCTTTACCTTGACGATCCTGGATATCATGTCCAAAGTAGAGTTCCATCTAGTAGGGACATCTTGGGTCAGTTTCAGCTCTGGTAGTCCCATCTGTTTCTGAGTGTCATGCAATTTTGTAAGGCCATTGGAACTTTTTTTGAAAAATTCAACAATACCTTTAATCTTAGTTATAATGATATGAATGCCAGAAACCAAAATTCCAGCATGAACTACCAAGTTCACACAATGCGCAAAACATGGTAGATGTCGCCATTTGCACAATCTGACAGCAGCTACAATGTTAGCTGCATTGTCTGTGACAACAGCGACCACCTGATTTTCTAGACCCCATTCATGCACTGTGTCTTTTAACCGTCTGCATAGATTTTCAGAAGTGTGTCTTTCCTGCATTTCAAGACATTCTAAGAGAACTGAACGTAGCTGACATTCTGAATTAATAAAATGCGCTGTGATTGCATTAAAACTTTGATTATTCAAAGAAGTTCATGAGTCTGTAGTTAAGTGTACAGAGGGAAAAGGTAGCAGGTGCACTGTCTCACACTAGCTCAACCTGTAGTAACCAGAGGCACTTAGCATATTCCTGGCCAGGGCTATGAGCTTACCCACCGCATCGAGGTAGCCTCTCATTGGGTAAGTCCCTAACACTAACTATAGGGGTTCAGGTCCGGGAGGCAGGACACCCCAGAGCCACCCAGCCAGACAACCCCAGGGCATCGCAGGAGTGATAAAAAATATAGGGTTAAAGAGGTAGGACAGGCTGTTGCTGCATGTGTGAATAATGTGAGGCGTAAAAGAAAATTATGTGAAGGTTACATATATATAAAACAAACTATAAGTGCCATGGAGTGATGAAATAGTGTTAAATTGCGATGCCCCAGGGACACCCAGCCACGGCAGGCACAGGGAGCCCCGCACCCCAGAGAATTCCCCCCATTATGGACTGCCGTAGTAAACAAAATGTAGGCGTCTTACCTCAGTGTGCTAATTCCAAATGTAAAGGCTAGAGTGTTGGACTATTTAAAATCAGAGGGGTGGGTGGGGCAGGGTGCTAAATTAGGGTGAAGGTGTCTCCTACCTTCAAAAATGTATGAATACATCAGTTACAGAGGGAAAAAGGCCCTAATTTGCACACCTTAATTAGGGAGTGAGGTGCTACTCTGCTGGAGACTTAGTAAAGTGTACAGAGGGAAAAGGTAGCAAGTGCACTATCTCACACTAGCTCAACCTGTAGTAACCAGAAGCACTTAGCATATTCCTGGCCAGGGCTATGAGCTTACCCACTGCATCAAGGTAGCCTCTCATTGGGTAAGTCCCTAACACTAACTATAGGGGTTCAGGTCCGTGGGGCAGGACACCCGAGAGCCACCCAGCCAGACAACCCCAGGGCATCGCAGGAGTGATAAAAATATAGGGTTAAAGAGGTAGGACAGGCTGTTGCTGCATGTGTGAATAATGTGAGGAGTAAAAGAAAATTTTGTGAAGGTGTTACATATATATAAAACAAACTATAAGTGCCATGGAGTGATGAAATAGTGTTAAATTGCGATGCCCCAGGGACACCCAGCCACGGCAGGCACAGGGAGCCCCGCACCCCAGAGAGTTCCCCCCATTATGGACTGCCATATTAAACAAAATGTAGGAGTCTTACCTCAGTGTGCTCATTCCAAATGTAAAGGCTAGAGTGTTGGACTATTTAAAATCAGAGGGGTGGGTGGGGCAGGGTGCTAAATTAGGGTGAAGGTGTCTCCTACCTTCAAAAATGTATAAATACATCAGTTACAGAGGGAAAAAGGCCCTAATTTGCACACCTTAATTAGGTAGTGAGGTGCTACTCTGCTTGAGACTTAGTAAAGTGTACAGAGGGAAAAGGTAGCAAGTGCACTATCTCACACTAGCTCAACCTGTAGTAACCAGAGGCACTTAGCATATTCCTGGCCAGGGCTATGAGCTTACCCACCGCATCAAGGTAGCCTCTCATTGGGTAAGTCCCTAACACTAACTATAGGGGTTCAGGTCCGGGGAGCAGGACACCCCAGAGCCACCCAGCCAGACAACCCCAGGGCATCGCAGGGGTGATAAAAATATAGGGTTAAAGAGGTAGGACAGGCTGTTGCTGCATGTGTGAATAATGTGAGGAGTAAAAAAAAATTATGTAAAGGTGTTACATATATATAAAACAAACTATAAGTGCCATGGAGTGATGAAATAGTGTTAAATTGTGATGCCCCAGGGACACCCAGTCACGGCAGGCAATGTTTGAATCTTTGGCAGAAATTTAATCACCATACAAAGTAATTGATTCTTTAGTGGCAGGTGGAGTACTTTCTTCAAAATTTCCTAGACAAATTTAAAGTCACTATATTCTTCTTGTTTTTCCACAATAATATTGCCATTTTGCAATTGATATAGTGGTTGCAGTAGTTCTGATGTTTCTGAGGCTTCTTCAAGGGTATCCTGGATATCATGTCCAAAGTAGAGTTCCATCTAGTAGGGACATCTTGGGTCAGTTTCAGCTCTGGTAGTCCCATCTGTTTCTGAGTGTCATGCAATTTTGTAAGGCCATTGGAACTTTTTTTGAAAAATTCAACAATACCTTTAATCTTAGTTATAATGATATGAATGCCAGAAACCAAAATTTCAGCATGAACTACCAAGATCACACAATGCGCAAAAACATGGTAGATGTCGCCATTTGCACAATCTGACAGCAGCTACAATGTTAGCTGCATTGTCTGTGACAACAGCAACCACCTTATTTTCTAGACCCCATTCATGCACTGTGTCTTTTAACCGTCTGCATAGATTTTCAGAAGTGTGTCTTTCCTGCATTTCAAGACATTCTAAGAGAACTGAACGTAGCTGACATTCTGAATTAATAAAATGTGCTGTGATTGCATTAAAACTTTGATTATTCAAAGAAGTCCATGAGTCTGTAGTTAAGCAAACTGCATCAGCTTCTTGCAAGGTCGAGCGCACTTCCTGTAAAGTGCCGTTGTAGAGACGCAATAGCAAACTGCTAGATACGTTTTCCTCGTGGGAGGATTGTATGCTGGGCAAAGAGAATGGACAAACTTTTTAAACTCATCCTCCTCCACAATGCTAAATGGGTGGAAACCCTTGATAATAAATTTTAGCAGTTACTCATCCAATTCTTTTGAGCGCTTAACAGACACTGGCCTATTGCTGCTGAAATAGCTACCTAAGGTTGCTTGTTGCTTGGTTTGGACAGTTTTTACAGTGGACGAAAAACCTGTAGCAAGTTCAGTTAAATTTACAGTTGCAATGGTACCTTGTGACGGTTCAGGTATATTGTCTTGAACGTCATCTTCACATCTTGTATGATGAGACGCTGTAGGTTTTGGTTGTTGTGGCTCCTAGTAGTGGATATCGTTGGATGTTTTGATTTCAAATGGAGTGATTACTCAAAGAACCGCAAGTTATACTTATTTCACTTGAGCAGTAGGAACACCTTGCTTTTTTTCTCATCTCCAGTAAGTTTGAAATGATTCCATATCTGGCTTCTCTTTCTCCTCAGTGAATTATCTGCACTCATCATGCACACTTATAGTTGCTTCAATCACTACTGGGTACAAATGACTGTCCAGTCTACAGTATTTGGTGATAGACAATATTGTATACCACTACAAAATCAGGAGGGGGGGGGGGGATATAATAGATTCTAAAAGGGTAGGTGGAAAAGTTGCCCATAGCAACCAATCAGCTTTTACTTATCATATACAGTCTATAATAAATGATAGGCAGGAGTGGATTGACTGCTATCAGCAACTGTTCCACTTTATTTTTATTGAAGGTTCATCAGACAGACATACATATCTCCCTATGTCTTGTGTGGAGTAATCAGACCCTACAGGATAACATGCAGCACTCAGAACTGTGTCTTACAGGATAGCATGCAGCACTCAGAACTGTGACTGTGGCTGATTGGGAGTGACAGTGTACCATGTGACCACCTGATATGCTAGGAGAATTAATGATGCCTGTATACAGTTCAGGATCAGCTCCATAGCATATGCCTGAGCACAGCAGTGCCACACATGGTAGCTTAGAGGTACTGTACTGACTCGTATGGCTGTATGAGTCATTGAGTCAGTGAGCTGATCAGTGATCTGTAATGAATCACTGAACTACTGAACTGCTTGCAAGGAGAATGACCCATGACTCGTCAGGACAATGCAGTTCAATCAGCTCCACAGAGTCCACTGACTCCATGAGCACAACAGTGACCCCTGTGGCAGCTGAGGTAAACTGACTCATGAATATTCAGTATTCACTCTCTCTCATACACACACACACACACACACACACACACACACACACACTGATTGGTTGCTATGGGCAACATCTCCACTTCTATAGAACTACCAGAGTATATGTACCATCATATTTCTAATTATTTCAAGTTGAATTAAAAGAAAATATTATACCAGGTTGAAAAATAAAGTGTATTTATTTTAACAGCTGTAACATATTGTGTAACAAAGGTCCAGATGTCAGAAGCAATCTCTACACCTCAATAATATACTAGACTTGGACAAATATCAGTAATTCTTACTGTACCATTACTATTATGGTTTACTGATGCATCATATTGTATAAACTGGAAGAGTACAACAAAAACCTAACAGAAAAACTATATATATATATATATATATATATATATATATATATATATATATATATATATATATAAAACTCTCACATAGAGAAAAATGTCAACTTGAACAAAACTGTAACTACATTTTCAGATTATGGTTTAGAAACAGGATTTGTCCCACTTTCGATGTTGTGAGTCTGTTTCTTCTCTCTGTAAGTATTTGCCCTGCTTTTGAAAATATTCTCTCACAGGGAACTGAAGAGGCCATAACACGGAATCGCCGCTTTGACAGTTGAAAAAGTCTTGGATAGATTTCTTTTCTCTCATTCCACCAAAGTAGTGGATCCTCAGTCCTCCTTAAGATGGATTGTTGCATGTATCTGTCCAGTTCTATAATTCCTGCAGCCACTGGATTCTGTACTGCAACAACTTTGCTGATTTCTGTATCAAAATCACCCCATAGGCATGAGCTGGATTGTGAGGTTTGAGTTTCTTCCACAGGTGCTATAGGTACTTCTTCTGTAATTCTCAATCCACACACTTTTCTCTTCAGATTTTCATATGCCATGTGAAATTTAGCCTCATCTGAAAATCCGTACCTTTTAAATCTTGGGTCCAAAAGTGTTGCCTGATTGTTAAGTTTGTTATCTTCCAGGTCTTTGAATCTTCGAGCAAGTTGCTCCTTCAATGTTGTCACCATAGATGTTATTTCTGTTGGCGTTGCTTGCTCATCCAAAAATGACTCCATTTTCTTATTCATTATTTTTACAAAAAGAATCACTTTTGATCTGGGCACAGATTTTTCAGCACTAACTTCCAATGTGTCGTCTTGAAAAATCTGTAGTACATCTATTGCTTTTTCAGCAACTGTCCATTCATGGGATGTCAAGGTATTCAGGTGGTCATTCCGAGTTGTTCGCTCACTGCTATTTTTAGCAGATTTGCTAATAGGCTAAAATCCGGCAGTTCTGCGCATGCGTATGCACCGCAGGTCGCACGCGCTAAGCAATTTTACACAAAAGTACGCTATTTTACTCACGGGCGAACAAAGCTTTTAAGTCGCTCTGTTGATCGGAGAATGATTGACAGGAAGTGGGTGTTTCTGGGTGGTAACTGAGCGTTTTCTGGGAGTGTGCAAAAAAAATGCAGGCGTGCCAGCAGAAAACGCAGGAGTGGCTGGAGAAACAGGGGAGTGGCTGGCCGGACGCTGGGCGTGTTTGTGACGTCAAACCAGGAACTAAACGGACTGAGGTGATCGTAATCTAGGAGTAGGTCTGGAGCTACTCAGAAACTGCAAGGAAATACTTAATAGCAGAATTGCTAATCTTTCATTAGCAATTCTGCTATGCTAAAATACACTCCCAGAGAGCGGCGGCTTTGCGTTTGCATTGCTGCTAAAAGTAGCTAGCGAGCGAACAACTCGGAATGACCACCTCAGTTCTGTGTGTAGCACAGCTAAGGTGGCAACTACTGCATCCTTTACCTTGACGATCCTGGATATCATGTCCAAAGTAGAGTTCCATCTAGTAGGGACATCTTGGGTCAGTTTCAGCTCTGGTAGTCCCATCTGTTTCTGAGTGTCATGCAATTTTGTAAGGCCATTGGAACTTTTTTTGAAAAATTCAACAATACCTTTAATCTTAGTTATAATGATATGAATGCCAGAAACCAAAATTCCAGCATGAACTACCAAGTTCACACAATGCGCAAAACATGGTAGATGTCGCCATTTGCACAATCTGACAGCAGCTACAATGTTAGCTGCATTGTCTGTGACAACAGCGACCACCTGATTTTCTAGACCCCATTCATGCACTGTGTCTTTTAACCGTCTGCATAGATTTTCAGAAGTGTGTCTTTCCTGCATTTCAAGACATTCTAAGAGAACTGAACGTAGCTGACATTCTGAATTAATAAAATGCGCTGTGATTGCATTAAAACTTTGATTATTCAAAGAAGTTCATGAGTCTGTAGTTAAGTGTACAGAGGGAAAAGGTAGCAGGTGCACTGTCTCACACTAGCTCAACCTGTAGTAACCAGAGGCACTTAGCATATTCCTGGCCAGGGCTATGAGCTTACCCACCGCATCGAGGTAGCCTCTCATTGGGTAAGTCCCTAACACTAACTATAGGGGTTCAGGTCCGGGAGGCAGGACACCCCAGAGCCACCCAGCCAGACAACCCCAGGGCATCGCAGGAGTGATAAAAAATATAGGGTTAAAGAGGTAGGACAGGCTGTTGCTGCATGTGTGAATAATGTGAGGCGTAAAAGAAAATTATGTGAAGGTTACATATATATAAAACAAACTATAAGTGCCATGGAGTGATGAAATAGTGTTAAATTGCGATGCCCCAGGGACACCCAGCCACGGCAGGCACAGGGAGCCCCGCACCCCAGAGAATTCCCCCCATTATGGACTGCCGTAGTAAACAAAATGTAGGCGTCTTACCTCAGTGTGCTAATTCCAAATGTAAAGGCTAGAGTGTTGGACTATTTAAAATCAGAGGGGTGGGTGGGGCAGGGTGCTAAATTAGGGTGAAGGTGTCTCCTACCTTCAAAAATGTATGAATACATCAGTTACAGAGGGAAAAAGGCCCTAATTTGCACACCTTAATTAGGGAGTGAGGTGCTACTCTGCTGGAGACTTAGTAAAGTGTACAGAGGGAAAAGGTAGCAAGTGCACTATCTCACACTAGCTCAACCTGTAGTAACCAGAAGCACTTAGCATATTCCTGGCCAGGGCTATGAGCTTACCCACTGCATCAAGGTAGCCTCTCATTGGGTAAGTCCCTAACACTAACTATAGGGGTTCAGGTCCGTGGGGCAGGACACCCGAGAGCCACCCAGCCAGACAACCCCAGGGCATCGCAGGAGTGATAAAAATATAGGGTTAAAGAGGTAGGACAGGCTGTTGCTGCATGTGTGAATAATGTGAGGAGTAAAAGAAAATTTTGTGAAGGTGTTACATATATATAAAACAAACTATAAGTGCCATGGAGTGATGAAATAGTGTTAAATTGCGATGCCCCAGGGACACCCAGCCACGGCAGGCACAGGGAGCCCCGCACCCCAGAGAGTTCCCCCCATTATGGACTGCCATATTAAACAAAATGTAGGAGTCTTACCTCAGTGTGCTCATTCCAAATGTAAAGGCTAGAGTGTTGGACTATTTAAAATCAGAGGGGTGGGTGGGGCAGGGTGCTAAATTAGGGTGAAGGTGTCTCCTACCTTCAAAAATGTATAAATACATCAGTTACAGAGGGAAAAAGGCCCTAATTTGCACACCTTAATTAGGTAGTGAGGTGCTACTCTGCTTGAGACTTAGTAAAGTGTACAGAGGGAAAAGGTAGCAAGTGCACTATCTCACACTAGCTCAACCTGTAGTAACCAGAGGCACTTAGCATATTCCTGGCCAGGGCTATGAGCTTACCCACCGCATCAAGGTAGCCTCTCATTGGGTAAGTCCCTAACACTAACTATAGGGGTTCAGGTCCGGGGAGCAGGACACCCCAGAGCCACCCAGCCAGACAACCCCAGGGCATCGCAGGGGTGATAAAAATATAGGGTTAAAGAGGTAGGACAGGCTGTTGCTGCATGTGTGAATAATGTGAGGAGTAAAAAAAAATTATGTAAAGGTGTTACATATATATAAAACAAACTATAAGTGCCATGGAGTGATGAAATAGTGTTAAATTGTGATGCCCCAGGGACACCCAGTCACGGCAGGCAATGTTTGAATCTTTGGCAGAAATGTAATCACCATACAAAGTAATTGATTCTTTAGTGGCAGGTGGAGTACTTTCTTCAAAATTTCCTAGACAAATTTAAAGTCACTATATTCTTCTTGTTTTTCCACAATAATATTGCCATTTTGCAATTGATATAGTGGTTGCAGTAGTTCTGATGTTTCTGAGGCTTCTTCAAGGGTATCCTGGATATCATGTCCAAAGTAGAGTTCCATCTAGTAGGGACATCTTGGGTCAGTTTCAGCTCTGGTAGTCCCATCTGTTTCTGAGTGTCATGCAATTTTGTAAGGCCATTGGAACTTTTTTTGAAAAATTCAACAATACCTTTAATCTTAGTTATAATGATATGAATGCCAGAAACCAAAATTTCAGCATGAACTACCAAGATCACACAATGCGCAAAAACATGGTAGATGTCGCCATTTGCACAATCTGACAGCAGCTACAATGTTAGCTGCATTGTCTGTGACAACAGCAACCACCTTATTTTCTAGACCCCATTCATGCACTGTGTCTTTTAACCGTCTGCATAGATTTTCAGAAGTGTGTCTTTCCTGCATTTCAAGACATTCTAAGAGAACTGAACGTAGCTGACATTCTGAATTAATAAAATGTGCTGTGATTGCATTAAAACTTTGATTATTCAAAGAAGTCCATGAGTCTGTAGTTAAGCAAACTGCATCAGCTTCTTGCAAGGTCGAGCGCACTTCCTGTAAAGTGCCGTTGTAGAGACGCAATAGCAAACTGCTAGATACGTTTTCCTCGTGGGAGGATTGTATGCTGGGCAAAGAGAATGGACAAACTTTTTAAACTCATCCTCCTCCACAATGCTAAATGGGTGGAAACCCTTGATAATAAATTTTAGCAGTTACTCATCCAATTCTTTTGAGCGCTTAACAGACACTGGCCTATTGCTGCTGAAATAGCTACCTAAGGTTGCTTGTTGCTTGGTTTGGACAGTTTTTACAGTGGACGAAAAACCTGTAGCAAGTTCAGTTAAATTTACAGTTGCAATGGTACCTTGTGACGGTTCAGGTATATTGTCTTGAACGTCATCTTCACATCTTGTATGATGAGACGCTGTAGGTTTTGGTTGTTGTGGCTCCTAGTAGTGGATATCGTTGGATGTTTTGATTTCAAATGGAGTGATTACTCAAAGAACCGCAAGTTATACTTATTTCACTTGAGCAGTAGGAACACCTTGCTTTTTTTCTCATCTCCAGTAAGTTTGAAATGATTCCATATCTGGCTTCTCTTTCTCCTCAGTGAATTATCTGCACTCATCATGCACACTTATAGTTGCTTCAATCACTACTGGGTACAAATGACTGTCCAGTCTACAGTATTTGGTGATAGACAATATTGTATACCACTACAAAATCAGGAGGGGGGGGGGATATAATAGATTCTAAAAGGGTAGGTGGAAAAGTTGCCCATAGCAACCAATCAGCTTTTACTTATCATATACAGTCTATAATAAATGATAGGCAGGAGTGGATTGACTGCTATCAGCAACTGTTCCACTTTATTTTTATTGAAGGTTCATCAGACAGACATACATATCTCCCTATGTCTTGTGTGGAGTAATCAGACCCTACAGGATAACATGCAGCACTCAGAACTGTGTCTTACAGGATAGCATGCAGCACTCAGAACTGTGACTGTGGCTGATTGGGAGTGACAGTGTACCATGTGACCACCTGATATGCTAGGAGAATTAATGATGCCTGTATACAGTTCAGGATCAGCTCCATAGCATATGCCTGAGCACAGCAGTGCCACACATGGTAGCTTAGAGGTACTGTACTGACTCGTATGGCTGTATGAGTCATTGAGTCAGTGAGCTGATCAGTGATCTGTAATGAATCACTGAACTACTGAACTGCTTGCAAGGAGAATGACCCATGACTCGTCAGGACAATGCAGTTCAATCAGCTCCACAGAGTCCACTGACTCCATGAGCACAACAGTGACCCCTGTGGCAGCTGAGGTAAACTGACTCATGAATATTCAGTATTCACTCTCTCTCATACACACACACACACACACACACACTGATTGGTTGCTATGGGCAACATCTCCACTTCTATAGAACTACCAGAGTATATGTACCATCATATTTCTAATTATTTCAAGTTGAATTAAAAGAAAATATTATACCAGGTTGAAAAATAAAGTGTATTTATTTTAACAGCTGTAACATATTGTGTAACAAAGGTCCAGATGTCAGAAGCAATCTCTACACCTCAATAATATACTAGACTTGGACAAATATCAGTAATTCTTACTGTACCATTACTATTATGGTTTACTGATGCATCATATTGTATAAACTGGAAGAGTACAACAAAAACCTAACAGAAAAACTATATATATATATATATATATATATATATATATATATAAAACTCTCACATAGAGAAAAATGTCAACTTGAACAAAACTGTAACTACATTTTCAGATTATGGTTTAGAAACAGGATTTGTCCCACTTTCGATGTTGTGAGTCTGTTTCTTCTCTCTGTAAGTATTTGCCCTGCTTTTGAAAATATTCTCTCACAGGGAACTGAAGAGGCCATAACACGGAATCGCCGCTTTGACAGTTGAAAAAGTCTTGGATAGATTTCTTTTCTCTCATTCCACCAAAGTAGTGGATCCTCAGTCCTCCTTAAGATGGATTGTTGCATGTATCTGTCCAGTTCTATAATTCCTGCAGCCACTGGATTCTGTACTGCAACAACTTTGCTGATTTCTGTATCAAAATCACCCCATAGGCATGAGCTGGATTGTGAGGTTTGAGTTTCTTCCACAGGTGCTATAGGTACTTCTTCTGTAATTCTCAATCCACACACTTTTCTCTTCAGATTTTCATATGCCATGTGAAATTTAGCCTCATCTGAAAATCCGTACCTTTTAAATCTTGGGTCCAAAAGTGTTGCCTGATTGTTAAGTTTGTTATCTTCCAGGTCTTTGAATCTTCGAGCAAGTTGCTCCTTCAATGTTGTCACCATAGATGTTATTTCTGTTGGCGTTGCTTGCTCATCCAAAAATGACTCCATTTTCTTATTCATTATTTTTACAAAAAGAATCACTTTTGATCTGGGCACAGATTTTTCAGCACTAACTTCCAATGTGTCGTCTTGAAAAATCTGTAGTACATCTATTGCTTTTTCAGCAACTGTCCATTCATGGGATGTCAAGGTATTCAGGTGGTCATTCCGAGTTGTTCGCTCACTGCTATTTTTAGCAGATTTGCTAATAGGCTAAAATCCGGCAGTTCTGCGCATGCGTATGCACCGCAGGTCGCACGCGCTAAGCAATTTTACACAAAAGTACGCTATTTTACTCACGGGCGAACAAAGCTTTTAAGTCGCTCTGTTGATCGGAGAATGATTGACAGGAAGTGGGTGTTTCTGGGTGGTAACTGAGCGTTTTCTGGGAGTGTGCTAAAAAAATGCAGGCGTGCCAGCAGAAAACGCAGGAGTGGCTGGAGAAACAGGGGAGTGGCTGGCCGGACGCTGGGCGTGTTTGTGACGTCAAACCAGGAACTAAACGGACTGAGGTGATCGTAATCTAGGAGTAGGTCTGGAGCTACTCAGAAACTGCAAGGAAATACTTAATAGCAGAATTGCTAATCTTTCATTAGCAATTCTGCTATGCTAAAATACACTCCCAGAGAGCGGCGGCTTTGCGTTTGCATTGCTGCTAAAAGTAGCTAGCGAGCGAACAACTCGGAATGACCACCTCAGTTCTGTGTGTAGCACAGCTAAGGTGGCAACTACTGCATCCTTTACCTTGACGATCCTGGATATCATGTCCAAAGTAGAGTTCCATCTAGTAGGGACATCTTGGGTCAGTTTCAGCTCTGGTAGTCCCATCTGTTTCTGAGTGTCATGCAATTTTGTAAGGCCATTGGAACTTTTTTTGAAAAATTCAACAATACCTTTAATCTTAGTTATAATGATATGAATGCCAGAATCCAAAATTCCAGCATGAACTACCAAGTTCACACAATGCGCAAAACATGGTAGATGTCGCCATTTGCACAATCTGACAGCAGCTACAATGTTAGCTGCATTGTCTGTGACAACAGCGACCACCTGATTTTCTAGACCCCATTCATGCACTGTGTCTTTTAACCGTCTGCATAGATTTTCAGAAGTGTGTCTTTCCTGCATTTCAAGACATTCTAAGAGAACTGAACGTAGCTGACATTCTGAATTAATAAAATGCGCTGTGATTGCATTAAAACTTTGATTATTCAAAGAAGTTCATGAGTCTGTAGTTAAGTGTACAGAGGGAAAAGGTAGCAGGTGCACTTTCTCACACTAGCTCAACCTGTAGTAACCAGAGGCACTTAGCATATTCCTGGCCAGGGCTATGAGCTTACCCACCGCATCGAGGTAGCCTCTCATTGGGTAAGTCCCTAACACTAACTATAGGGGTTCAGGTCCGGGAGGCAGGACACCCCAGAGCCACCCAGCCAGACAACCCCAGGGCATCGCAGGAGTGATAAAAATATAGGGTTAAAGAGGTAGGACAGGCTGTTGCTGCATGTGTGAATAATGTGAGGCGTAAAAGAAAATTATGTGAAGGTTACATATATATAAAACAAACTATAAGTGCCATGGAGTGATGAAATAGTGTTAAATTGCGATGCCCCAGGGACACCCAGCCACGGCAGGCACAGGGAGCCCCGCACCCCAGAGAATTCCCCCCATTATGGACTGCCGTAGTAAACAAAATGTAGGCGTCTTACCTCAGTGTGCTAATTCCAAATGTAAAGGCTAGAGTGTTGGACTATTTAAAATCAGAGGGGTGGGTGGGGCAGGGTGCTAAATTAGGGTGAAGGTGTCTCCTACCTTCAAAAATGTATGAATACATCAGTTACAGAGGGAAAAAGGCCCTAATTTGCACACCTTAATTAGGGAGTGAGGTGCTACTCTGCTGGAGACTTAGTAAAGTGTACAGAGGGAAAAGGTAGCAAGTGCACTATCTCACACTAGCTCAACCTGTAGTAACCAGAAGCACTTAGCATATTCCTGGCCAGGGCTATGAGCTTACCCACTGCATCAAGGTAGCCTCTCATTGGGTAAGTCCCTAACACTAACTATAGGGGTTCAGGTCCGTGGGGCAGGACACCCGAGAGCCACCCAGCCAGACAACCCCAGGGCATCGCAGGAGTGATAAAAATATAGGGTTAAAGAGGTAGGACAGGCTGTTGCTGCATGTGTGAATAATGTGAGGAGTAAAAGAAAATTTTGTGAAGGTGTTACATATATATAAAACAAACTATAAGTGCCATGGAGTGATGAAATAGTGTTAAATTGCGATGCCCCAGGGACACCCAGCCACGGCAGGCACAGGGAGCCCCGCACCCCAGAGAGTTCCCCCCATTATGGACTGCCATATTAAACAAAATGTAGGAGTCTTACCTCAGTGTGCTCATTCCAAATGTAAAGGCTAGAGTGTTGGACTATTTAAAATCAGAGGGGTGGGTGGGGCAGGGTGCTAAATTAGGGTGAAGGTGTCTCCTACCTTCAAAAATGTATAAATACATCAGTTACAGAGGGAAAAAGGCCCTAATTTGCACACCTTAATTAGGTAGTGAGGTGCTACTCTGCTTGAGACTTAGTAAAGTGTACAGAGGGAAAAGGTAGCAAGTGCACTATCTCACACTAGCTCAACCTGTAGTAACCAGAGGCACTTAGCATATTCCTGGCCAGGGCTATGAGCTTACCCACCGCATCAAGGTAGCCTCTCATTGGGTAAGTCCCTAACACTAACTATAGGGGTTCAGGTCCGGGGAGCAGGACACCCCAGAGCCACCCAGCCAGACAACCCCAGGGCATCGCAGGGGTGATAAAAATATAGGGTTAAAGAGGTAGGACAGGCTGTTGCTGCATGTGTGAATAATGTGAGGAGTAAAAAAAAATTATGTAAAGGTGTTACATATATATAAAACAAACTATAAGTGCCATGGAGTGATGAAATAGTGTTAAATTGTGATGCCCCAGGGACACCCAGTCACGGCAGGCAATGTTTGAATCTTTGGCAGAAATGTAATCACCATACAAAGTAATTGATTCTTTAGTGGCAGGTGGAGTACTTTCTTCAAAATTTCCTAGACAAATTTAAAGTCACTATATTCTTCTTGTTTTTCCACAATAATATTGCCATTTTGCAATTGATATAGTGGTTGCAGTAGTTCTGATGTTTCTGAGGCTTCTTCAAGGGTATCCTGGATATCATGTCCAAAGTAGAGTTCCATCTAGTAGGGACATCTTGGGTCAGTTTCAGCTCTGGTAGTCCCATCTGTTTCTGAGTGTCATGCAATTTTGTAAGGCCATTGGAACTTTTTTTGAAAAATTCAACAATACCTTTAATCTTAGTTATAATGATATGAATGCCAGAAACCAAAATTTCAGCATGAACTACCAAGATCACACAATGCGCAAAAACATGGTAGATGTCGCCATTTGCACAATCTGACAGCAGCTACAATGTTAGCTGCATTGTCTGTGACAACAGCAACCACCTTATTTTCTAGACCCCATTCATGCACTGTGTCTTTTAACCGTCTGCATAGATTTTCAGAAGTGTGTCTTTCCTGCATTTCAAGACATTCTAAGAGAACTGAACGTAGCTGACATTCTGAATTAATAAAATGTGCTGTGATTGCATTAAAACTTTGATTATTCAAAGAAGTCCATGAGTCTGTAGTTAAGCAAACTGCATCAGCTTCTTGCAAGGTCGAGCGCACTTCCTGTAAAGTGCCGTTGTAGAGACGCAATAGCAAACTGCTAGATACGTTTTCCTCGTGGGAGGATTGTATGCTGGGCAAAGAGAATGGACAAACTTTTTAAACTCATCCTCCTCCACAATGCTAAATGGGTGGAAACCCTTGATAATAAATTTTAGCAGTTACTCATCCAATTCTTTTGAGCGCTTAACAGACACTGGCCTATTGCTGCTGAAATAGCTACCTAAGGTTGCTTGTTGCTTGGTTTGGACAGTTTTTACAGTGGACGAAAAACCTGTAGCAAGTTCAGTTAAATTTACAGTTGCAATGGTACCTTGTGACGGTTCAGGTATATTGTCTTGAACGTCATCTTCACATCTTGTATGATGAGACGCTGTAGGTTTTGGTTGTTGTGGCTCCTAGTAGTGGATATCGTTGGATGTTTTGATTTCAAATGGCGTGATTACTCAAAGAACCGCAAGTTATACTTATTTCACTTGAGCAGTAGGAACACCTTGCTTTTTTCTCATCTCCAGTAAGTTTGAAATGATTCCATATCTGGCTTCTCTGTCTCCTCAGTGAATTATCTGCACTCATCATGCACACTTATAGTTGCTTCAATCACTACTGGGTACAAATGACTGTCCAGTCTACAGTATTTGGTGATAGACAATATTGTATACCACTACAAAATCAGGAGGGGGGGGGGGGGGGGGGGGATATAATAGATTCTAAAAGGGTAGGTGGAAAAGTTGCCCATAGCAACCAATCAGCTTTTACTTATCATATACAGTCTATAATAAATGATAGGCAGGAGTGGATTGACTGCTATCAGCAACTGTTCCACTTTATTTTTATTGAAGGTTCATCAGACAGACATACATATCTCCCTATGTCTTGTGTGGAGTAATCAGACCCTACAGGATAACATGCAGCACTCAGAACTGTGTCTTACAGGATAGCATGCAGCACTCAGAACTGTGACTGTGGCTGATTGGGAGTGACAGTGTACCATGTGACCACCTGATATGCTAGGAGAATTAATGATGCCTGTATACAGTTCAGGATCAGCTCCATAGCATATGCCTGAGCACAGCAGTGCCACACATGGTAGCTTAGAGGTACTGTACTGACTCGTATGGCTGTATGAGTCATTGAGTCAGTGAGCTGATCAGTGATCTGTAATGAATCACTGAACTACTGAACTGCTTGCAAGGAGAATGACCCATGACTCGTCAGGACAATGCAGTTCAATCAGCTCCACAGAGTCCACTGACTCCATGAGCACAACAGTGACCCCTGTGGCAGCTGAGGTAAACTGACTCATGAATATTCAGTATTCACTCTCTCTCTCATACACACACACACACACACACACACACACACACACACACACACACACACACACACACACACACACACACACACACACACTGATTGGTTGCTATGGGCAACATCTCCACTTCTATAGAACTACCAGAGTATATGTACCATCATATTTCTAATTATTTCAAGTTGAATTAAAAGAAAATATTATACCAGGTTGAAAAATAAAGTGTATTTATTTTAACAGCTGTAACATATTGTGTAACAAAGGTCCAGATGTCAGAAGCAATCTCTACACCTCAATAATATACTAGACTTGGACAAATATCAGTAATTCTTACTGTACCATTACTATTATGGTTTACTGATGCATCATATTGTATAAACTGGAAGAGTACAACAAAAACCTAACAGAAAAACTATATATATATATATATATATATATATATATATAAAACTCTCACATAGAGAAAAATGTCAACTTGAACAAAACTGTAACTACATTTTCAGATTATGGTTTAGAAACAGGATTTGTCCCACTTTCGATGTTGTGAGTCTGTTTCTTCTCTCTGTAAGTATTTGCCCTGCTTTTGAAAATATTCTCTCACAGGGAACTGAAGAGGCCATAACACGGAATCGCCGCTTTGACAGTTGAAAAAGTCTTGGATAGATTTCTTTTCTCTCATTCCACCAAAGTAGTGGATCCTCAGTCCTCCTTAAGATGGATTGTTGCATGTATCTGTCCAGTTCTATAATTCCTGCAGCCACTGGATTCTGTACTGCAACAACTTTGCTGATTTCTGTATCAAAATCACCCCATAGGCATGAGCTGGATTGTGAGGTTTGAGTTTCTTCCACAGGTGCTATAGGTACTTCTTCTGTAATTCTCAATCCACACACTTTTCTCTTCAGATTTTCATATGCCATGTGAAATTTAGCCTCATCTGAAAATCCGTACCTTTTAAATCTTGGGTCCAAAAGTGTTGCCTGATTGTTAAGTTTGTTATCTTCCAGGTCTTTGAATCTTCGAGCAAGTTGCTCCTTCAATGTTGTCACCATAGATGTTATTTCTGTTGGCGTTGCTTGCTCATCCAAAAATGACTCCATTTTCTTATTCATTATTTTTACAAAAAGAATCACTTTTGATCTGGGCACAGATTTTTCAGCACTAACTTCCAATGTGTCGTCTTGAAAAATCTGTAGTACATCTATTGCTTTTTCAGCAACTGTCCATTCATGGGATGTCAAGGTATTCAGGTGGTCATTCCGAGTTGTTCGCTCACTGCTATTTTTAGCAGATTTGCTAATAGGCTAAAATCCGGCAGTTCTGCGCATGCGTATGCACCGCAGGTCGCACGCGCTAAGCAATTTTACACAAAAGTACGCTATTTTACTCACGGGCGAACAAAGCTTTTAAGTCGCTCTGTTGATCGGAGAATGATTGACAGGAAGTGGGTGTTTCTGGGTGGTAACTGAGCGTTTTCTGGGAGTGTGCTAAAAAAATGCAGGCGTGCCAGCAGAAAACGCAGGAGTGGCTGGAGAAACAGGGGAGTGGCTGGCCGGACGCTGGGCGTGTTTGTGACGTCAAACCAGGAACTAAACGGACTGAGGTGATCGTAATCTAGGAGTAGGTCTGGAGCTACTCAGAAACTGCAAGGAAATACTTAATAGCAGAATTGCTAATCTTTCATTAGCAATTCTGCTATGCTAAAATACACTCCCAGAGAGCGGCGGCTTTGCGTTTGCATTGCTGCTAAAAGTAGCTAGCGAGCGAACAACTCGGAATGACCACCTCAGTTCTGTGTGTAGCACAGCTAAGGTGGCAACTACTGCATCCTTTACCTTGACGATCCTGGATATCATGTCCAAAGTAGAGTTCCATCTAGTAGGGACATCTTGGGTCAGTTTCAGCTCTGGTAGTCCCATCTGTTTCTGAGTGTCATGCAATTTTGTAAGGCCATTGGAACTTTTTTTGAAAAATTCAACAATACCTTTAATCTTAGTTATAATGATATGAATGCCAGAAACCAAAATTCCAGCATGAACTACCAAGTTCACACAATGCGCAAAACATGGTAGATGTCGCCATTTGCACAATCTGACAGCAGCTACAATGTTAGCTGCATTGTCTGTGACAACAGCGACCACCTGATTTTCTAGACCCCATTCATGCACTGTGTCTTTTAACCGTCTGCATAGATTTTCAGAAGTGTGTCTTTCCTGCATTTCAAGACATTCTAAGAGAACTGAACGTAGCTGACATTCTGAATTAATAAAATGCGCTGTGATTGCATTAAAACTTTGATTATTCAAAGAAGTTCATGAGTCTGTAGTTAAGTGTACAGAGGGAAAAGGTAGCAGGTGCACTTTCTCACACTAGCTCAACCTGTAGTAACCAGAGGCACTTAGCATATTCCTGGCCAGGGCTATGAGCTTACCCACCGCATCGAGGTAGCCTCTCATTGGGTAAGTCCCTAACACTAACTATAGGGGTTCAGGTCCGGGAGGCAGGACACCCCAGAGCCACCCAGCCAGACAACCCCAGGGCATCGCAGGAGTGATAAAAATATAGGGTTAAAGAGGTAGGACAGGCTGTTGCTGCATGTGTGAATAATGTGAGGCGTAAAAGAAAATTATGTGAAGGTTACATATATATAAAACAAACTATAAGTGCCATGGAGTGATGAAATAGTGTTAAATTGCGATGCCCCAGGGACACCCAGCCACGGCAGGCACAGGGAGCCCCGCACCCCAGAGAATTCCCCCCATTATGGACTGCCGTAGTAAACAAAATGTAGGCGTCTTACCTCAGTGTGCTAATTCCAAATGTAAAGGCTAGAGTGTTGGACTATTTAAAATCAGAGGGGTGGGTGGGGCAGGGTGCTAAATTAGGGTGAAGGTGTCTCCTACCTTCAAAAATGTATGAATACATCAGTTACAGAGGGAAAAAGGCCCTAATTTGCACACCTTAATTAGGGAGTGAGGTGCTACTCTGCTGGAGACTTAGTAAAGTGTACAGAGGGAAAAGGTAGCAAGTGCACTATCTCACACTAGCTCAACCTGTAGTAACCAGAAGCACTTAGCATATTCCTGGCCAGGGCTATGAGCTTACCCACTGCATCAAGGTAGCCTCTCATTGGGTAAGTCCCTAACACTAACTATAGGGGTTCAGGTCCGTGGGGCAGGACACCCGAGAGCCACCCAGCCAGACAACCCCAGGGCATCGCAGGAGTGATAAAAATATAGGGTTAAAGAGGTAGGACAGGCTGTTGCTGCATGTGTGAATAATGTGAGGAGTAAAAGAAAATTTTGTGAAGGTGTTACATATATATAAAACAAACTATAAGTGCCATGGAGTGATGAAATAGTGTTAAATTGCGATGCCCCAGGGACACCCAGCCACGGCAGGCACAGGGAGCCCCGCACCCCAGAGAGTTCCCCCCATTATGGACTGCCATATTAAACAAAATGTAGGAGTCTTACCTCAGTGTGCTCATTCCAAATGTAAAGGCTAGAGTGTTGGACTATTTAAAATCAGAGGGGTGGGTGGGGCAGGGTGCTAAATTAGGGTGAAGGTGTCTCCTACCTTCAAAAATGTATAAATACATCAGTTACAGAGGGAAAAAGGCCCTAATTTGCACACCTTAATTAGGTAGTGAGGTGCTACTCTGCTTGAGACTTAGTAAAGTGTACAGAGGGAAAAGGTAGCAAGTGCACTATCTCACACTAGCTCAACCTGTAGTAACCAGAGGCACTTAGCATATTCCTGGCCAGGGCTATGAGCTTACCCACCGCATCAAGGTAGCCTCTCATTGGGTAAGTCCCTAACACTAACTATAGGGGTTCAGGTCCGGGGAGCAGGACACCCCAGAGCCACCCAGCCAGACAATCGCAGGGGTGATAAAAATATAGGGTTAAAGAGGTAGGACAGGCTGTTGCTGCATGTGTGAATAATGTGAGGAGTAAAAGAAAATTATGTAAAGGTGTTACATATATATAAAACAAACTATAAGTGCCATGGAGTGATGAAATAGTGTTAAATTGTGATGCCCCAGGGACACCCAGTCACGGCAGGCAATGTTTGAATCTTTGGCAGAAATTTAATCACCATACAAAGTAATTGATTCTTTAGTGGCAGGTGGAGTACTTTCTTCAAAATTTCCTAGACAAATTTAAAGTCACTATATTCTTCTTGTTTTTCCACAATAATATTGCCATTTTGCAATTGATATAGTGGTTGCAGTAGTTCTGATGTTTCTGAGGCTTCTTCAAGGGTATCCTGGATATCATGTCCAAAGTAGAGTTCCATCTAGTAGGGACATCTTGGGTCAGTTTCAGCTCAGGTAGTCCCATCTGTTTCTGAGTGTCATGCAATTTTGTAAGGCCATTGGAACTTTTTTTGAAAAATTCAACAATACCTTTAATCTTAGTTTTAATGATATGAATGCCAGAAACCAAAATTCCAGCATGAACTACCAAGATCACACAATGCGCAAAAACATGGTAGATGTCGCCATTTGCACAATCTGACAGCAGCTACAATGTTAGCTGCATTGTCTGTGACAACAGCAACCACCTTATTTTCTAGACCCCATTCATGCACTGTGTCTTTTAACCGTCTGCATAGATTTTCAGAAGTGTGTCTTTCCTGCATTTCAAGACATTCTAAGAGAACTGAACGTAGCTGACATTCTGAATTAATAAAATGTGCTGTGATTGCATTAAAACTTTGATTATTCAAAGAAGTCCATGAGTCTGTAGTTAAGCAAACTGCATCAGCTTCTTGCAAGGTCGAGCGCACTTCCTGTAAAGTGCCGTTGTAGAGACGCAATAGCAAACTGCTAGATACGTTTTCCTCGTGGGAGGATTGTATGCTGGGCAAAGAGAATGGACAAACTTTTTAAACTCATCCTCCTCCACAATGCTAAATGGGTGGAAACCCTTGATAATAAATTTTAGCAGTTACTCATCCAATTCTTTTGAGCGCTTAACAGACACTGGCCTATTGCTGCTGAAATAGCTACCTAAGGTTGCTTGTTGCTTGGTTTGGACAGTTTTTACAGTGGACGAAAAACCTGTAGCAAGTTCAGTTAAATTTACAGTTGCAATGGTACCTTGTGACGGTTCAGGTATATTGTCTTGAACGTCATCTTCACATCTTGTATGATGAGACGCTGTAGGTTTTGGTTGTTGTGGCTCCTAGTAGTGGATATCGTTGGATGTTTTGATTTCAAATGGAGTGATTACTCAAAGAACCGCAAGTTATACTTATTTCACTTGAGCAGTAGGAACACCTTGCTTTTTTTCTCATCTCCAGTAAGTTTGAAATGATTCCATATCTGGCTTCTCTTTCTCCTCAGTGAATTATCTGCACTCATCATGCACACTTATAGTTGCTTCAATCACTACTGGGTACAAATGACTGTCCAGTCTACAGTATTTGGTGATAGACAATATTGTATACCACTACAAAATCAGGAGGGGGGGGGGGGGATATAATAGATTCTAAAAGGGTAGGTGGAAAAGTTGCCCATAGCAACCAATCAGCTTTTACTTATCATATACAGTCTATAATAAATGATAGGCAGGAGTGGATTGACTGCTATCAGCAACTGTTCCACTTTATTTTTATTGAAGGTTCATCAGACAGACATACATATCTCCCTATGTCTTGTGTGGAGTAATCAGACCCTACAGGATAACATGCAGCACTCAGAACTGTGTCTTACAGGATAGCATGCAGCACTCAGAATTGTGACTGTGGCTGATTGGGAGTGACAGTGTACCATGTGACCACCTGATATGCTAGGAGAATTAATGATGCCTGTATACAGTTCAGGATCAGCTCCATAGCATATGCCTGAGCACAGCAGTGCCACACATGGTAGCTTAGAGGTACTGTACTGACTCGTATGGCTGTATGAGTCATTGAGTCAGTGAGCTGATCAGTGATCTGTAATGAATCACTGAACTACTGAACTGCTTGCAAGGAGAATGACCCATGACTCGTCAGGACAATGCAGTTCAATCAGCTCCACAGAGTCCACTGACTCCATGAGCACAACAGTGACCCCTGTGGCAGCTGAGGTAAACTGACTCATGAATATTCAGTATTCACTCTCTCTCTCATACACACACACACACACACACACACACACACACACACACACACACACACACACACTGATTGGTTGCTATGGGCAACATCTCCACTTCTATAGAACTACCAGAGTATATGTACCATCATATTTCTAATTATTTCAAGTTGAATTAAAAGAAAATATTATACCAGGTTGAAAAATAAAGTGTATTTATTTTAACAGCTGTAACATATTGTGTAACAAAGGTCCAGATGTCAGAAGCAATCTCTACACCTCAATAATATACTAGACTTGGACAAATATCAGTAATTCTTACTGTACCATTACTATTATGGTTTACTGATGCATCATATTGTATAAACTGGAAGAGTACAACAAAAACCTAACAGAAAAACTATATATATATATATATATATATATATATATATATATATATATATAACTCTCACATAGAGAAAAATGTCAACTTGAACAAAACTGTAACTACATTTTCAGATTATGGTTTAGAAACAGGATTTGTCCCACTTTCGATGTTGTGAGTCTGTTTCTTCTCTCTGTAAGTATTTGCCCTGCTTTTGAAAATATTCTCTCACAGGGAACTGAAGAGGCCATAACACGGAATCGCCGCTTTGACAGTTGAAAAAGTCTTGGATAGATTTCTTTTCTCTCATTCCACCAAAGTAGTGGATCCTCAGTCCTCCTTAAGATGGATTGTTGCATGTATCTGTCCAGTTCTATAATTCCTGCAGCCACTGGATTCTGTACTGCAACAACTTTGCTGATTTCTGTATCAAAATCACCCCATAGGCATGAGCTGGATTGTGAGGTTTGAGTTTCTTCCACAGGTGCTATAGGTACTTCTTCTGTAATTCTCAATCCACACACTTTTCTCTTCAGATTTTCATATGCCATGTGAAATTTAGCCTCATCTGAAAATCCGTACCTTTTAAATCTTGGGTCCAAAAGTGTTGCCTGATTGTTAAGTTTGTTATCTTCCAGGTCTTTGAATCTTCGAGCAAGTTGCTCCTTCAATGTTGTCACCATAGATGTTATTTCTGTTGGCGTTGCTTGCTCATCCAAAAATGACTCCATTTTCTTATTCATTATTTTTACAAAAAGAATCACTTTTGATCTGGGCACAGATTTTTCAGCACTAACTTCCAATGTGTCGTCTTGAAAAATCTGTAGTACATCTATTGCTTTTTCAGCAACTGTCCATTCATGGGATGTCAAGGTATTCAGGTGGTCATTCCGAGTTGTTCGCTCACTGCTATTTTTAGCAGATTTGCTAATAGGCTAAAATCCGGCAGTTCTGCGCATGCGTATGCACCGCAGGTCGCACGCGCTAAGCAATTTTACACAAAAGTACGCTATTTTACTCACGGGCGAACAAAGCTTTTAAGTCGCTCTGTTGATCGGAGAATGATTGACAGGAAGTGGGTGTTTCTGGGTGGTAACTGAGCGTTTTCTGGGAGTGTGCTAAAAAAATGCAGGCGTGCCAGCAGAAAACGCAGGAGTGGCTGGAGAAACAGGGGAGTGGCTGGCCGGACGCTGGGCGTGTTTGTGACGTCAAACCAGGAACTAAACGGACTGAGGTGATCGCAATCTAGGAGTAGGTCTGGAGCTACTCAGAAACTGCAAGGAAATACTTAATAGCAGAATTGCTAATCTTTCATTAGCAATTCTGCTATGCTAAAATACACTCCCAGAGAGCGGCGGCTTTGCGTTTGCATTGCTGCTAAAAGTAGCTAGCGAGCGAACAACTCGGAATGACCACCTCAGTTCTGTGTGTAGCACAGCTAAGGTGGCAACTACTGCATCCTTTACCTTGACGATCCTGGATATCATGTCCAAAGTAGAGTTCCATCTAGTAGGGACATCTTGGGTCAGTTTCAGCTCTGGTAGTCCCATCTGTTTCTGAGTGTCATGCAATTTTGTAAGGCCATTGGAACTTTTTTTGAAAAATTCAACAATACCTTTAATCTTAGTTATAATGATATGAATGCCAGAAACCAAAATTCCAGCATGAACTACCAAGTTCACACAATGCGCAAAACATGGTAGATGTCGCCATTTGCACAATCTGACAGCAGCTACAATGTTAGCTGCATTGTCTGTGACAACAGCGACCACCTGATTTTCTAGACCCCATTCATGCACTGTGTCTTTTAACCGTCTGCATAGATTTTCAGAAGTGTGTCTTTCCTGCATTTCAAGACATTCTAAGAGAACTGAACGTAGCTGACATTCTGAATTAATAAAATGCGCTGTGATTGCATTAAAACTTTGATTATTCAAAGAAGTTCATGAGTCTGTAGTTAAGTGTACAGAGGGAAAAGGTAGCAGGTGCACTGTCTCACACTAGCTCAACCTGTAGTAACCAGAGGCACTTAGCATATTCCTGGCCAGGGCTATGAGCTTACCCACCGCATCGAGGTAGCCTCTCATTGGGTAAGTCCCTAACACTAACTATAGGGGTTCAGGTCCGGGAGGCAGGACACCCCAGAGCCACCCAGCCAGACAACCCCAGGGCATCGCAGGAGTGATAAAAAATATAGGGTTAAAGAGGTAGGACAGGCTGTTGCTGCATGTGTGAATAATGTGAGGCGTAAAAGAAAATTATGTGAAGGTTACATATATATAAAACAAACTATAAGTGCCATGGAGTGATGAAATAGTGTTAAATTGCGATGCCCCAGGGACACCCAGCCACGGCAGGCACAGGGAGCCCCGCACCCCAGAGAATTCCCCCCATTATGGACTGCCGTAGTAAACAAAATGTAGGCGTCTTACCTCAGTGTGCTAATTCCAAATGTAAAGGCTAGAGTGTTGGACTATTTAAAATCAGAGGGGTGGGTGGGGCAGGGTGCTAAATTAGGGTGAAGGTGTCTCCTACCTTCAAAAATGTATGAATACATCAGTTACAGAGGGAAAAAGGCCCTAATTTGCACACCTTAATTAGGGAGTGAGGTGCTACTCTGCTGGAGACTTAGTAAAGTGTACAGAGGGAAAAGGTAGCAAGTGCACTATCTCACACTAGCTCAACCTGTAGTAACCAGAAGCACTTAGCATATTCCTGGCCAGGGCTATGAGCTTACCCACTGCATCAAGGTAGCCTCTCATTGGGTAAGTCCCTAACACTAACTATAGGGGTTCAGGTCCGTGGGGCAGGACACCCGAGAGCCACCCAGCCAGACAACCCCAGGGCATCGCAGGAGTGATAAAAATATAGGGTTAAAGAGGTAGGACAGGCTGTTGCTGCATGTGTGAATAATGTGAGGAGTAAAAGAAAATTTTGTGAAGGTGTTACATATATATAAAACAAACTATAAGTGCCATGGAGTGATGAAATAGTGTTAAATTGCGATGCCCCAGGGACACCCAGCCACGGCAGGCACAGGGAGCCCCGCACCCCAGAGAGTTCCCCCCATTATGGACTGCCATATTAAACAAAATGTAGGAGTCTTACCTCAGTGTGCTCATTCCAAATGTAAAGGCTAGAGTGTTGGACTATTTAAAATCAGAGGGGTGGGTGGGGCAGGGTGCTAAATTAGGGTGAAGGTGTCTCCTACCTTCAAAAATGTATAAATACATCAGTTACAGAGGGAAAAAGGCCCTAATTTGCACACCTTAATTAGGTAGTGAGGTGCTACTCTGCTTGAGACTTAGTAAAGTGTACAGAGGGAAAAGGTAGCAAGTGCACTATCTCACACTAGCTCAACCTGTAGTAACCAGAGGCACTTAGCATATTCCTGGCCAGGGCTATGAGCTTACCCACCGCATCAAGGTAGCCTCTCATTGGGTAAGTCCCTAACACTAACTATAGGGGTTCAGGTCCGGGGAGCAGGACACCCCAGAGCCACCCAGCCAGACAACCCCAGGGCATCGCAGGGGTGATAAAAAATATAGGGTTAAAGAGGTAGGACAGGCTGTTGCTGCATGTGTGAATAATGTGAGGAGTAAAAGAAAATTATGTAAAGGTGTTACATATATATAAAACAAACTATAAGTGCCATGGAGTGATGAAATAGTGTTAAATTGTGATGCCCCAGGGACACCCAGTCACGGCAGGCAATGTTTGAATCTTTGGCAGAAATTTAATCACCATACAAAGTAATTGATTCTTTAGTGGCAGGTGGAGTACTTTCTTCAAAATTTCCTAGACAAATTTAAAGTCACTATATTCTTCTTGTTTTTCCACAATAATATTGCCATTTTGCAATTGATATAGTGGTTGCAGTAGTTCTGATGTTTCTGAGGCTTCTTAAAGGGTATCCTGGATATCATGTCCAAAGTAGAGTTCCATCTAGTAGGGACATCTTGGGTCAGTTTCAGCTCTGGTAGTCCCATCTGTTTCTGAGTGTCATGCAATTTTGTAAGGCCATTGGAACTTTTTTTGAAAAATTCAACAATACCTTTAATCTTAGTTATAATGATATGAATGCCAGAAACCAAAATTTCAGCATGAACTACCAAGATCACACAATGCGCAAAAACATGGTAGATGTCGCCATTTGCACAATCTGACAGCAGCTACAATGTTAGCTGCATTGTCTGTGACAACAGCAACCACCTTATTTTCTAGACCCCATTCATGCACTGTGTCTTTTAACCGTCTGCATAGATTTTCAGAAGTGTGTCTTTCCTGCATTTCAAGACATTCTAAGAGAACTGAACGTAGCTGACATTCTGAATTAATAAAATGTGCTGTGATTGCATTAAAACTTTGATTATTCAAAGAAGTCCATGAGTCTGTAGTTAAGCAAACTGCATCAGCTTCTTGCAAGGTCGAGCGCACTTCCTGTAAAGTGCCGTTGTAGAGACGCAATAGCAAACTGCTAGATACGTTTTCCTCGTGGGAGGATTGTATGCTGGGCAAAGAGAATGGACAAACTTTTTAAACTCATCCTCCTCCACAATGCTAAATGGGTGGAAACCCTTGATAATAAATTTTAGCAGTTACTCATCCAATTCTTTTGAGCGCTTAACAGACACTGGCCTATTGCTGCTGAAATAGCTACCTAAGGTTGCTTGTTGCTTGGTTTGGACAGTTTTTACAGTGGACGAAAAACCTGTAGCAAGTTCAGTTAAATTTACAGTTGCAATGGTACCTTGTGACGGTTCAGGTATATTGTCTTGAACGTCATCTTCACATCTTGTATGATGAGACGCTGTAGGTTTCGGTTGTTGTGGCTCCTAGTAGTGGATATCGTTGGATGTTTTGATTTCAAATGGCGTGACTACTCAAAGAACCGCAAGTTATACTTATTTCACTTGAGCAGTAGGAACACCTTGCTTTTTTCTCATCTCCAGTAAGTTTGAAATGATTCCATATCTGGCTTCTCTGTCTCCTCAGTGAATTATCTGCACTCATCATGCACACTTATAGTTGCTTCAATCACTACTGGGTACAAATGACTGTCCAGTCTACAGTATTTGGTGATAGACAATATTGTATACCACTACAAAATCAGGAGGGGGGGGGGGTATAATAGATTCTAAAAAGGGTAGGTGGAAAAGTTGCCCATAGCAACCAATCAGATTTTACTTATCATATACAGTCTCTAATAAATGATAGGCAGGAGTGGATTGACTGCTATCAGCAACTGTTCCACTTTATTTTTATTGAAGGTTCATCAGACAGACATACATATCTCCCTATGTCTTGTGTGGAGTAATCAGACCCTACAGGATAACATGCAGCACTCAGAACTGTGTCTTACAGGATAGCATGCAGCACTCAGAACTGTGACTTTGGCTGATTGGGAGTGACAGTGTACCATGTGACCACCTGATATGCTAGGAGAATTAATGATGGCTGTATACAGTTCAGGATCAGCTCCATAGCATATGCCTGAGCACAGCAGTGCCACACATGGTAGCTTAGAGGTACTGTACTGACTCGTATGGCTGTATGAGTCATTGAGTCAGTGAGCTGATCAGTGATCTGTAATGAATCACTGAACTACTAAACTACTTGCAAGTAGAATGACTCATGAGTCATCGGGACAATGTAGTTCAATCAGCTCCACAGAGTGAGTCCACTCCATGACTGAGCACAGCAGTGACCCCTGTGGCAGCAGAGATGTACTGGCTCATGAGTATTGCTGAGTGAGAGCTGAATAACAACAGTGCTGCTGCACCTACACAACACCCAGCAGAAGATTTAGCACAGCAGAATGCAATGCTCAGGAGCCAGTAGTACCAGAAGTAGCATCAAGTGTTTGGACATCTGGAATAATAGGACAGTGATTGTATCACAGAAAGGTGAGCAGCATGAGCACACATTCTCACTCACAGACTCACTACATAGACTTTGGCTAGGCACTGGCAGTGCAGATGCTATTTCTTTAACGTCCTAGTGGATGCTGGGGACTCCGTAAGGACCACGGGGAATAGACGGGCTCCGCAGGAGACAGGGCACTTTAAGAAAGAATTAGGGATACTGGTGTGCACTGGCTCCTCCCTCTATGTCCCTCCTCCAGACCTCAGTTAGAATCTGTGCCCGGTCGAGCTGGGTGCACTTTAGTGAGCTCTCCTGAGCTTGCTAATAAGAAAGTATTTTGTTAGGATTTTTTATTTTCAGAGAGATCTGCTGGCAACAGGCTCTCTGCTACGTGGGACTGAGGGGAGAGAAGCAGACCTACTAACTGCGGATAGGTCATGCTTCTTAGGCTACTGGACACTATTAGCTCCAGAGGGATCGAACACAGGAACGCACCCTTGGTCGTCCGATCCCGGAGCCGCGCCGCCGTCCCCCTCGCAGAGCCAGAAGCCAGAACCCGGCGTGTGAAGCAAGAAGACGTCAAAAGCGGCGGCAGAAGACTCCAGTCTTCATATGAGGTAGCGCACAGCACTGCAGCTGTGCGCCATTGCTCCCACATTAAACCCACACACTCCGGTCACTGCAGGGTGCAGGGCGCAGGGGGGCGCCCTGGGCAGCAATTAAGTACCTCTTGGCATAAAAGGGCATATATACAGTTGGGCACCGTATATATGCATGAGCCCCCGCCATTATTTTACACAAAATCGCGGGACAGAAGCCCGCCGCTGAGGGGGCGGGTCTTCTTCCTCAGCACTCACCAGCACCATTTTCTCTCCACAGCTCCACTGAGAGGAAGCTCCCCAGGCTCTCCCCTGCAGATTCACGGTAGAAAGAGGGTAAAAAGAGAGGGGGGGCACATAAATTTAGCGCAATATCAGTATATACAGCAGCTACTGGGTAAACACTAAGTTACTGTGTAATTCCTGGGTCATATAGCGCTGGGGTGTGTGCTGGCATACTCTCTGTCTCTCCAAAAGGCCTTGTGGGGGTTCTGTCCTCAAATAGAGCATCCCCTGTGTGTGTGGTGTGTCGGTACGCTTGTGTCGACATGTTTGACGAGGAAGGCTATGTGGAAGCAGAGCAGGTGCAGATGAATGTGGTGTCTCCGCCGACGGCGCCGACACCTGATTGGGTGGATATGTGGAAGGTGTTAAATTATAATGTAAACTCCTTGCATAAAAGGTTGGATAAAGCTGAAGCCTTGGTACAGTCAGGGTCCCAACCCATGCCTGATCCTACAGCGCAGAGGCCGTCAGGGTCTCAGAAGCGCCCACTATCCCAAATTGTTGACACGGATATCGACACGGATTCTGACTCCAGTGTCGATGGCGATGATGCAAAGTTGCAGCCTAAAATGGCTAAAGCCATCCGCTACATGATTATAGCAATGAAGGATGTATTCCACATCTCAGAGGAAAAACCTGTCCCTGACAAGAGGGTTTATATGTTTGGGGAAAAAAGGCAAGAGGTGACTTTTCCCCCTTCACATGAGTTAAATGAGTTATGTGAAAAAGCTTGGGATTCTCCTGATAGAAAAATGCAGATTTCCAAACGGTTACTTATGGCGTATCCTTTCCCGCCAACGGACAGGTTACGCTGGGAATCCTCCCCTAGGGTAGACAAAGCGTTGACACGCTTATCTAAGAAGGTGGCCTTGCCGTCACAGGATACGGCCGCCCTAAAGGATCCTGCGGATAGGAAGCAGGAAGGTATACTGAAGTCTGTTTATACACATTCTGGTACTCTTCTGAGGCCAGCAATTGCTTCGGCCTGGATGTGTAGTGCTGTAGCAGCATGGACAGATACTCTGAGGAGTTAGATACCCTGGACAGGGAGACTATTTTACTGACCCTAGGACATATCAAAGACGCTGTCCTATATACGCTGTACTGACTCGTATGGCTGCATGTGTCATTGAGTCAGTGAGCAGATCAGTGATCTGTAATGAATCACTGAACTACTAAACTACTTGCAAGTAGAATGACTCATGAGTCATCGGCAGTGGCGTAACTAGAAATTTTTCTCCCCCAAGCCAAAAAATTCTTTGGCGGCCCCCCCCCCCCCTTCATGCTCCATAATTGGGAGCAAGAAAGGGATAAATATGCGCGCGCCAAAAAAAGGGCGTGGTTTTGTTGGAGTGGGCGTGGTTTCGCATAAAGGGGCGTGGCATTGCAGGAAAAGACTACCTTATACCCCAGTTTTGCAACCTGCACGCCCATACGTTGGCCACCACAGGAAAGAAAAATAATCCTGATTCATGCCCCTTACATTATTTGTCATTTTTCCTCCTTATAGTAATGCCCAGTATACATTATGCCACATACTGCAATGGCCCTTAGACATTATTCCACGCACAATAATGCACATGACACAATATGCACACACTGTAATGCCCCAGACACATTATGCCACACACCGTAATGCCTGTGACACATTATGACAGGAATCGCAATGCCCGTTATACATTATGCTACACACTGCAATGCCCCTGATACATTATAGCACATACAATGTCTGTGACACATTATGACACACACCGCAATGTCCGTGATACATTATGCCACACACTGCAATGCCCGATACATTATAGCACATACAATGCCTGTGACACATTATGCCACACACTGCAATGACCTTGAGACATTATACCACAATGCCCGTGATATAGTATACCATACACCGTAATGCCTGTGACACATACCGCAATGCCCTGCCAGTTATACCCTATGCCACACATCGCAATGCCCGTTATGTATTATGCCACACTGCAATGACCCTGAGACATTATACCACATACCACAATGCCCGTGATATAGTATACCACACACCGTAATGCCTGACACATTATGACACACACCGCAATGTCCGTGATACATTATGCCACACACTGCAATGACCCTGAGACATTATACCACATATCACAATGCCCGCGATATAGTATACCATACACCGTAATGCCTGTGACACATTATGACACACACCGCAATGTCCGTGATACATTATGCCACACACCGTAATGCCCATTACACATTAAGTCCTACAGTAAGGCTTCTAATTACTTTTCAATTACCTGCTCGTTGTCAGGGGTTTCATGCACTGGGTGTCATGCTCGTTGCCAGGGGTTTCATGCTCTTGGTTCCATGCACGGTGCCAGGGGTTTTCATGCTCAGGGTGTCATGCTCATTGCCAGGGGTTTCATGCACTGGGTGTCATGCTCGTTGCCAGGTGTTTCATGCACTGGGTGTCATGCTCGTTGCCAGGTGTTTCATGCACTTGGTGTCATGCTCGTTGCTAGGAGGTAGTCCTTGTTGCTAGGGCTGTGCTCCCAGTGCCACATATGTCCCCAGTGCCAGATATTCCTCCACGGTGCCAGGTACTTACATGCCCCAGTGCCAAATATAGTCGTCCCCCCATGTGCCAGGTACACATATACCCCCCCAGTGCCACATATGCCCCCAGTGCCAGATATTCCCCCCCAGTGCCACATATGCCCCCAGTGCCAGATATGCCCCCAGTGCCATATATTATTCCCCCCCAGTGCCAAATATGCCCCCAGTGCCATATATGCCCCCAGTGCCAGATATTCCCCCCCAGTGCCATATATGCCCCAGTGCCAGATATCCCCCCCCCAGTGCCATATATGCCCCCAGTGCCAGATATTCCCCCCAGTGCCATATATGCCCCCCGTGCCATATATGCCCCCAGTGCCAGATATCCCCCCCCCCCAGTGCCATATATGCCCCCAGTGCCAGATATTCCCCCCCAGTGCCATATATGCCCCAGTGCCAGATATACCCCCCCCAGTGCCAGATATTCCCCCCAGTGCCAGAAATGCCCCAGTGCCAGATATCCCCCCCCCCGTGCCATATATGCCCCCAGTGCCAGATATTCCCCCCCCCCCCGCCGTCGCTTTTTGGAGGGACACGGAGGGCACAGCTCGTCTCTCCTGTGTCCCTCCTGCTGCATCATCTCCGTCGGCCGTGGGTCTAATAGGGGGAAGTGCCGGTTCGTGAGCCAATTAGAGCTCACGGACGGCACTTCCCCCTATTAGACCCGCGGCCGCCGGAGATGATGCAGCAGGAGGGACACAGGGAGGCGCGCTGTGTGCCCTCCGTGTCCCTCCAACAAGCGGCGGAGGGAAGGAGACTGCAGACTGACATGCGGACGCTCGACCGCATGTCAGTCTGCTGTAAATCAGTGGCGCCCCCGCAGCCCCTCGCCCCCAAGCCACCGCGAGGACTGCGGGGGCAGTAGTTACGCCACTGGTCATCGGGACAATGCAGTTCAATCAGCTCCACAGAGTGAGTCCACTCCATGACTGAGCACAGCAGTGACCCCTGTGGCAGCAGAGATGTACTGGCTCATGAGTATTGCTGAGTGAGAGCTGAATAACAACAGTGCTGCTGCACCTACACAACACCCAGCAGAAGATTTAGCACAGCAGAATGCAATGCTCAGGAGCCAGTAGTACCAGAAGTAGCAGCAAGTGTTTGGACATCTGGAATAATAGGACAGTGATTGTATCACAGAAAGGGGAGCAGCATGAGCACACATTCTCACTCACAGACTCACTACATAGACTTTGGCTAGGCACTGGCAGTGCAGATGCTATTTCTCTAACGTCCTAGTGGATGCTGGGGACTCCGTAAGGACGATGGGGAATAGACGGGCTCCGCAGGAGACAGGGCACTTTAAGAAAGAATTAGGAATACTGGTGTGCACTGGCTCCTCCCTCTATGTCCCTCCTCCAGACCTCAGTTAGAATCTGATCCCGGCCGAGCTGGGTGCACTTTAGTGAGCTCTCCTGAGCTTGCTAATAAGAAAGTATTTTGTTAGGATTTTTTATTTTCAGAGAGATCTGCTGGCAACAGGCTCTCTGCTACGTGGACAAAAAGAATACTTCACACCCACAAGAAAATGCGCTAACCAGCTGCAGGTCAATGGACTTCCAAAAGTAGGGTGTTACCCTCACCCCAAGAAAGGACACTCTAAACCAAAAAAGTTTTTTTCTGAAATTCCTCTTTCCTGCGCTCTCTTAAATTCATAAAGGAAAAAAAATTCTTTACTTATCTTAGACCTGATGTTCCTTTCAATTTTTCATGATCCTCATACTCAAATGTGTCATCAATTTTTGAAGTGCGTCAAAGCAAAGTGCTGTTCCGATGTTCCGATTATCCAACGCGTTTCGATCAATCCGTTGATCTTTTTCAAGGACATGCCTTGAAAAAGATCAACGGATTGATCGAAACGCGTTGGATGATTGGGACAACTGGTGGCTGATTGACCGGACGAGGAGAAGACGAGGTGCCCACTGCTTGGAGCTGATTCGTCCCCGGGGACATTAAACATCGGAACAGCACTTTGCTTTGACGCACTTCAAAAATCCAAAATCTGGTAGGAAGCCACCCTCATATGTCTTGGATGTAAAATGAATTTTTACCGTTCCTTCATGTGATGAAGAATTTTTTATTGGACCATTTCTTCAATCAATAAATATTACTGTATTTTATGATATATGTTTGTGTATTATATGATACATATTGAAAGTTTTTTCCTTTGAGAATCACGAACATACTACACTAGATTGTATCCTTGGTCTCTCTTTTTCATGTACCACCGTTAAAAAACTTACGTCATAAATATCCTTGATGACACATTTGAGTATGAGGATCATGAAAAATTGAAAGGAACATCAGGTCTAAGATAAGTAAAGAATTTTTTTTTCCTTTATGAATTTAAGAGAGCGCAGAAAAGAGGACTTTCAGAAAAAAACTTTTTTGGTTTAGAGTCTCTGCTACGTGGGACTGAGGGGAGAGAAGCAGACCTACTAACTGCGGATAGGTCATGCTTCTTAGGCTACTGGACACCATTAGCTCCAGAGGGATCGAACACAGGAACGCACCCTTGGTCGTCCGATCCCGGAGCCGCACCGCCGTCCCCCTCGCAGAGCCAGAAGCCAGAACCCGGCGTGTGTAGCAAGAAGACGTCAAAAGCGGCGGCAGAAGACTCCAGTCTTCATATGAGGTAGCGCACAGCACTGCAGCTGTGCGCCATTGCTCCCACATTAAACCTACACACTCCGGTCACTGTAGGGTGCAGGGCGCAAGGGGGAAGGGGGGGGCGCCCTGGGCAGCAATTAAGTACCTCTTGACATAAAAGGGCATATATACAGTTAGGGCACCGTATATATGCATGAGCCCCCGCCATTATTTTACACAAAATCGCGGGACAGAAGCCCGCCGCTGAGGGGGCGGGGCTTCTTCCTCAGCACTCACCAGCACCATTTTCTCTCCACAGCTCCGCTGAGAGGAAGCTCCCCAGGCTCTCCCCTGCATATTCACGGTAGAAAGAGGGTAAAAAGAGAGGGGGGGCACATAAATTTAGCGCAATATCAGTATGTACAGCAGTTACTGTGTAAACACTAAGTTACTGTGTAATTCCTGGGTCATATAGCGCTGGGGTGTGTGCTGGCATACTCTCTCTCTCTGTCTCTCCAAAAGGCCTTGTGGGGGTTCTGTCCTCAAATAGAGCATCCCCTGTGTGTGTGGTGTGTCGGTACGCTTGTGTCGACATGTTTGATGAGGAAGGCTATGTGGAAGCAGAGCAGGTGCAGATGAATGTGGTGTCTCCGCCGACGGCGCCGACACCTGATTGGATGGATATGTGGAAGGTGTTAAATGATAATGTAAACTCCTTGCATAAAAGGTTGGATAAAGCTGAAGCCTTGGGACAGTCAGGGTCCCAACCCATGCATGATCCTACAGCGCAGAGGCCGTCAGGGTCTCAGAAGCGCCCACTATCCCAAATTGTTGACACGGATATCGACACGGATTCTGACTCCAGTGTCGATGGCGATGATACAAAGTTGCAACCTAAAATGGCTAAAGCCATCCGCTACATGATTATAGCAATGAAGGATGCATTGCACATCTCAGAGGAAAACCCTGTCCCTGACAAGAGGGTTTATATGTTTGGGGAGAAAAGGCAAGAAGTGACTTTTCCCCCTTCACATGAGTTAAATGAGTTATGTGAAAAAGCTTGGGATTCTCCTGATAGAAAAATGCAGATTTCCAAACGGTTACTTATGGCGTATCCTTTCCCGCCAACGGACAGGTTACGCTGGGAATCCTCCCCTAGGGTAGACAAAGCTTTGACACGCTTATCTAAGAAGGTAGCCCAGCCGTCACAGGATACGGCCGCCCTAAAAGATCCTGCGGATAGAAAGCAGGAAGGTATCCTGAAGTCCGTTTATACATATTCAGGTACCCTACTAAGGCCGGCAATTGCGTCGGCCTGGATGTGTAGTGCTGTAGCAGCATGGACAGATACTCTGTCTGAGGAGCTTGATACCTTGGATACTATATTGCTGACCCTGGGGCATATAAAAGACGCTGTCCTATATATGAGGCATGCCCAGAGAGACATTTGCCTACTGGGCTCTAGAATAAATGCAATGTCATTTTCTGCCAGAAGGGTCCTGTGGACTCGGCAATGGACAGGTGATGCCGACTCAAAAAAGCACATGGAAGTTTTACCCTATAAGGGTGAGGAATTGTTTGGGGACGGTCTCTCGGACCTAGTTTCCAAAGCTACTGCTGGGAAGTCGAATTTTTTGCCATATATTCCATCACAACCTAAGAAAGCACCGTATTACCAAATGCAGTCCTTTCGATCTCAAAGAGGCAAGAAAGTCAGAGGTGCGTCCTTTCTTGGCAGGGGTAGAGGAAAGAAGCTGCACAATACAGCTAGTTCCCAGGAACAGATGTCCTCCCCGGCTTCCACTAAATCCACCCATGACGCTGGGGCTCCACAGGTGGAGCCAGGAGCGGTGGGGGCGCGTCTCCGAAATTTCAGCCACCAGTGGGTTCGCTCACGGGTGGATCCCTGGGCTATACAGATTGTGTCTCAGGGATACAAGCTGGAATTCGAAGTGATGCCCCCTCACCGTTACCTCAAATCGGCCCTGCCAGCTTCCCCCATAGAAAGGGAAGTAGTGTTAGCGGCAATTCACAAATTATATCTCCAGCAGGTGGTGGTAAAGGTTCCCCTCCCTCAACAGGGAAGGGGTTACTATTCCACAATGTTTGTGGTGCCGAAACCGGACGGTTCGGTCAGACCCATATTGAATTTAAAATCCCTGAACATTTACCTGAAAAGGTTCAAGTTCAAGATGGAATCGTTCAGGGCGCTCATTGCAAGCCTGGAAGAGGGGGATTTTATGGTGTCTCTGGACATAAAGGATGCTTACCTGCATGTCCCCATTTATCCACCTCATCAGGAGTACCTCAGATTTGTGGTACAGGACTGTCATTACCAATTCCAGACGTTGCCGTTTGGTCTGTCCGCGGCACCGAGAATATTTACCAAGGTAATGGCAGAAATGATGGTGATCCTGAGAAAGCAAGGAGTCACAGTTGTCCCATACTTGGACGATCTCCTCATAAAGGCGAGGTCCAGAGAGCAGTTGCTGATCAGCGTAGCACACTCGGGAGGTGTTACAACAGCACGGCTGGATTCTGAATATTCCAAAGTCGCAGCTGATTCCTGCGACGAGTCTGCCCTTCCTGGGCATGATTCTGGACACAGACCAGAAGAAGGTGTTTCTCCCGGAGGAGAAGGCCCAGGAGCTCGTGACTCTGGTCAGAGACCTCTTAAAACCAAAACAGGTGTCGGTGCATCAATGCACGCGAGTCCTGGGAAAGATGGTGGCATCATACGAAGCCATTCCCTTCAGCAGGTTCCATGCGAGGACCTTTCAGTGGGATCTGTTGGACAAGTGGTCCGGATCGCATCTTCAGATGCATCGGCTGATCACCCTATCCCCCAGGGCCAGGGTGTCTCTTCTGTGGTGGCTGCAGAGTGCTCACCTTCTCGAGGGCCGCAGGTTCGGCATACAGGACTGGGTCCTGGTGACCACGGATGCAAGCCTCCGAGGGTGGGGGGCAGTCACTCAGGGAAGAAACTTCCAGGGGCTGTGGTCAAGTCAGGAGACTTGTCTGCACATCAATATCCTGGAACTAAGGGCCATATACAACGCCCTGAATCAAGCGGAGCCTCTGCTTCGCAACTAACCGGTGCTGATTCAGTCAGACAACATCACCGCAGTGGCTCGTGTAAACCGCCAGGGCGGCACAAGTAGCAGTGTGGCAATGGCAGAAGCCACCAGAATTCTTTGCTGGGCGGAGAATCACGTAAGCGCACTGTCAGCAGTGTTCATTCCGGGAGTGGACAACTGGGAAGCAGACTTCCTCAGCAGGCACGACCTCCACCCGGGAGAGTGGGGACTTCATCAAGAAGTCTTCACACAGATTACAAATCGATGGGAACTGCCACAGGTGGACATGATGGCATCAACAAAAAGCTACAAAGGTATTGCGCCAGGTCAAGAGACCCTCAGGCGATAGCTGTGGACGCATTAGTGACACCGTGGGTGTTCCAGTCAGTTTATGTGTTTCCTCCTCTTCCTCTCATACACAAGGTGCTGAGAATCGTAAGAAAAAGAGGAGTGAGAACAATACTCATTGTTCCGGATTGGCCAAGAAAGGCTTGGTATCCGGACCTGCTGAGGACCCATGGCCTCTGCCTCTCAGACAGGATCTGTTGCAACAGGGGCCCTGTCTGTTCCAAGACTTACAGCGGCTGCGTTTGACGGCATGGCGGTTGAACGCCGGATCCTAGCGGAAAAGGGCATTCCGGATGAAGTTATTCCTACGCTGATCAAGGCTAGGAAAGACGTGACAGCAAAACATTATCACCGTATATGGCGAAAATATGTTGCTTGGTGTGAGGCCAGGAAGGCCCCTACAGAGGAATTCCAGCTGGGCCGTTTCCTTCACTTCCTACAAGCGGGAGTGACTATGGGCTTAAAATTAGGGTCCATTAAGGTCCAGATTTCGGCCCTATCCATTTTCTTTCAAAAGGAACTGGCTTCTCTTCCTGAAGTTCAGACGTTTGTAAAGGGAGTGCTGCATATTCAGCCCCCTTTTGTGCCACCAGTGACACCTTGGGATCTTAACGTGGTGTTGAGTTTCCTGAAATCCCACTGGTTTGAGCCACTTAAGACCGTGGAGCTAAAGTATCTCACGTGGAAAGTGGTCATGCTGTTGGCCTTAGCTTCGGCTAGGCATTTGTTAGAATTGGCGGCTTTGTCATGTAAAAGCCCCTATCGGGTTTTCCATATGGATAGGGCAGAATTGCGGACTCGTCCGTAATTTCTGCCAAAGGTGGTGTCATCCTTTCATTTGAACCAACCTATTGTGGTGCCTGCGGCTACTTGTGACTTGGAGGATTCCAAGTTGCTTGACGTAGTCCGGGCTTTGAAGATTTATGTGACCAGAACGGCTGGAGTCAGGAAGACTGACTCGCTGTTTGTCCTGTATGCATCCAACAAGCTGGGTGCTCCTGCTTCAAAGCAAACTATTGCTCACTGGATCTGTGGCACGATTCAGCAGGCTCATTCTGCGGCTGGATTGCCGCATCCAAAATCAGTGAAAGCCCATTCCACAAGAAAGGTGGGCTCTTCTTTGGCGGCTGCCCGAGGGGTCTCGGCATTACAGCTTTGCCGAGCTGCTACTTGGTCGGGTTCAAACACATTTGCAAAATTCTACAAGTTTGATACCCTGGCTGAGGAGGACCTTGTATTTGCCCATTCGGTGCTGCAGAGTCTTCCGCACTCTCCCGCCCGTTTGGGAGCTTTGGTATAATCCCCATGGTCCTTACGGAGTCCCCAGCATCCACTAGGACGTTAGAGAAAATAAGATTTTACTCACAGGTAAATCTATTTCTCGTAGTCCGTCTCGTAGTCTGGGCGCCCGTCCCAAGTGCGGACTTTCTGCAATACGTGTATATAGTTATTGCTTACTAAAGGGATATGTTATGTGGCATCAGTTGAGTGATGCTTGTTTGTTGTTCATACTGTTAACTGGGTATGTTATCATAAGTTGTACGGTGTGATTGGTGTGGCTGGTATGAGTCTTACCCTGGATTCCAAAAATCCTTTCCTTGTACTGTTAGCTCTTCCGGGCACAGTTTCCTTAACTGAGGTCTGGAGGAGGGGCATAGAGGGAGGAGCCAGTGCATACCAGGTAGTACTAAATCTTTCTTTAGAGTGCCCAGTCTCCTGCGGCGCCCGTCTATTCCCCATGGTCCTTACGGAGTCCCCAGCATCCACTACGGACTACGAGAAATAGATTTACCGGTGAGTAAAATCTTATTAAAACACAGTACAGGTTGAGTATCCCATATCCAAATATTCCAAAATACGGAATATTCCGAAATACGGACTTTTTGGAGTGAGAGTGAGATAGTGAAACCTTTGTTTTTTGATGGCTCAATGTACACAAACTTTGTTTAATACACAAAGTTATTAAATATATTGTATTAAATGACCTTCAGGCTGTGTGTATAAGGTGTATATGAAACAAATGAATTGTGTGAATGTACACACATTTTGTTTAATGCACAAAGTTATAAAAAATATTGGCTAAAACTACCTTCAGGCTGTGTGTATATGGTGTATATAAAACATAAAAGCATTCTGTGCTTAGATTTAGGTCCCATCACCATGATATCTCCTTATGGTATGCAATTATTCCAAAATACGGAAAAATCCGATATCCAAAATACCTCTGGTCCCAAGCATTTTGGATAAGGGATACTCAACCTGTACATGAAAAACAGGGTTAAAACCAATAATAGATGCAATTTAATTACCACAATAACAAAGTGCCATGTGCTGAAAGAAATATATGACTGGAAAACCAGTCGTAATGACCACCTCCTACATGTGAAAAAACTAAATTGGGTCACTGGTATATATTTGACCTTATATTACTACTAAACCATATAAAAAGAATCTAGACTGTGTATACCCTAGTCTCTCCCACAGAATCCTGCCACAAGTTGTTCTCCAAAATGCTGCGTCCCAACATGTGCTGTTTCCTAAATAATATACCTCTTTTAATCAAAAAGGGAAACCGTGTTGAATCAATCGTTTTACCCAATCACCGTGAGTCCCAAATTTATGTTATAAGGACCCCATTTGTAATGCAGTTTATAAGAAGCAACTGAGATTCAATGTCTCATTAAGGCCATGTGGATTAACCGTATTTAAGCGGTGTATCCATTTACACTCCAACTGTAATAGCTGTTTATCCCTGTCTCCACCTCTCAAACTGGGGGGAATTTGATCAATTATTCTGTACCTTAATGTGGCCATTGTGTGTTTGGCCATGAGGAAATGACGTGCCACTGCCTGGTCACTTTTCCCCTCATTAATGGCAGCTCTTATAGCCCCCCTATGCTGGGGCATTCTCTCTTTGAATTGTCATTTCGTCTTCCCGACGTAATGTAGCCCACGCGGGCAAGTGAGCAAATATATCACATATCTTGATGTACATGATAATGGATATTTAATGTGTATGAGGGTTTGCAAATTTACTGCCTGCAATCATGTAACTACATGTTACACAACCCGAGCATTTTTAACATCCACCCTTTTTTGTCAAAAAGTGGGTCTTAGGAGGTTGTATGCCAGTCACGTCTGTTTTCGCCAGAAGGTCTCGCAAATTCAGGCCCCTGGCATAATTAGGCAGCAGTTTTGTATTTTTCAAAGCTGTTAACTGAGGATCATTGGTTATGATTGGCCATTGGGCTTTAGCTCGTTTAGTAGTATCATTACTTTTTACATCAAACTGATTGACCCAGGGCAGGACTTCCCTTTGACTTGGGGTTGCCCCAGTGTCTGGAGACCTGTAAATTTTTGTATATAAGCACTGTTTGGTTTGCACTGTGTGTTGTATGTATGTATGTATATATATATATATATTTATATATATATTCAGTTATAGGAGATCAATTTGCTGGCCAGCCAAGACAAATGCTATATATATATATATATATATATATGTAGAAAATCAGTCCCTGCGCAGCATGTCCGTGTTTTTCCATAGACTGTGTTATAGACTTTTACCGATTTATATCTAATATTTGTATGTTGACATCTAAAATGTATATATATATATATATATATATATATAAAAAATTAAGACCCCTTAATTGCGCAATTGTCTAATAGCTCAAACCACTGAGAGATACCCCCTGTCAGAAGGAGTACTGCACATAGAATGGACAAAAACAAAGGTTCTCTTGGGGAGCTTTACCACCACAGATATACTTATATTATTATAAAATCATTTATTAAAAAACATGTTACATACATACTTTTATAACATGAATCACAAGATCACACATGTCACTTGAGCAATACATTAATTTCTGATTATCTGTTATATATGATGTTTTCAATCATTAGATGAAATACTTATTCCTCAGCATGAGAAAGTATGTATGATCTGTTCACTGTTTTTACGGAAACGCACAATCGTTGAAACCCAACGCGTTTCGTCCCTTAGGACTTCATCAGGGGTGCAAATCAAAGAATGGGTTCACCAAAGGAAATACAAACAGAACATGAATTCACTGAGAGTGTATTCCTGTAGAAACTTAACAGACCATCAAATTATGGGTGTTGGCCGAAGTACATCAATAGTGCATCCGTGTATTTCCAGAAACTTCTATTTTGATTTCAAAAAATGGCAATTCGGATGGAATCAGGAGATATTATCCGATCAAACCCTGGCGTGTTGTCTCAAGGTCCACCTCACAGGGGATATAGGAGGCAGTTATCCAATAGGCGGAGGAAATTCTGCAAATGACCACAATATAGTTGAAGAGAGAGACCCACAGGTGGATGCAGTGATGGATAAGGTGGTGAGTCACTTCGAGAGGTGGCATTATGAAGGTGGATACAGGAGATTACGTATAGTCTCAGGGATAACTCCAGTTCCAACGGGAGAGGAAAATTATGAGGCATGGAGGGAGGCTGCAGTTCAGCATTCTGAAGAATGGAGATGTCCTGAACACATTAAGAAACAACGCATCATTGAAAGTCTTAGAGGGCCAGCGATGGGCATTATACATGCCACCAGACGTCGTAACAGTAATGCTACTTTACGAGACTATTTTGATGCGCTTGATTATTCCTTTGGCACTATAGAGGATATAGGAGATATACTTTCTCGGTTAAATCAAACCTATCAAGAGCCGAATGAGACCATGACAGCCTATATCTACCGTCTGGATAAGATATTATACAAATTATTGGATAAAGGAGGGATTGAGGCTCATGAGATTGACGAAAAAAGAATGAAATGTGTACTTAGAGGTGCTTTGACTTTGAATCCTGTAACTCATTAATTTCGGTGTAGCATGACCAAGGTGCCAGCTCCTACATTGAGTGAGTTAATAAAGGAGGTGAAATTGGATGAAGTACAAATAGAAAATCGAGAGAAGAGTCTGAAACGAGTAAAAGTAGTACTTCCCACTCCCGAGGTTCCTGCTATGTCTGATAGGTTATATACATTGGTGGAAGAACACAGCAAAAAGTTAGATCAACTGATATCTCTGCAGGCTTTGGTGACCAGTCCTCGTCCAAGGGAACAAATGAACAGAGGAAAAGGATTCAATAGAAGACAGGACAATCGGAGTAACTTCACTTGTTACAGATGTAGACAGATAGGACATCATTTTTTTGAATGTCTACAGAATGAGAGCTCCCGAATGATGTCGAACAGTACAGCTTAAAGATCAGCACCTTGGACGGAAAACGTGCAAGGGACGCCGATGAACCCCGCATCGACTCCCAGATTAAAACAGTATGTGCAATGGGGAGTACCCAGTGGTCCAATCTAGTTCCCAGTGGGTTAATTGGACAAGCGCCAATGGTACCAGCATTGATTAATGGAAAGGCATGTCAGGTATTATTGGACAGCGGGTCACAAGTGTCAATTAACTTTGAGAGTTGGTATCGACAATATCTTTTGGATGTACCACTACTGCCCTTTCATGGACTGGTGATATGGGGTCTAAGCGACCAGAAGTATCCTTATCTAGGGTATGTGATGACTCAAATTGAATTTACAGATGAATCTATGGGATATCAATCCCCCCTCCCTTTTCTGGCCCTGGTGTGCCCTGACTCCGGCGGATCAAGGAGTTGTATCCATTATCGTTGGGACAAATTCACATCTATTCAAAACCTTGGCTAATTGGTGTATACAGCAGGGTAATATGAGGCAAGCTACCCCAAAAACTGAAGTTAATGTATCCAGTGCCATTGCTCTACCTGAAAGTAACCCCGATACTACCATGAATCCAATTGATTTTACCAGCAAAATTGAGGAATGTTTCAGGGGGAGCGATCTTCCTGCAAGTAACCGGGATAACCTAATTGCGGAAATGCTACTAAGGAAATCCGTTTTCTCCTTTGGGGAGTGGGACTTGGGGACTGCCACTGATGTCGAACATAGAATCCAATTAAGAGATGAGACACGTTTCCAAGAGCACTCTAGAAGGTTAGCTCCAGCTGATTCTGAGGACGTGAGACAACACTTGAAACATCTGCTGGAAAACCATGTGATTGCTGAATCTGAAAGTCCATACGCTTCACCGATTGTGGTAGCTCGGAAGAAAAACGGTGACATCAGATTATGTATTGACTATCGTACCCTTAATACTCGGACAACTGATGATCAGTACACCGTGCCCAAGGTGGAAGAAGCATTGGACTCTCTACAAGGGAGCTGTTGGTTCTCGGTGCTCGACATGCACTGTGGTTTTTATCAAATTCCCATGCATCCTGATGACCGTGCTAAAGCTGCCTTCCTGTGTCCCATTGGCTTCTTTGAATTCCTTAAGATGCCACAAGGTAGCAAAGGCGCTCCTGCAACCTTTCAGTGAACAATGGAGAGAATAATTGGAGACATGTGTTATCGAGAAGTCTTTGTTTACCTAGATGACGTCATAGTATTTGGCCGAACATTGGAGGAGCATAACTTCAGATTATTAAAAGTATTGGATCGGTTACAGAAAAAAGGGCTGAAACTATCTATTGATAAGTGCCGTTTGTGTCAAACTACCGTCAAATATTTAGGTCATATCGTCAGCCGGGAAGTAATATCAACTGACCCTGAGAAGGTAGCAGCTGTACAAGAGTGGCACAGACCATCAAATTTGAAAGATCTACGTTCATTTCTGGGTTTCAGTGGGTATTACAGACGCTTTGTACCACAATATTCTAAAGTTGCCCATCCATTGACAGAGTTGACTAAAGGATATCCACCTGCTGGGCGTGGTCAACCTGTGAAGGGAACGTATTTTAAGCCTCAAGAAGAGTTTGGAGAAAGATGGACGGCCCAGTGTGGAGATGCTTTTCAGCGGCTCAAGTATCTTCTAACCCACTCCCCTTTTTTAGCACACGCGAATCCTGAACTTCCGTATGAATTCCACATCAATGCTTCAATTGAAGGACTTGGGGGAGTGTTGTATCAACAAAAAGATCATCAGTTGAGACCTGTAGCTTACGTCAGTAGAGGGTTGTCCAGCAGCAAGTAGAACTACGCTGTTCATAAACTGGAGTTCTTGGCCCTGAAGTGGGCGGTGGTGGAAAAATTCAACGATTACCTATATGGAGCAAAGTTTACTGTGTATACCGATAATGACTTACATCAACTCCACTGCCAAGATGGTTAGCAGCACTGTCCAACTATACCTTCAGTCTGAAGTACAAACCTGGAATTCAAAATATCGATGCAGATGCCTTGTCTCGACTACCACACCCTATGACAGATAGTGTAAATGATGAATGGGTAGAGTTACCTGCACCTGCTTTACAGGGACTTTGTCATCAGATTTCTATACTCCGAAATTCGCCTCAAGAAGCTGTTAGTGCTTTAGGATCATCCGGTACGGCACTGTTGGATTTCCAAGACTGAAATGGTGATCTGTCAGTATTGTCAAAAGATCAAATAAGACAAGCACAATATAATGACCCAGATTTACAGGAGGTAATACAACAGCTTAAGAAGAGACCAATTGGCAAGGGTCATCCAAATATGTCCAAAAGAGCTCAAGTACTTCTTAGACAAAGAACCAAGTTATTTTTCAAACAAGGGATGTTATACCGGCGAACTCGGAAGACTACTGGTAGAATTAAACTACAATTAGTATTGCCCACCACTTTTGTCCCCATGATATTAAAGGCACTTCATGACCATCATGGACATCTCGGATACGATAAGACCCAAATTGTAATAGCTGAACAGGTATATTGGCCCTATATGAGTCAATACATTGAGAAGTACTGTCGTAATTGTAAAAACTGTATTCTACAGAAGACTCTACCACAGCATGCAGCTCCTCTGGTTCATTTACAAAGTTCTGGCCCCATGGAACTTATATGTATAGACTTTCTTTCATTAGAAGATCCTAATGGGCAAGACAGTAACATCCTAGTCATTACAGATCATTTTACCCGGTATGCTCAGGCATTTGTGACCCCAGACCAGAAATCACTAACCATGGCCAAGACTCTTTGGGAAAGGTTTTTTGCCCATTATGGATTACCTTCACGTATTCACACCGATCAGGGCCCTGACTTTGAGAGTAGACTCATTAAGGAATTGTGTATGTGCCGCGTAATAAAAAATTCCCATACAACCCCCTATCATCCGCAAGGAGATCCACAGCCTGAGCGGTTTAACCGCACGCTCTTGAACATGCTGGGAATGTTAGATCATAAGCAGAAAGTCCAATGGAAGAAATACATCTGCCAACTGGTACATGCATATAATTGCACAAGTAACGAAGCCACTGGGTACTCCCCCTATTTGTTGATGTTCGGGATAGTAGCACGATTACCCATAGATATCAGCCTTGGCACCTCCCCTACCACTATTAACGCCCCGTCTCACTCTAAGTTTGTGAAAAATTAGAGGAAAGAACTTAATGAAGCCTACGATCTAGCTCACAAAGCAGCCCGGCGACAGAATGATAAAAATAAATTGGCCTATGACAAGCGAGTAACCGAACAAGTGCTATCACCAGGTGACCGTGTTCTTATTAAAAGATTGGGTTTCCCTCGACGGCAGAAGATTGCTAACTGATGGAAGGAGACACCTTATCGAGTCATCAAGAGATTGCCTGGCATACCTGTGTATCAAATTGTTCCAGAAAATGATGAAGGACCTGTACTCACCTATCATAGGCAGCACCTATTACCCATTGAAAATAATCTTTTACTCATTCCTAATGGAAGCATGGGAACTAATATTGGAACTTCTTCAATTCCACCTAATTTACCGACTGCATATCCACAAAGCCCCACCTCTGATAGGATAGAGACGGAAGCATCAGAATCAGAATTTGGGTATTTCTATGAGAATATGTCTGGCAACTTATCTCCAATCCATCAAGATGAGATCACTCACCTAGCTACGAAAGACTCTAAGCAACAAATGCCCGAGAGTGAAACAGGTTGTCTTAATGAAGAATCATCAACAGGTGATGCTCCCGAGGCTGGCTATCCCACTGATCCCATATGTGACGCCTATTCTCCACCCGTGTACCCAAGGATACGAAGGCCCCCCAGAATGTTAACGTATGATCAATTAGGATGTCCTAATATTGTTGAACGCACAATACATCCTAGTATAATTTATTCTTGGCCTTACTTTGGGTTTACTCATGTTATTGAATAACCTCATACGAACTCTTTGTACTTTAATTTGTAAGTGTGTAACATTGTATGGACATGTAAGTGGAGATCAGCTTTTCCTCTATTGTATTGAGATTTCATCTGATCTCCAGGGGGAGGAATGTAATACTGTGTACAGAGAACTAGAGGTACCTGTGTGTGTATATGTATGTATATATATATATATATATATATATATATATTTATATTTGCCCCAATATATGGACCAGATGCATATATATATATATATATATATATATGGGAAAAATTGTATAAGGGTACTGGCGACCACTGGTGTTAAAATAATTCTGTTTCAATCCATGTATATAATAAAATAAAATATACAAATTTATTTGATACAGATAAAATATAATTTATATGACGATAAAATATGCAATACTAAAAAAGTGAAAAAAAAATGAAAAAAAGGGGAAATTGGCTGTGTTTTAAAAACACATACGCAAGGTTCTAATACCAAGTTTTACATAAAAAATGAACAGATAAAATGACTAACAATGTTCAAAAATCGGAATAAATAAGGATAAATAAAGGAAGGAGAGTCTTAACTTGTAGGTAGAGGGTCACAGAGGGAGAGCCCAACGCGTTTCGTCCTGATGACTTCTTCAAGGGGTACTGGTGTGCTGGGATAGGGTCTCTATGTATACCCTCTATAATCAGTCTATAATTGCTGATGTCACTTCCTGTTTCAGGGCAGGTCTAATACCTTTTATTAAGAATACATGGAAAATTGTGCCTTACTATATGGGGGACAATACATATAGAGTGAAATATTCAGGTACAAACACATTCTGAAATGAAAATATCTAGAGATCGTGTACTCGGACCGGAGTGCAGCACTTTCGCCACACTTCCGGTATCCTCAAGTCTCTAATGCGCATGTGCAGGGTACATGTGTTCCTCTAGTGTCGGAGTGAGACGTTTCCGCCCCACTTCCGGTATCGTACTCGTATGGAATGCGCATGTGCCGTGGAAGGTCTTTGAATCAAGTTGAGTCCTCGTCATTCTCCCGGAACCGGAAGCCCGTTCACGTCTGATGCCAGTTGTCTTGTTGCCATGGAGATCATCCCGTGAGCCGCATATTGACCCGCATGACGACGTCACTTACACCGGAAGCAGACGTATAGCATACAGAAGATACAGGTCTAATTTACTCAAAGTCCATGCCTCGTTCTGGGTTCTGTAGCATCGTGGAACGCATAGTTTACTCTGATTGGCCAGTTACGTAGATGCCATTGTTCTCCGTAGTAAATATATAGGATGTGAAAATAAAAACAGTTTTAGTCATCATTTAGTGATTATTTTTATCAGACAAAGAGACGAGAGAATAAAAGGAGCAACCATATATTACTGTGTATATGTATTTGTTTACAAACAACATCATAATATATTATGTACAATCGGAAAATCGCATTATTTTAATCGCATTATTTTAATCGATTGCGGATAATAGACGTAATAATTCATTAATATATTAATATTTTAATATGGAAAAGTGCTTGTGCTATAGTGGTATGTGTGATAAAAACCAGCAAGATTAATATTAAAATTAAACGCGAGAAGTGTTTAAGTGATCGCGTTAGTACATATAAGTTCGTTAAGTGCCAGTGCCATATATTATTACAGTGATTCTAACGATCTATGTACGATACGACGTGAGAGATATTCTAGTATGTTAATATTCTATTATTACAGTGAAATTAAAAAGATATAAAGAATTATAAAGTATAAAATGTGAGCAATATTTTTACGAGTGCATATATATGTTGGTGTCGTAATTTACATATGGTGAATACCTTGTTTCCCTTTTGCTCTTCTTATACAGTACCGGATTTTCCCAGGTAGTCACCTCCCCTGGTACTGGTCCGACCCGACACTGTTTTGCTTCCAAGATCGGACAAGGTTGGGCTTTCCCAGTGTGGAATGACTGTATTTATCCAGCAGGAAAACCCAAATTGCCATATGTTTAATTAAAATACATCCTTTATTAGTGATGTGCTAATTACCAGTGATATAATCTATTTACAGTGTTGTGGTTACAGGATAGAAGGAAGAGAGAGTGGGGAACCTTCACAGAAATGGTGCAATCTCGTAGTTCTCGTTAAGTCCCAACGGGTGCATGGTTCTCAGGTGGAAAATCCAAAACATTTCTCTTTGGGAAAGCTTGGTGGCTAAGTCACCACCCCTTTCTCCTAGTTTCACCACTTCTATTGCTTTAAAGGTGAGTTCCTCTGGGTTTGAGCTGTGTTCTGTCATGAAATGTCTCGGTATGGTATGACTGTCCACTTTGTTTTTAATATTCCGTATGTGTTCCTGGATCCTTAATTTCAAAGTTCTCTTGGTTTTGCCAACGTATTTCTTGCCGCAAGTACACTCCAGAAGGTAGATGACTGACGAGCTGTTACAATTAATAAAGTCCTTGATCTTGTACTCTTTGTTATTGCCAACATCACTGAATGTTCTTCTATTGGGATGAAGATATCTACAGATATTGCACCGGCCACACTTGTAAGATCCGATGCACTTGGGCATTGCGCCGTTGTCTGCCATTAATGGTTTAAGCATGCTTGGTGCCAGAATGTCCTTCAGATTTCTAGATTTCTTATAGAGAATATCCGGGTGTGGAGGTAGTATCTCTTTGAGAATTGGGTCCATTAGTAGGATTTTCCAATGGTCATTGAGAGATTTCTTGATCACGTTCTCATGTCTGTTGTAGGTGGTAATGAAGGAAACTCTTTCTCCCTTTTGGTCTTTTACTCTATATTCGAGCAGTTTTTCTCTTTCCAATGCCTTGGTTCTCGTGATTGCCTCTTGGATAACAGTTGCCGGATACTCTTTCTCCTCAAATCTGGATTTAAAAATTCCCAGTTGTTCATCACAATCTTTTAATTTGCTGCAATTTCTCCTGATTCTGTGGAATTGTGAATACGGAATATTCTTTTTCCATTTCTTCAGATGATTGCTATGGTAATGCAAGTAACTATTCTGGTCGACTTTCTTTATATAATTTGTGGTGGTGACTTCCTTCTTTTCCCATTAGTATCAGGTCAAGGAACTCAATGCAGCTGGTGTTAATAGAGGAGGTGAAGGTTAGATTTCGGTCGTTTTGACTTAAAAAGCTAAAAAATTGATTAAAAAGATCCGTAGACCCATCCCAGATGATTAAAATGTCGTCGATGTACCTCCTATAAAAAATTATGTGCTCCTTAAAACGGTGTTGACCATATATAAAAACATTCTCCCAATCCCCCATAAAAAAGGTTTGCAAAGCTGGGTGCAAATGTAGTTCCCATTGCTGTGCCACAGCTTTGGAGGTAGAAATTGTCCAAGAATTTGAAATAATTATGACTTAAAATAAACCACATGATGTCACATAGGAATTCTCTGTGTTGGGGTGAAATTGATGAGTCTTTTTCCAGGAACTTCTTACATGCTTCAATACCCTTGGAATGTTCAATACACGTATATAAAGATTGTACGTCGATCGTTACCCAGTGGTAATCTTCCTTCCATTCAACATCCTTCATTAGATTAAGTACTGCGGTAGTATCTTTTAGATATGATGGCAGTTCTTTCACATACTTGCTCAAGAATATATCGACATATTCCGACAATCTTGATGTAAGGGAATTGATACCCGCTACTATCGGACGTCCTGGTGGGTTCACAAGGGATTTATGGATCTTAGGTAAGAAATAAAATACGGGGGTGATGGGGTTAGAGCGCATTAAAAACTGGTACTCATCCTTATTGATTATTTCAGTTCTGAGGCCTTTTAGAAGTAAATTCCTGAGTTCTTCCACGAAAATATCTTTTGGGTCACTTGGTAAAGTACGGTAGGATTTACTGTCCCCTAGAAGTCTCTTAGCCTCACTGTATAAGAAGAGCAAAAGGGAAACAAGGTATTCACCATATGTAAATTACGACACCCACATATATATGTGTCACAACTGAGGGCCTGAGCTGACGGGAGGCAGCCTCAGTTGTAGGGGCTGAGATGTAACGGAACCTGGGAGGTTGTATCAGACCCCTAGACATGTAAGTAACATGTAGAATAACTGCCCGAAGGCGTGACCACGACAACCAGGATAAAAGTCAATGATGTTTATTATGACAAACTCCGTAACACAGCAGCAGTAAAAGGAAACATAAAAGTCAACAGAGGATAAATACAATTCCTGGGTACTACAGGGTGGCAAGGGCCACAGGCACTGGTAGTGTGAGACAGTTCTTATAATCTTCTAGTTGGAAATTCCTTACCAGGCCTGACTGTAGCAATGGAGAGAACCCAGGATCGTACCAGCTGATGTTCCAGGAAAGGCTGGGCTGCTGAAGGTAAAACGGCTGCTGTGGATACTGGCTGGAACCAGACTGTTGTTGGTACGGAGTGGATACTGGCTGGAACCAGTTAAATAATAAACGAACTTGAGAGCGATGAAATAATAATGAAGTTTGGAGTTTGAGAGCGGTGAAATAATAATACCGGTGGAGAGTGGTAAACTGCAGAAAAGGACACCGGCCCTTTAAGAGAAGCTATACACTGCTGGAAGCTGGGCTGGAAGCAGGTGATTGTTTGAGAGCGGTGAAATAATAATACCGGTGGAGAGTGGTAAACTGCAGAAAGGACACCGGCCCTTTAAGAGAAGCTGTACACTGCTGGAAGCTGGGCTGGAAGCAGGTGATTGTTGTAGCTGGAAACAGGTGAGTCCAGAATGGATCGGAGAGTCAGGCTACACCGCAGATGGAATGCTGGTGCGGGTCTCTATAGCAGAAGTCTGGAGACAGGAGCTGGAACCTGGAAGACAACCACAGGAGAGAGACAAACTGGAACTAGGTTAGACAACCAAAGCACTGACGCCTTCCTTGCTCAGGCACAGCTTACTTATACCTGCAGCAAGGAAGGGGTTGGCTAGGCAATTATGCAAATCAACAATACAGACAGCAGATTGGTGGAAATGCTCAGATGACAAAATCCAAGATGGCTGCGCCCATGCAGACACTTGGAGGGAAGTTTGGTTTGTAATCCATGTGAGAATTGAAACAGTAATGGCGACGCCGGCCACAGGAGACAGGAGACGCCAGACTGACAAGCGCACATTTAACCACGCGGGCACAGCGGAGGCCGCGGCTGATGAAATCACCACTCTGACATTCTGCATGTGGAAACTCAGGAACAGCGGGATCCGGTCCTGGAACGCTGAGCCAGCCTTAGGAGGCATCTGAAGGGTAAGTAATGGCGTCCAGATACCCGGATCGTGACAGCACCCCCCCCTTTAGGAGTGGCCCCAGGACACTTCTTAGGCTTTAAAGGAAACTTTGCGTGGAAATTTCGGACCAAGGCAGGAGCATGGACGTCTGAGGCATTGGTCCAAGAGCGTTCTTCAGGACCATAGCCCTTCCAGTCAATGAGGTATTGTAACTGACCGTAACGGAAACGTGAGTCCAAAATCTTGGCCACCTCGTACTCGACTCCCCGTTGAGTCTGAACTTTGGGAGCTGGAGGAAGTGCGGAATGAAACCGATTCAGGATCAGCGGTTTCAACAAAGAAACATGAAATGTCCTGGGTATTTTCAAGAAGGATGGTAACTGTAACCTGTAGACAACAGGATTGATGACTTGTTCAATCTTGAAGGGTCCGATGTAGCGAGGTGCAAATTTCATGTTGGGAACTCTCAACCTCAAATTCTTCGTGGACAGCCACACACGATCACCCACCTTGAGAGCAGGAACCGCTCTACGCTTTCTATCGGCAAACTTCTTATACCTGAATGAGGCTTTAAGCAGGGCTGCGTGGACGTTCCTCCAGTTATTTGAAAACTGACGCAAGGTGACATCCACTGCTGGAACAGAAGTTGCGGGAAGCGGTTGGAATTCTGGGACTTTAGGGTGGAATCCATAATTAATGAAGAATGGTGTAGAAGAAGATGAGGAATGGTATTGATTGTTGTGGCTGAACTCGGCCCAAGGAAGGAGTTGAACCCAGTCATCTTGAGAGGAAGACACATATATACGGAGGAAGGCCTCCAAGTCCTGATTCACCCTCTCGGTTTGACCATTGGTCTGAGGATGGTAAGCCGTGGAAAACTTTAACTTGACTTGGAGGGCTTGACACAAACTTCGCCAAAATTTGGCTACAAATTGTACTCCACGATCCGAGATGATCTCTTCAGGAAGACCGTGAAGTCGGAAGATCTCTTGTATAAACACTTGAGCCAACTTGGAAGCTGACGGAAGACCGGTGAGAGGGATGAAATGTGCCATCTTGGTGAACCGGTCAACTACCACCCAGATGGTATTAAACTTGTTGCAGATAGGTAGATCGGAAACAAAGTCCATCGACAAATGGGTCCAAGGTCGACGGGGAACAGATAATGGAACCAGTTGCCCCGCAGGCGACTGGCGGGAGACTTTGTGTTGGGCACACTTTGGGCAGGAGGCAATAAATTCCATAACGTCCTTCTTCAGAGTTGGCCACCAGTAGGACCTAGAAATAAATTCAAGGGTTTTCTGAATGCCTGTATGTCCAGCAAAACGGGAAGCATGGGCCCAATGCATGAGCTTCTTCCTTAGAACTGGCTTAACAAAACTTTTCCCTGGTGGAGGCGTAGAGTCCATCCCTACCGTGGAGAATGCCAACGGATTAATAATAGGATGCTTGTCTGCAGACTCGGACTCATTTTCTTGCTCCCATGAGCGGGAAAGGGCATCGGCCTTACGATTCTGAGAACCCAGACAGAACTGGAGTTTAAAGTCAAACCTAGAGAAGAAAAGTGCCCATCTGGCCTGACGAGGATTCAGACATTGTGCGCCTTTGAGATATAAAAGATTTTTGTAGTCGGTAAGTATGGTGATTGAGTGGGAAGCTCCCTCCAACAGGTATCTCCACTCCTCCAGAGCGAGCTTGATGGCTAGCAACTCCTGATCGCCAATGGCATAGTTGCGCTCAGCTGGGGAGAACTTCCGGGAGAAGAAACTGCAAGGATGTAGATGTCCATCTTTGGCCCTCTGGGATAACACTGCTCCTACTCCAACGGAGGAGGCATCTACCTCTAAGATAAAAGGAGAGTCAGTGTCGGGCTGTTTCAGAACTGGTGCAGAGATGAACCGTTGCTTCAGAAGGTGAAAGGCCTGTGTAGCTTCCTCGGACCACTTGGACGGATTAGCACCTTTCTTGGTTAATGCAGTGATAGGCGCCACAATGGTGGAAAAGTCTCGTATAAATTTTCTATAATAATTGGCGAACCCTAAGAACCTCTGGACCCCTTTGAGGCTTAAGGGTATAGGCCAATTCTGGATTGCTTGGAGTTTCTCAGGATCCATCTCTAGTCCGGAACCGGACACAATGTAACCTAGAAACGGAATGGTTTTAACTTCAAACACACACTTCTCCAATTTACAATAGAGGTGATTGACACGGAGACGGGAAAGAACCTCTTTTACCCAGAAACGATGATCTTCGAGATTATTAGCAAAGATGAGGATGTCGTCTAGATAAACCACGACATGGCGGTACAAGATGTCCCTGAAAATCTCATTCACGAAAATCTCTTTCACGAAGTGCTGGAAGACTGCTGGAGCGTTGCTCAATCCGAAGGGCATGACGAGGTACTCATAATGTCCGTCACGGGTGTTAAAGGCGGTCTTCCACTCGTCACCCTCACGGATTCGGATGAGATTGTAGGCACCCCTCAAGTCCAGCTTTGTGAAAATAGTTGCACCACTAACTCTATCAAAGAGCTCGGTAATCAGGGGTAAAGGGTATCGGTTCTTGACGGTAATATCGTTCAGACCTCTGTAGTCGATGCACGGACGCAGACCACCGTCTTTCTTCTTAAGGAAGAAGAAGCCTGCGCCGGCTGGAGAAGAAGATGGTCGGATGAAACCCTTCGCCAGGTTCTCTTTGATGTACTCTTCCATGGAGTGTGTCTCAGGCAGAGACAACGGATAAGTTCGGCCTCGCGGTGGAACCTTCCCTGGAATGAGGTCGATTGGGCAGTCCCATTCTCTATGAGGAGGAAGGATATCAGCAGAGGCTTTACTGAACACGTCCGTGAAGTCTTGATATGGAGGAGGCGGAACATCAGATGACCTGGGGAAGGAAGAACAAACAGGAAGAACTTTGGCTAAACAAGTCTCAGCACAGGAGGGACCCCATGCCAGTATTTGCGTAGTCGTCCAGTCAATTGATGGGTTGTGGAGACGGAGCCATGGAAGGCCTAAAGCCACTGGATGTGTGGCTCTTGGAATCACTAAAAAAGAAATATACTCAGAATGAAGAACTCCCACTCTCAGACGAACTGGAAGAGTCCTTAAGGAAATGACTGCGTCAAAAATCTTGCTGCCATCCACGGCAGTCAAAGAGATGGACGAGGACAGTCTCTCGGTGGGTAGGGACCACCGTTTAACATAAGCTTCGGTTATGAAATTCCCAGCTGCTCCGGAATCAAGGAGGGCAATGACGTTCCTGTAACGTTGAGCAATTTGGAGCGACACTGGGAGGTTACAGTCATGAGGAGATGGAGAGGAGATCATTACTCCTAGCCGGCCCTCTCCTTGGCGAGCTAGGATCTGGAGTTTCCCGGACGTTTGGGACAGGCATTGATAGTGTGCGACGGAGCTGCACAGTAGAGACAGAGAGACTCAGAGAGACGTCTTCGGCGCTCAGCGGGAGATAGACGGGAACGACTAATTTGCATAGGCTCATCCTTGGATGGAGATGGTTGACGAAGAGGAGGAGCAGAAGATTTAGGAGTAGATGATCTTCCTCGCTCGGTTGCTCTCTCTCTGAAACGTAGATCAACCTTCGTGCAAAGAGAAATTAGCTCATCCAACTTAGAGGGCAAGTCTCTGGTAGCTAACTCATCCTTGATGCGTTCTGATAAGCCATGCCAGAATGCAGCATACAGGGCCTCGTCGTTCCATGCCAGTTCGGATGCCAGGATTTTAAACTGTATAAGATACTGTCCCACAGTACGTGTTCCCTGGCGTAAACGGAGAATCTCAGATGAAGCAGATGTTATCCGGCCTGGCTCGTCGAAGATGCTCCTGAATGTAGCTACAAAGTCAGTATAGGAGGATAGCAGGGGATCAGACTTCTCCCATAAAGGTGATGCCCAGTCAAGGGCTGAGCCACTGAGAAGGGAGATGATATAGGCAATTTTGGTACGGTCACTGAAGAAATTGCCAGGTAGAAGCTCAAAGTGGATTTCACATTGATTGAGAAATCCCCTGCAGAACCTTGGAGATCCATCAAATTTTGCTGGCGTTGGAAGATGAAGATGTGGACTGGAAATGGGTAAGGTGGGTGGGGTTACAGCTGGTGTCACTGTAGTGGACGCACCGGACGTGCCAGGTCCACGGAGGGTCGTTTGAATCCCATCCAGCCGTGTAGAGAGATCCTGGAGACAGCGGATGATGTGGCCCTGTGCAGCCTCCTGATGTTCAAGTCGGGCTGCCAGTTCTTGCATCGGCCTGGCCGCTTGATCCTGGTCTCCGGCTGGATTCATTAGGTCAGTGCTTACTGTCACAACTGAGGGCCTGAGCTGACGGGAGGCAGCCTCAGTTGTAGGGGCTGAGATGTAACGGAACCTGGGAGGTTGTATCAGACCCCTAGACATGTAAGTAACATGTAGAATAACTGCCCGAAGGCGTGACCACGACAACCAGGATAAAAGTCAATGATGTTTATTATGACAAACTCCGTAACACAGCAGCAGTAAAAGGAAACATAAAAGTCAACAGAGGATAAATACAATTCCTGGGTACTACAGGGTGGCAAGGGCCACAGGCACTGGTAGTGTGAGACAGTTCTTATAATCTTCTAGTTGGAAAGTCCTTACCAGGCCTGACTGTAGCAATGGAGAGAACCCAGGATCGTACCAGCTGATGTTCCAGGAAAGGCTGGGCTGCTGAAGGTAAAACGGCTGCTGTGGATACTGGCTGGAACCAGACTGTTGTTGGTACGGAGTGGATACTGGCTGGAACCAGTTAAATAATAAACGAACTTGAGAGCGATGAAATAATAATGAAGTTTGGAGTTTGAGAGCGGTGAAATAATAATACCGGTGGAGAGTGGTAAACTGCAGAAAAGGACACCGGCCCTTTAAGAGAAGCTATACACTGCTGGAAGCTGGGCTGGAAGCAGGTGATTTTTTGAGAGCGGTGAAATAATAATACCGGTGGAGAGTGGTAAACTGCAGAAAAGGACACCGGCCCTTTAAGAGAAGCTGTACACTGCTGGAAGCTGGGCTGGAAGCAGGTGATTGTTGTAACTGGAAACAGGTGAGTCCAGAATGGATCGGAGAGTCAGGCTACACCGCAGATGGAATGCTGGTGCGGGTCTCTATAGCAGAAGTCTGGAGACAGGAGCTGGAACCTGGAAGACAACCACAGGAGAGAGACAAACTGGAACTAGGTTAGACAACCAAAGCACTGACGCCTTCCTTGCTCAGGCACAGCTTACTTATACCTGCAGCAAGGAAGGGGTTGGCTAGGCAATTATGCAAATCAACAATACAGACAGCAGATTGGTGGAAATGCTCAGATGACAAAATCCAAGATGGCTGCGCCCATGCAGACACTTGGAGGGAAGTTTGGTTTGTAATCCATGTGAGAATTGAAACAGTAATGGCGACGCCGGCCACAGGAGACAGGAGACGCCAGACTGACAAGCGCACATTTAACCACGCGGGCACAGCGGAGGCCGCGGCTGATGAAATCACCACTCTGACATTCTGCATGTGGAAACTCAGGAACAGCGGGATCCGGTCCTGGAACGCTGAGCCAGCCTTAGGAGGCATCTGAAGGGTAAGTAATGGCGTCCAGATACCCGGATCGTGACAATATGCACTCGTAAAAATATTGCTCACATTTTATACTTTATAATTCTTTATATCTTTTTAATTTCACTGTAATAATAGAATATTAACATACTAGAATATCTCTCATGTCGTATCGTACATAGATCGTTAGAATCACTGTAATAATATATGGCACTGGCACTTAACGAACTTATATGTACTAACGCGATCACTTAAACACTTCTCGCGTTTAATTTTAATATTAATCTTGCTGGTTTTTATCACACATACCACTATAGCACAAGCACTTTTCCATATTAAAATATTAATATATTAATTAATTATTACGTCTATTATCCGCAATCGATTAAAATAATGCGATTAAAATAATGCGATTAAAATAATGCGATTTTCCGATTGTACATAATATATTATGATGTTGTTTGTAAACAAATACATATACACAGTAATATATGGTTGCTCCTTTTATTCTCTCGTCTCTTTGTCTGATAAAAATAATCACTAAATGATGACTAAAACTGTTTTTATTTTCACATCCTATATATTTACTACGGAGAACAATGGCATCTACGTAACTGGCCAATCAGAGTAAACTATGCGTTCCACGATGCTACAGAACCCAGAACGAGCATGGACTTTGAGTAAATTAGACTAGAAATCTTCGGTATGCTATACGTCTGCTTCCGGTGTAAGTGACGTCGTCATGCGGGTCAATATGCGGCTCACGGGAGGATCTCCATGGCAACAAGACAACTGGCATCAGACGTAAACGGGCTTCCGGTTCCGGGAGAATGACGAGGACTCAACTTGATTCAAAGACCTTCCACGGCACATGCGCATTCCATACGAGTACGATACCGGAAGTGGGGCGGAAACGTCTCACTCCGACACTAGAGGAACACATGTACCCTGCACATGCGCATTAGAGACTTGAGGATACCGGAAGTGTGGCGGAAGTGCCGCACTCCGGTCCGAGTACACGATCTCTAGATATTTTAATTTCAGAATGTGTTTGTACCTGAATATTTCACTCTATATGTATTGTCCCCCATATAGTAAGGCACAATTTTCCATGTATTCTTAATAAAAGGTATTAGACCTGCCCTGAAACAGGAAGTGACATCAGCAATTATAGACTGATTATAGAGGGTATACATAGAGACCCTATCCCAGCACACCAGTACCCCTTGAAGAAGTCATCAGGACGAAACGCGTTGGGCTCTCCCTCTGTGACCCTCTACCTACAAGTTAAGACTCTCCTTCCTTTATTTATCCTTATTTATTCCGATTTTTTAACATTGTTAGTCATTTTATCTGTTCATTTTTTATGTAAAACTTGGTATTAGAACCTTGCGTATGTGTTTTTAAAACACAGCCCATTTCCCCTTTTTTTCAAATTTTTTTCACTTTAGTATTGCATATTTTATCGTCATATTAATTATATTTTATCTGTACCAAATAAATTTGTATATTTTATTTTATTATATACATGGATTGAAACAGAATTATTTTAACACCAGTGGTCGCCAGTACCCTTGTACAATTTTTCCCATAAACAATTACAACAGTAACTCACCACTACTGCGTACTTAAGGGACGGCAGACGCCCAAAATTATTGGGAGTGTTTTTAGTTGGGTGTATCTGTAACACTTGTGGCGCTCGCATATTCTCTATCTTACATATATATATATATATATATATATGTATTTGAACGGCCCTGTTACCTGATTGGTGGACTGTGTACCATGGACTGACCCTGGGCACATGTAGGTGCAGGTGACCCTCCTTGCCGCGCGACCAGATAGACAGTATAAATAACGGTGTCCGCCGTTACAGGAGGAATTTTGTCAAGTGCGTAGCCACAGGAGCGGCTTCTCTCTCTCTCTCTCTGGTGCCGCTGTTAGGAGCTGTAAACTGTCAGCAGGTGCCGGGGGAAAGGAGGCAGTGACAGCTGGCGGAAGCGCACTGTGGATGGGAGCGAGAGGGGCGGCCAGATCGGAATGAAGCCCCGCTGATTAGCAGTATTCTCAGCCGCTCAGGTCACCGCCAGTAGTTATCTGCAGCTGACAGCAAGATGACAGCCGAAAAGGATGGAGGGTACTGAGGTTCCACTACCCACCAATGAAATAGCAAGGGGCGTGGTTTCATCAGCAAGCAGCCGGCTATAGGCAGGAGCCTATAGTGAAGACATCAGAGGTCTGTTAAATATTGCACCACAGTCATTGCACCCTAGCACACCCAGGGAGCACAGCTTTACCCCTACAAACAATAGCATAGACTACAGACTTTCTGGACATATTATAATACTGTATGGAAACTGGGTAAAGCACACAATTTAACCATAATTGGTGCAACTCTTCACCTAGCAGCACCTTACTTGAGGAGAAAGTATACTCACCTTTAGTGGCTTGAGGATATAATCAGGACAGTCAGTTGAGGATCAGCTCCTATAATAAAGCAGAGGAGGACTCTACGGTTATTTAACCCCATTCTGAGTATATCATCTTTATATACCTTCTAATAAGTCTTTACAGCAGGATAGGATGGTAATTGGAGCTATAGTGACATCTTGTGGACATTGCAGTAAAAATCCATTGAATCTTTGATATCTTTAATAGGTACAAGTCAGTAAGGATACAATACTGTAACTATGTATGCAAAGGAGAGAGATATTGACACATTTATTCAGTACTAAAGAGTATTTCTGCTATCGTTGGATACAAATCTCTGAGATAACCTTCTACTACAGTAGCGGTATTTAACTCAGTGCAGACTGCATTCTTACCTTAGTGTATATATATTCGACTTTTTACAAGACCTGGAGTGCCGCAGTCTTCTTTCTCTACCTATATATATATTCAGTTACAGGAGATCAATTTGCTGGCCAGCCAATACAAATGCTATATATATATATAAGTAGAAAATCAGTCCCTGCGCAGCATGTCCGTGTTTTTCCAGAGATTATGTTCAGCACCTCCACCAGCTGGCAGCTCAATCCAGCCCCAAGCCAAGGAGCCGTAAGTATTTGTGCTAGAAAGAACCAGGAGAGCGCACTGGTAAGTTAAAAGGTAATATCTTTATAAGAAAAGAGTAATATCCACATACATTATGGTTAAGAGATCCAGGCTCAATGAAAGAAACAGTGTCACCGCTGCACTTTGTCTCGCTCGGTCTCTCTCGCCGGCTCCGGACCCGGCGGGTGATGTAACAACGTCCACAGCAGATAACCACGCCCGGTTAACCATGCATGGTTATCTGCTGTGGACGTTGTGATGTCACCCGCCGGGTCCGGAGCCGGCGAGAGAGACCGAGCGAGACAAAGTGCAGTGGTGACACTGTTTCTTTCATTGAGCCTGGATCTCTTAACCATAATGTATGTGGATATTACTCTTTTTTTATAAAGATATTACCTTTTAACTTACCAGTGCGCTCTCCTGGTTCTTTCTAGCATATATGTGTGTGTGTATATATATATATATATATATATATATGCATATATATAACTTATTATAATACCATAGACTGTGTTATAGACTTTTACCGATTTATATCTAATATTTGTATATTGACATCTAAAATATTTATATATGTATGTTGCATTCAAAGTACAATATATATATATATATATATATGTAAACTATTTACGTTAATAGAGTCAGGGCCGGATTAACAATGGGGAGGATGGAGCTGCAGCTCCAGGACCTCCACTGAAAATAGGCCCACTGCCCACCACAATGAAAAGGCAGATAACAGCCGGCATTACAATGAGTCTCAGTGACTCATTGTATGCCGCCGAGAGACGTGCAGCTCTCCTCTCGTGCACCTCCTCCCCACAGATTATTTCACATGAACTGCAAGGCCGGGGTGGGGGAGAAGCCGCACTTCCCTCTACTCTCAGCTCCTCCCCCCAGACTTTAGTGCTGCTGATGAGTAGGATGGCCAGGTCGCACTGCACCACCTCTGCATTCATGCCCATTGACCGCACCATAGCCCCACACCGCGCTAGCCGCCTCCGGCACCCCTCACCGCACTGTTCCTCCCGCATTGCGCTGGCTGCCCCCTGCACCGTACACAGCGCTGCCTCCTACCGCACTGCGCTGGCTGCCTCCTACACTGTACACAGCGCTGCCTCCTCCCACACTGCGCTGGCTGCCTCCTACACTGTACACAGCGCTGCCTCCTCCCACACTGCGCTGGCTGCCTCCTACACTGTACACAGGGCTGCCTCCTCCCGCACTGCGCTGGCTGCCTCCTACACTGTACACAGCGCTGCCTCCTCCCGTACTGCGCTGGCTGCCTCCTACACTGTACACAGCGCTGCCTCCTACACAGCGCTGCCTCCCACACTGAGCTGGCTGCCTCCTGCACCGCACAAAGCGCTGGCCAGCACCCCCCAGCCGCTGCCCACTGCCTGCTCCCCACACCACGCTGCCCCCCCCCCCCCCCCCCCCCCCCAATCCTGGCCGTCTCCCGCACCCCCGCTGCTACTCACTTCTGCCTTGCTTCACACTGGGCAGAAGTAAAGTCAAAGAGCACATGGAGCCAGGGGGACAAACTGGAGTCGCTGCTGATGTGGTAAGTGACGAGCACACACTCTCTCTCCCTCTTGATCTCTCTCTCTCCCTCTCTCTAGCCATGTCTCAAGTGTATAAAAGGGGCTCTCTCTTCCTCCATCTCTCTTCCTCCTTTTCTCATACGTCCTAGAGGATGCTGAGGACTCCGTAAGGACCATGGGGTATAGACGGGATCCGCAGGAGACATGGGCACACTATAAGACTTTGAATGGGTGTGAACTGGCTCCTCCCTCTATGCCCCTCCTCCAGACCTCAGTTAGACTTTGTGCCCAGGAGTGACTGGACACACACTAGGGGAGCTCTACTGAGTTTCTCTGGAAGGACTTTTGTTAGGTTTTTTATTTTCAGGGAGACCTGCTGGCTACAGGCTCCCTGCATCGTGGGACTGAGGGGAGAGAAGTCAGACCTACTTCTTCTTAGTTCAAAGGCTCTGCTTCTTAGGCTACTGGACACCATTAGCTCCAGAGGGTTCGATCACGTGGTTCGATTAGCTGCTTGTTCCCGGAGCCGCGCCGTCACCCCCCTCACAGAAGCCAGAAGAAAGAAGCCGAGTGAGTATTAGAAGAACAGAAGACTTCAGTGACGGCAGAAGACTCCAGTAACGGAGGTACAGCGCAGCTGTCGCGCTGCGCTCCATGCTCCCACACACCAACGGCAGGGTGCAGGGCGCTGGGGGGGGAGCGCCCTGGGCAGCAAGTTACTGTAAGTTGTTCCCGCTGGCATATGTACATATTAGGTGCCTGGGCACCGTTTACAATACCCCCGCCAGATAACGCAGCGGCCACGCTGCGCGCCATTGCTCCCACACGCCAACGGCAGGGTGCAGGGCGCTGGGGGGGGGGAGCACCCTGGGCAGCAAGTTACTGTAAGTTGTTCCCGCTGGCATATGTACATATTAGGTGCCTGGGCACCGTTTACAATACCCCCGCCAGATAACGCAGCGGCCACGCTGCGCGCCATTGCTCCCACACGCCAACGGTTTTTACAAGGGTGCAGGGTGCTAGGGGAGAGCGCCCTGGGCAGCTATATGTATATATATATATATATATATATATATACCTTTGAGGCATCTATACAGTATGTGGACACTGTATAGGCACCCCCGATAGCATAATAAGGCTATATCATTAGTGGGCTGACGCACCGAGAAGGGGCGGGGCTTAGCCCTCACTTCAGGATACAGCGCCATTTTGTACAGGTCCCCGCCAAAACAGTACAGATGTGGGGAGGCACGGTGTTTAGTGCTATATAGTGGAAAATATAGCACTATTTTAGACAAATGGGCATGTAATCTGTATGTTATGCATATATATATATAGATCGTGTGTTCCCTGTCAGTTATCCACTATAGCTTTAGTCGACATGTGTCATCAGGAGCGAGTGCTCTGTCGTTGATGGGGATCACTGTCGGCATCGCCGACGCCTGTTGGTACTTCATTCTGTAAATGCAGTGTCAGCAGGTCGGTTGTTGTCTACTTGTCAACAGTAATCACTGTAGGGAGACATGGTTAGTATGTGGGTGACTCTGTCGGCACCAACTGTTTTTACTGGGTGTAAATTAACATGCAGTATCTACCTTAGACCTGTATATATGTTTATATGTATATGTATGGTGCAGTTGCCATGGGCCTGTAGCCCGAGCACAGACATGGTAGTATATGTGGGGGAGTGTTATTAATTTTATTTATGTATACTTCCCTCGGTCCCCTCGGAGTTGCGTGACTGTTATTTTGCCTGGTTACTACTCCCTGCTGTCGACGAATACTAGGTTTTCTGTCGACCATAATGTTTCCTGGTAGATCCACAACTGGGGCATTCAGTACATGGTCATACACATTCAGAACACATTAATGTCACTTGGGACACGATGGTTCCGGATAATCCGTTTATATGTATGTTAGGGCTTTGGATATTTCTGTCGCCAGTTTGGCTCAGATTGGGGAAACAGAGGCTCTGTTTGTTCTGTATGCCCCAGCGTGATTTGGGCACCTGCGTCTCTGCAGTCTGTTACACGCTGGATCTGTGATACGATTCGGCGTGCTCGTTCTACGGCTGGATTGCAGTTACCGAAGTAGGTGGTAACCCATTCTACTAGGTAGATGGGCTCTTCTTGGGCGGATGCCAGAGGAGTATCGCCGGTTCAATTTTGTAGAGCGGATACTTGGTCGGGTTCAAACACCTTGGCTAAGCTGTACAAGTTTGCTACCCTGGCTGATGGGGCCCTCATGTTTGCTTAATCGGTGCTGCAGAGTCGTCCGCACTCTCCCGCCCGGTCTGGAGCTTTGGTATAAACCCCATGGTCCTTATGGAGTCCCCAGGATCCTCTAGGATGTATGAGAAAATAGGATTTTAATACCTACCGGTAAATCCTTTTCTCTTAGTCCGTAGAGGATGCTGGGCGCCCGTCCCAGTGCGTACTGTGTCTGCAGTTATTGGTTATGGTTACACTCTCGTTGTGTTTCTTTTCTGTCAGGCTGTTGCTGACGTTGTTCATGCCATGGCATGCGGTATCTTATTATTGGTTGTGTTGACACACTGGTTGTGTTACATATTTTCTCAGCATGTGGCTGTGTATTTTTCATGCCATTGACTGGTATTCTTTTGAATGCCACGTTCTGCGGTATGTTCGTGGTGTGGGCTGGTATGCCACTCACCGTGTTTAAACAATAAATTCTTTCCTAGAAATGTCCGTCTCCCTGGGCACAGTTTTCTAACTGAGGTCTGGAGGAGGGGCATAGAGGGAGGAGCCAGTTCACACCCATTCAAAGTCTTATAGGGTGCCCATGTCTCCTGCGGATCCCGTCTATACTCCATGGTCCTTACGGAGTCCCCAGCATCCTCTACGGACTAAGAGAAAAGGATTTACCGGTAGGTATTAAAATCCTATTTTCTCTCTCTTCCTCCTCCTTCTCTCCCTCCTCCTTCTCTCCCTCCCTCTCTCGATATCTCTCTCTCAATGTATAAAAGGGGCTACCTGATTCATTGTATATAAGGGGCTACCTGGTGCAATATGTATAAGGCACTACCCAGCACAATTTGTATAAGGGGCTACCTGGCTCAATGTGTATAAGGGGCTACCTGGTGCAATGTATATGAGGGTCTACCCGTCGCAATGTATATAAGGGGCTACTTGTCGCAATGTACATAAGGGGCTACTCGTCGCAATGTACATAAGGGGCTACCTGTTGCATTGTGTATAAGGTCTTCCCATCGCAATATATATAAGGGTCTACACGTCGCAATGTGTATAAGGGGCTACCCATCACAATGTGTATAAGGGGCTACCTGTCGCAATGTGTATAATGGGCTCTGCCTGGCACAACGTGTATAAAAGGGGCTCTGCCTGGCGCAACGTGTATAAAATGGGCTTTACCTGCCGCAATATGTATAAAAGGGGCTCTGCCTGGCGCAATGTGTACTACTGTGTGTGTGTAATGTGACTGACAGACACTACTGTGTGTTGTAATGTGATTTGGTACAATTCTGTGGCCACACCTCTTCCTGTGAAGCCATGCCCCTATATTTTTGACACACACCTTCCGTGCGCACTATCCCTGTTTTTAATGGGAAGAGGCCAAAGGAAATGTTTGCCCTGGGCGCCACAAGGTCTAGAACCAGCCCTGACTACAGCATATACAGACTAGGAGGGGAGGGGGGCACACTTACGCATATACAGATTAGGAGGGGAGGGGGGCACACTTACGTATATACAGATTAGGAGGGATGGGCTCACACTTACGGATATACAGACTAGGAGGGGGCACACTGATGCATATACAGACTAGGAGGGGCACACTGACGCATATACAGACTAGGAGGGGGCACACTGACGCATATACAGACTAGGAGGGGAGGGGGGCACATTAATTGGTAGTGTCTAGATCCCCTTTCTTAAAGGACCTTTCCCATAATACACTGGGTCAACGTAACTATCTATTGGAATAGTAACCTGTGCTGAGCGAAGTGAGACTCCAGGCCCAAAGTGTGGCTAGTGAAGTGTGCCTGCGAGGGTACAAAGGAGCCCCCAAAAAACTCCAGAAAATAACTTATAATAAACCTAGATTGGAGAAAAAAATTCAAATGCTGTAATGGCATAAGACAACTTCCGCCCTCAGCTGATGTCACATCTGGGTCCTTAAGCCGCTGGGGATATAGATTCTACCCACACTAGTGCATATACAGACTAGGAGGGGAGGAGGCACACTAATACATATACAGACTAGGAGGGGAAGAGGCACACTAATACATATACAGACTAGGAGGGGAGGAGGCACACTAATACATATACAGACTAGGAGGGAAAGAGGCACACTAATACATATACAGACTAGGAGGGGAGGAGGCACACTAATACATATACAGACTAGGAGGGGAAGAGGCACACTAATACATATACAGACTAGGAGGGGAGGAGGCACACTAATGCATAGACTTTTCAGTAGTCATGTCCCTTTTTTAGGCGCACACAAAGTAATCCCATTTTATTTCCCATACCTCCACTTCAAAATTCCCACTTCCAGGACCACTGTATGTATGTGTGTATGTATGGGTCTGTTCTGCTCCTCTATTAAATGGTTGACGGTAGGCACTAGCTATGACCTCTATGGAGATAGCCACACCCATGACATAGGCCACACCCCTTATTTATACCACCCTCACTGCAGCGCTTGTCACACCTCCTGCCAAGGCACACAATAGGCCCTTTATACATTTCAGCTCCAGGCCCATGTAGACCTTAATCTGGCACTGAATAGAGTACGTTTGTAGTAATTACAGTGTAAGCTATTAGATATATTATGCTGCCCACGGGTCAGGGGTGATTCCCAAGTTCATCCCATAATATATAGCCTAACTATATAAACTAACAACTTGGGTGGAGGCACATAAGAGGTAAAACAGGGTTACACTGTATTCTCCTTATTAAACACAGTCAATACAGGTACAAAATGAAACACGGAATCCGATGTGGTATCTAGGCAACTATGACCACAACCTTACAGGTGTTTGTCCATATTAATGCAGATCAATACTGTAACCCCCCTTTCCCCCGAAAGGAATGGGTTTAACAAGATTGTGCCTCCACCCAAGCACTGAGTGTAATGAGTTAGTTGGATTGTACCTAGCTAGCTTGGGATAGCTAATATAACCTTTGAACTGTAGGAACACAATATAGTCACCCTCTTCCTACCTGATGTCTCTTGTTTTGTTCACTGGAGTCGGGTAACTTCTTCGGCATAGATTACACTTGGTTTGTTTTATAATAAGGCAGTCAATTTAATATACACCTATTACACTATATACTGTAACATCAGTTTATTAACTATTCCTATCTAAGGTTCAAATGTATAAATCAGTACCACTGGATATGATTAAGTAATACTCCTTGAACAATTATATTTCTCTTACGTCCTAGAGGATGCTGGGGATTCCGTAAGGACCATGGGGTATAGACGGTCTCCGCAGGAGACATGGGCACTATAAAGAACTTTAGATGGGTGTGCACTGGCTCCTCCCTCTATGCCCCTCCTCCAGACCTCTGTGCCCAGAGGAGACTGGGTGCACTACAGGGGAGCTCTCCTGAGTTTCTCTGAAAAATAATTTTGTTAGGTTTTTTATTTTCAGGGAGCAATGCTGGCAACAGGCTCCCTGCATCGTGGGACTGAGGGGAGAGAAGCAGACCTACTTAAATGATAGGCTCTGCTTCTTAGGCTACTGGACACCATTAGCTCCAGAGGGTCGGAACGCAGGTCTCACCCTCGCTGTTCGTCCTGGAGCCGCGCCGCCGTCCTCCTCACAGAGCCGGAAGATAGAAGCCGGGTGAGTATAAGAAGAAAGAAGACTTCAAAGGCGCCATTGCTCCCACACACAACACACACAGCGGGCACTGAAGGGCGCAGGGGGGGCGCCCTGGACAGCAATAATAAACCTCTAGGGACTGGCTAACATATATATATATAGGCTGCGGAGGCAGTATATTATATAATCCCCCGCCAGTATTGGAAATTTGAGCGGGACCGAAGCCCGCCGCTGAGGGGGCGGAGCTTGATCCTCCAGCACTAACCAGTACCATTTTCTCCACAGCACACTGCAGAGAAGCTGGCTCCCCGGACTCTCCCCTGCTGAACACGGTGACAGAGGGCAAAAAAAGAGGGGGGGGCACTTTTAATTGGCGCAGTGAGTGTGTATATATATATATAATTATATAAAAGCGCTGTTTTTATCTGGGAATTTTGTTTCCAGTGTCAGTTGGCGCTGGGTGTGTGCTGGCATACTCTCTCTCTCTCTGTCTCTCCAAAGGGCCTTATTGGGGAACTGTCTCCATATAGATATATCCCTGAGTGTGTGGGGGTGTCGGTACGCGTGTGTCGGCATGTCTGAAGCGGAAGGCTTATCTAAGGAGGAGGTGGAGCAGATGATTGTGGTGTCTCCGTCGGCAACGCCGACACCCGATTGGTTGGATATGCTGAATGTTTTAAATGCAAATGTGTCTTTATTACATCAGAGATTGGACAAAGCAGAATCCAGGGATAGAACAGGGAGTCAATCCATGGCTTTGACTGTGTCACAGGGCCCTTCAGGGTCTCAGAAACGTCTCCTGTCCCAAGTAGCAGACACTGATACCGACATGGATTCTGACTGCAGTGTCGACTACGATGATGCGAGGTTACACCCAAGGGTGGCCAAAAGTATGCATTATATGATTATAGCAATGAAGGATGTTTTACATATCACAGATGACCCCTCTGTCCCTGACAAAAGGGTACACATGTTTAAGGAAAAGAAACCTGAGGTAACCTTTCCCCCATCTCATGAGCTGAACGCGTTATTTGAAAAGGCTTGGGAAACTCCAGACAAGAAACTGCAGATTCCCAAAAGAATTCTTATGGCATATCCTTTCCCTGCGCAGGACAGGTTACGGTGGGAATCCTCACCCAGGGTGGACAAGGCGTTAACGCTCTTGTCCAAAAAGGTGGCACTACCGTCTCCAGACACGGCAGCCCTCAAGGATCCTGCTGATCGCAGACAGGAAACTAACTTAAAATCAATTTATACACATACGGGTGCCTTGCTCAGCCTCAGACCAGCAATAGCGTTGGCTTGGGTTTGTAGCGCTGTTGCGGCTTGGACGGATACTTTGTCAGCTGACATTGATACCCTGGATAGGGATACCATTTTATTGACCTAAGGTCATATTAAAGACGCAATCTTATATATGAGAGACGCTCGCCAGAGGTAAGGGTAGAGGGAAAAGACTGCCTGCTACGGCTAGTTCCCAGGAGCAGAAGTACTCCCCGGCTTCTACTAAATCCACCGCATGACGCTGGGGCTCCACTGAGGGAGTCTGCGCCGGTGGGGGCACGTCTTCGACTCTTCAGCCACGTCTGGGTTCAGTCAGATGTGGATCCGTGGGCAATGGAGATTGTATCCCAGGGTTACAAGCTGGAATTCGAAGACGTGCCTCCTCGCCGGTTTTTCAAATCGGCTTTACCAGCTTCTTCCCCAGAAAGGGAGATAGTTTTAGCTGCAATTGAAAAACTGCGTCAACAACAAGTGGTTGTCGAGGTTCCCCTAGTTCAGCAGGGGAAGGGGTACTATTCAACCCTATTTGTGGGGGATGGCTCGGTCAGACCCATTCTAAATTTGAAATCCCTAAACCTGTACTTGAAAAAGTTCAAATTCAAGATGAAATCGCTCCGGGCAGTTATCTCCAGCCTGGAAGGGGGGGGATTTTATTGTGTCACTGGACATAAAGGACGCATACCTTCATGTCCCCATATATCCCCCTCATCAGGCGTACCTGAGATTCGCTGTACAGGACTGTCATTTCCAGTTTCAGACGTTGCCGTTTGGGCTTTCCACGGCCCCGAGGATTTTCACCAAGGTAATGGCGGAAATAATGGTGCTCCTGCGCAGGCAGGGAGTCACAATTATCCCGTACTTGAACGATCTCCTGATAAAAGCGAGATCGAGAGATCAATTGCTGAAAAATGTGTCGCTTTCCCTGAGAGTGCTGCAGCAGCATGGCTGGATTCTAAATCTACCAAAGTCACAGTTGATTCCAACGACTCGGCTATCTTTCTTAGGCATGATTATGGACACGGAACAGAAGAGGGTTTTTCTCCCAATGGACAAAGCCCGGGAACTCCAGAACATGGTCAGAGACCTGCTAAAACCAAAAAGAGTGTCAGTCCATCAATGCACTCGAGTACTGGGAAAAATGGTGGTGAACTACGAGGCCATCCCCTTCGGCAGGTTCCATGCGAGGACGTTTCAGTGGGACCTTCTGGACAAGTGGTCGGGGTCCCATCTACAAATACATTAGAAAATAAGCCTGTCCCCCAGGGCCAGGGTGTCTCTCCTGTGGTGACTGCAGAGTGCTCACCTTCTCGAGGGTCGCAGGTTCGGCATTCAAGACTGGGTTCTGGTGACCACAGATGCGAGCCTCCGAGGATGGGGAGCAGTCACACAAGGAAGAAATTTTCAGGGACTATGGTCAAGCCAGGAGGCTTGTCTACACATCAACGTACTGGAATTGAGGGCCATATACAACGGCCTACGTCAAGCGGAGAATCTTCTTCGCGACCTCCCGGTTCTGATTCAATCAGACAACGTCACAGCCGTGGCTCATGTAAACCGCCAAGGCGGGACAAGGAGCAGAACGGCAATGGCAGAAGCCACCAGGATTCTTCGCTGGGCGGAAAATCACATAAGCGCGTTGGCAGTAGTCTTCATTCCGGGAGTGGACAACTGGGAAGCAGACTTCCTCAGCAGACACGATCTCCATCCAGGAGAGTGGGGACTTCATCAAGAAGTTTTTGCAGAGATAACAAGTCATTGGGGACTTCCTTAAATAGACATGATGGCGTCACGCCTCAACAAGAAGCTTCGGAGGTATTGTGCCAGGTCAAGGGACCCTCAGGCAGTAGCAGTAGACGCCCTGGTGACACCGTGGGTGTTTCAGTCAGTCTATGTGTTCCCTCCTCTTCCATTCATCTCAAAGATATTGAGAATCATAAGACGAAAAAGTGTGCGGACAATACTCATTGTTCCAGATTGGCCTCGAAGGGCCTGGTATTCAGATCTTCAGGAAATGCTCACAGAAGATCCGTGGCCTCTTTCTCTCAGAGAGGACCTGTTGCAACTGGGGCCCTGCGTGTTCCAAGACTTACCGCGGTTACGTTTGACGGCATGGCGGTCGAACACCGAATCCTAGCTGGGGAAGGTATTCCGGAAGAAGTCATCCCTACTCTGATAAAGGCTAGGAAGGAGGTGACGGCGAAACATTATCACCGTATCTGGAGGAAGTATGTATCTTGGTGTGAAGCCAAGAATGCTCCTACTGAGGAATTCCATCTGGGCCGTTTTCTCCACTTTCTACAGACAGGAGTGGATATGGGCCTAAAATTATGCTCCATTAAGGTACAGATTTTGGCCTTGTCAATTTTCTTTCAGAAGGAATTGGCTTCTCTCCCAGAAGTCCAGACTTTTGTAAAGGGAGTGCTGCACATACAGCCTCCTTTTGTGCCTCCAGTGGCACCATGGGACCTTAACGTGGTGTTACAGTTCCTAAAATCTCACTGGTTTGAACCTCTTCAAACGGTTGAATAAAAATTTCTCACTTGGAAGGTGGTCATGTGGTTGTCCTTGGCATCTGCAAGGCGGGTGTCCGAATTGGCGGCTTTGTCTCACAAAAGCCCCTATCTGATTTTCCATGTGGATAGAGCGGAATTAAGGACTCGTCCTCAATTTTTGCCTAAAGTGGTTTCATCATTTCATATGAACCAACCTATTGTGGTACCTGTGGCTACGGGTGACTTGGAGGATTCCAAGTCCCTTGATGTGGTCAGGGCCTTAAAAATGTATGTAGCCAGGACGGCTCGGGTTAGGAAAACAGAGGTACTGTTTGTCCTGTATGCAGCCAACAAGCAGACTATTGCCCGCTGGATCTGTTACACGATTCAGCAGGCTCATTCTACGGCTGGATTGCCGTTACCAAATTCGGTGAAGGCCCATTCCACTAGGAAGGTGGGCTCTTCTTGGGCGGCTGCCCGAGGCGTCTCGGCATTACAGCTTTGCCGAGCGGCGACTTGGTCGGGTTCAAACACTTTTGCTAAATTCTACAAGTTTGATGCCCTGGCTGATGAGGACCTCATGTTTGCCCAATCGGTGCTGCAGAGTCATCCGTACTCTCCCGCCCGGTCTGGAGCTTTGGTATAATCCCCATGGTCCTTACGGAGTCCCCAGCATCCTCTAGGACGTAAGAGAGTCCATAGAGGATGCTGGGCGCCCGTCCCAGTGCGGACGTATTTCTGCAAGGCTTGTATATAGTTATTGCTTACATAAGGGTTATGTTACAGTTGAGATCAGTCTTTGGCTGATGCTGTTTTTGTTCATACTGTTGACTGGTTGCGTATATTCCAGGTTATACGGTGTGGATGGTGTGGGCTGGTATGAATCTTGCCCTTAGATTAACAAAAATCCTTTCCTCGTACTGTCCGTCTCCTCTGGGCACAGTTCTCTAACTGAGGTCTGGAGGAGGGGCATAGAGGGAGGAGCCAGTGCACACCCATCTAAAGTTCTTTATAGTGCCCATGTCTCCTGCGGAGCCTGTCTATACCCCATGGTCCTTACGGAGTCCCCAGCATCCTCTACGGACTAGGAGAAAAAGATTTACCGGTAGGTTTAAAATCTTATTATATATGTATTTACTAATTACAATACCCTTGCATGCACAACAAAAAAAATATTAATACCTTCCACCTATAGTCAGAAGGACTATAGACCCGGATTTGGGTGGATAAAAAAATATGGTACCGTTGGGGCCCTTTCTAGAACTGTTCAGAGAGCAATGTAACTTGACTTGAGTCATTCAAACAAAACTGCAAAAGTTAGTCAAGCTTGCACAAGAGATGGTGACGTATATGATATATGACAGTTCCTCATAGTGATGTATTTATATCCATTATAAACAGATGACAGTGCTACCTGCTGCCGGGTTGGCGATCTACCCACCGATGTCTCTTGGGTATTAGATTGAGTTAGGTTAGTAATCTACTGGTACACAGTCGGGGACGTTGCTCTCCTGACAGTTGCTTCTTTCTCACAGTTTACTCTGTAGCTGAGTCCGACTCATGGTATCACTGGCTCGTTGGATTAGTAATAGTCACTCACAAGACCGGACTCACTGTCGTCCCAATGTTATCAAGGGTGGCGGTTCATAAGTCACAATAAAAAGGCAGAAGTCCCTTAAATGCTGTATATTCTGGCGTACCACTATCCGATCACTGAGGATAATAATCTCATACCTAGCTTAAGCAGATGACATAAATTGTAAGTCTTTCCCTACTCAGTTCACTGGTATGTTAGTGGTTTTAGCATATAATGTAAGGAATAAACTGTGACTTAATCTCAGTACCAGGGGGAGGTGCACTTGACTCCTATAACTCCCCCAATACCGGTAAGGGTTTCCCTGCTGGTGCGTGCCAGTGGCCTTTCACTCCCCCGACTCACTGCTATTGGGCTGTGATTATGCAGTTTATTATGCAGAACATGTAGCTTATTCCAGCTAAAGAAGTAATAGCCGCCTTTCTGTCGGTGTTAAACTCTGTCCTTTCACCTCACAGTCTAAATGCCACGGGTAGCTTAACTGAACCAGGCGCAGCTATCCTCCTCATGTAATCAATTATTTAGTATGCTACCAATTCCTCCTCTTTGTAGATACTGATAGCCTCCAGTAAGTTTATGCAGCGCTAACCAGGAGCTGCCTCTCGCTTCCTGTGGTTCAATATCAGGCTACAGCTGACGACTAGTACCACCCATGCACCCGCCTATCACCATTCATAAACACTCACAGGGCCGCAGTTGCTGGGTACTCATTGATGCTCATGACACCGCCTCTCCTCTCTGTCAACTCTGCCTCCAGATGCGCTCAGCTTCCTGCACAGCCAGATCAGTACAGCCACGGTCACGACTCCCGATACTATTCACCACCGTTATCAATCCTCCCACCGGTAAATATGGCTCCAAACCATAAAGGGAGCTGTATACTGCTGGGACCACCGATCTTAATGCTGCTGCTCCTCTCCCTCTCAGTCTGCCGCACGCCCGTCTAACTGTCTACTTGCCTAATTGCCTGCGTCTCCAGCTGTATGTTGTGCATGTGCTGCTTCTGGAGCTTTCTCTCACACTGCCCATAAATTAATGCATATATATTAACACCTTTCATCAGAGCAATATACACATATATCTATATTGCACATTATATATTTAGTTTACTGTTAAACATTTATATTATAATAAATGGACAGTTCAGTTTTGTTTTTACAATACATTTCTTAAGTAATGTATAAGGAAGTATATAGCCCAAGTATATAGCCCACAGAGTGACTACAATACACATACAGGTTTATATACAGGATTCAATGTGGTCTCTAGGCAACTCTGGCCACAACCTTAACTATGGAGGTCATTCCGAGTTGATCGCTCGCAAGCGGATTTTAGCAGATTTGCTCATGCTAAGCCGCCGCCTACTGGGAGTGAATCTTAGCATCTTAAAATTGCGAACGATGTATTCGCAATATTGCGATTACACACCTCGTAGCAGTTTCTGAGTAGCTCCAGACTTACTCGGCATCTGCGATCATTTCACTGCTTGTCGTTCCTGGTTTGACGTCACAAACACACCCAGCGTTCGCCCAGACACTCCCCCGTTTCTCCGGCCACTCCTGCGTTTTTTCCGGAAACGGTAGCGTTTTTTCCCACACGCCCATAAAACGTCCTGTTTCCGCCCAGTAACACCCATTTCCTGTCAATCACATTACGATCGCCAGAACGATGAAAATGCAGTGAGTAAAATTCCTAAGTGCATAGCAAATTTACTTGGCGCAGTCGCAGTGCGGACATTGCGCATGCGCATTAAGCGGAAAATCGCTGCGATGCGAAGATTTTTACCGAGCGAACAACTCGGAATGACCTCCCATATTTGTAAATCTACACGGCACTCTGCATACCGTGAACACTGATCCAATGCCCATATGAAAAATAAATATATATATATATATATATCCACAATAAGGATGCGCTCACCATCACTTTTATTACTCACAACACCTGCATCATAACATGGTCATGTTATGATGCAGGTGTTGTGAGTAATAAAAGTTTCTATGGAACTGTTTGCATAAGAAAAAGTCCCTGGTGAGCGCATCTTTATTGTGGATTTACATTTGTTACTACTCATTGGAAAGGAGGAGTACCTGGTCTGCACCCCACGCAGATGCTTTAATTAAAGAGTGTGTGCCAACAAAATTATGGATTTTTTATATATATATATATATATATATATACATATATTTCTGTATCATTTTTTTTTTCTTTTGAATATATAAATCTAGTCCTATATACAATTATATACACATCTATAAATAATTTCTAAAATATATATTATTTTTAAAAACTAGACCAAATTGTTGGCACAGTCTTTGCAGAATATGCTCATTAGCATCCAACAGGGTCATTTTAAAGACAGATTACAGGGTCTGTTTTAATTGTAGTAAGTGGGTTCACACAGCTGAAAGGTTTTAATGTATGATTCTAAGTACATGTTGTGGGGAATGTTCTAAACCGGCATTGATGATAAGTGTAATATTCCTTTCCCCATCCGCCTTTGCCCATGGTGTCGCCGCAATATAATGTCCCTGTAGGTTACATGTATTATTGCGTCATGTAACCTTCCACTGATATACCTTCTGCTTTGTCTCTATTCTGAGGCCAAGCAGGAAACCACTCTGACAACTCGTTTGCCAAAGTCATGGAGATGTAATCTTCCCCATCTGGCAATTCCTGCAGAGCATACGGCCCATATACTCAGTGCTGATGTGCGGATGCCTTGCCAGTTACACTGTGCATCTGCCTTAACTTGGCAATCATGTTTGAACTCCTGCGTGGCCTGGAGGCTGTATGCAATCAATAGACAGGGAAAGTCTGTCCATGCAGTGCTGATAGGGGTTTCCCACCATCTGATGTTGCTATTGTTTGCTGCAGCTGTCTAAATGCTCACTGACGCTGACTGGTCTTAATTTGCCCATGATAATGGTGTGATATCCTATATATAGCAGTGTCCAAATGGACAGGGGTATATAGTGCCAACTGATTTTGAGCCAGTGTTCCACATAGTTGGAGAATTAGTATCAGTGCACATATCAAGTGCCGTTACACCTACCCCCCTTACGATGAATGGGGTAAAAGTTCTATTGCTCCACGGTTTGTTTTAAACAATTCCAGATTCATCTCTATACAGCTGTGAAACTGCTTACATCTTCGCAGTGGACTGTAAACTCCTTCCTCTGGCCTTTCCAGCAAAGCACACTGTGCATCAGCATAGTGCTGATGTGACGTGTGTCCCATCCCAGCTGGTTGCTCAGCGTATGCATGAGATCTTGCAACACAGGGGGTCATTCCGACCTGATCGCACGCTGACGTTTTTCGCAGCGCAGCAATCAGGTCACTACTGCGCATGCTTATGCACCACAATGCGCAGGCGTGTCGTATGGGTACAAAGCGGATCCTTGCTGTGCGATGGATTTAATGAAGAATCCATTTGCACAGGCGATCACAAGGAGATTGACAGTAAGAAGGCGTTTGTGGGTGCCAACTGACCGTTTTCTGGGAGTGTTTGGAAAAACGCAGGTGTGTCCAAGCATTTGCAGAGCGGGTGTCTTGACGTCAATTCCGGGACCGGATAGGCTGAAGTGATCGCAGCGGTTCTGAGCTACTCAGAGACTGCACAAACTATTTTTGTACTGCTCGGCTGCACATGCGATCACACCCTTGCACAGTAAATATACACTCCCCAGTGGGCGGCGACTATGCGTTCGCACAGCTGCAAAAAGTAGCTAGCGAGCGATCAACTCAGAATGACCCCCATTGTTTGGTGCAGAGTCTGGATGTCACAATAGCCAGGAGCAGTTTGGTCTATGCTGAGGTGGAAAGGCCATGTCTCCTGCACCTGTTACTATCAATAGCCAAAGCTTTCGGAATGGTTAGCACAGTTGACCGGTCATACCTTGTGGGCCTGCTGTCTTTTAGATAGCTTGCGCCAATATGGAGAAGGGCGAATACTGCCCGTCTCTATGGTATTAATTGATTTTTGCTGTATTTATTGTGCAGCTTAAACTCTTCCCGCTTTACCTCATTAACGGGGTGAAGTAGGAAGGGACATTGACCACATGTATGAACATTTTCTCTGTTGAAGCAGGGGAGTGAAAACTATCCCCTCCAGCATAGTCTTCCAGAGGACACAGCCTAGTGATGATGCTCTGTGTCTTCCTAGACTGTGCATGTGCGGGTTTTCGCTACTCACGCAAGATTCAATCTGGGGCCCAGAGTACAGCACACTTCACAGCCAGGGACGGCACAGTCTATGCTTTGCAGATAGAGCAGCACCACCCACAGCTGTCATTACCGAAAGCTGCAGGTGTCTTTACTGTCCACACTTCTGACCATGCATACAATGCCTGTATATAACGGACTGCTAGTTTTTAGTTAGCAGTATTGAAAATTACTTGAGTGCATAGCCCCCTTGTCCATGTACACCCATACATGGGTGGAAGCGGAAAAGCACACATTACTTGGCTGTTATCACGGGGCGAGTGAAAAATCTCCTTTCCGGCTCTGCCTGTCAGCTTCACTGCGCCCTAGCTTAGTACTGATCTGCTGTGGGAAGGTTTTTAAGCTGTACGGTTTGTTCAGTTATAACACCTCCCGCTCCATTGGCATAACAGAAGCGAAGCAGGAAATCTTACCAACAAGATGTATGAACATCCTATAATTTGGAACATTGGACTGACCTAGTATATTTGCGGCAGTACTTGTGTTGAAACCATTTGAGGTAGCCCAATGTAGCGTATGGGCTATTTAGCGCATTCATAGCTGGGCAGCGGGTTCGCTGTAACCCTCCCTGGGAGTGGCCTCTGTTTCTGCGCATTTGCAGAACCCACCTGGCAACCCTCCCAGCACATTGCAGGAATGGGCTTCTTTTGGAGACACTCCCCCTGCCTGTGCTGCATCATACATGCAACCGATTGGATAGCATATCGCAATTGTGACCCTGGCTTGAGTATCCTGGCCACATAGCATGCAACCTACAATAACTGTCCCCAATATTCCTTTCCCAGGCATTCCCCGCCTGAGACCACAACATTGTTACCTATTCGCTGATGCATGATGTCTACCTGTCCCTTCTGCTCCACAGTGCATCAGTATAATCCTGCCATGCAGGCCATATATACATAAATACCTATATATATATATATATATATATATATATTTATTTATTAGAGATTATAAATATGTATCTTTTAAAATGCTCCAAGACTTCCTCAGATATTCCTTGATTGGTGAAGGAGTAAAGTGATCAGTAAGCTTAGATAGATAAATAAATAAGTATATTTTTGTGCCTATTAATTTACATAATGTGTGGGTTTAATTAACCAAATTTGTAACCATTTTAAGTTTGGTGAATCAGGAAGCCATGTTATCCTGTTTGTTCCCCTATCTGTAGGATCCCCGTCAGTCCCCCTGCAGCACCTTAGTTTATTGCATACGCGCTGTTTGGACCCTTTGGGTGGCTCCAGTGCACGTCTGTGATGCATCTCATACTGTACCTCCTCACCTATCACATGTAGCCTGGTGGTATTTCCGCTCACATACAGGAGGTGGTAAAGGATCACTGTTGGGTACAGTGAGCTTCCTCACCCTTTTATTTCATTAAATCTGTATTTGCCAATTTCTGGTTATGAAATTCGGGATATTTTTACATCACAATATCTTCAGGTGCAGTCTTTGAATTATAGCAGATCAGATAATGGCTGGGGTCCGATAGCACCCCTGGCATTGGTCTCACATCACCAAGACTATAAAATAGCTGCAGCGGCTATGATAATTTTGCAGATTGTATCTGGGTAAAAAATTCTAGACAATTATGCAACTGAATAATAAGCACATGATTTTCGATGTATTCCATATTATGATGTTAAACATATTCTCTGCCATGCTAGTGCCTAGGTTGGCAGGGTCTTTTCTCTCAACGGCCATGCTTAAATGATTACCTTTGTCAACTCATTGTTTTTAATGAATTGATATTATAATATGGCCAGGTTTCATTTGGTTCACATATAACAAAAAAAATAAATAACATTTTGAAGACATATTTATGTTAAATATTTCAAGGTTGCTAATTTAGGTCACGTTTTAACTTCCTTGATTTGTCTTTTTTTACAGATTATATTAATTTTATTCTCCATGCTCATTGTCATAGGCATTTTGTTTCAACTTGAATTTGTATGGCTAAATCTGGCTTTTCGTTTGCCTCCTTCCAAGCCAAAAAGCTCAATGCATAATGCATTGATTAAGAGAAATCACAAAATTCGTTTTAGAAGGGCTCGTATATTTGCACTATGTCAAACACTATACGGTTTGCGGTAACATAAAGTGATTAAGCGATATAGATTGTCGTCAGTAGCAATATTTGAGCTATATAATTTAGTGAAGGACAGGTTGGAGCCATCTACGAGAAGATATAAGGCAGTTCCCAATATGTCCAAGTTTTTGGCCACACTCAATTTTTTGGCCAAAGATTCTTTTCAGCATACAGTAGGTGTGGTTGGAAGCATTTTCCATGCCTCTCTTTCCAGGTTTCTCGAACAACTCCGAAAAATGTATCTCCTGGCCAAAGACTCAGACTGAGTGGATTGCAGTCATACAAGATTTCTATAGAATTTCCGATTTCCCCAATGTATTAGAGGCAAACGATCGCACGCATGTACTCTACCGTCCCACACAGGATATGGAAGAGATATCTCGTAATAGGAAATATTTCTACTCTATGAATTTGCAGGTTATATCAGACACAACGGGTAATGGGGGTCATTCCGACCCATTCGCTGCGCCAGCGCCGTAGTGCGCCTGAGGGACGGCCGAAGGCCGTAGCAGCACAGCTATCGCCTGTGATTGTCAATCAGGCAGAGGCGATCGATGGGCGTGAGGGGGCGAAACGGTGGCGTTTGGCCGCCGTTTTGTAGGCGCGGTCTGGCCAATGCAGGTGTGGCCGGACCGAACGGGGGGCGGGCCGCAGCGGCTGCGTGACGTCACACGCTAAAGCTGCGCTGGTCGGGAGCTACTCCTGAAGTGCAAAGGCATCGCCGCTGTGCGATGCCTTTGCACTTCTGTGAGGTGGGGGGGGCCGGACTGACATGCGGGGTGGGATAGCCCTGTGCTGGGCGTCCCCCCGCATGTCAGGAAAGATGATCGTAGCTGTGCTAAATTTAGCACAGCTACGATCAACTCGGAATGATCCCCACTATCATGAACGTTTGTGCTGCATAGATCAGTTCCACCCTTGATTCATTTATATTAAGAAATTCATCTGTCTTTAGAGATTTTGAAAAACATAAAATTTCAGGAGGGTGGTTGCTAGGTATGTTGTGTTGAGTATTACTTTCATTTTCATTTGATTGCATATCCTGGTTGTTTAAGTTTATTGTCTTCGTGTCTAACCTATATTCCTTCTTGGTCACTAGAGCATTTTTTAATCAGTTTAGCTAGTGTGTGACTCACAGAAATCTCATAACCATGTTGACAGGTAAAATTGGTAACCTCCTATTGGGTGGCAGTGGGTTCACCTTCTGCATGTTCTTACACTGGCTAATTTGTTTTAAAATCATAGTTTTTAAAATTTCAACAAACATTACTGCAAAGTCCAATTTTGCTCCACACTGTCCAAATAATTTTGTGTATTCATTTCAAAAGGCTGATCATATATACTGTTAAAAACAATGGTGATCAAAATTAATTTGGCACTCCTAGCCTGAAAACAGTTTAACAGGTAGCTTGTACAACCAGTGTTTATTTTTATAATTTAAAAAATAAACTAATATGATTCCACATGTGCTAGATAATAAGGGAGGTAAGACGGGGGTGTCATAATGAGAAGTTTAGATTTTATTGCCTGCGCCCGAATACTTCACTGAGATCTTGCAATGATCCGTGGCAGTGGGCTCCACCAGCTCCTATCATCTGCACAATCTACCATTGATGCAGAGTATGTGGCAGTAAACACTCCAGGTGTCTGATGCGTATGGGTTGAAATGGCGGAAGAGGGGGGCAGTCACATCATGCAAATATTTTCATGCATATAACTTGAATTTTGCAGGACATCCTGGAAAATTAATTAGACTTACATCAGGACATGCTCCACCCGCCGCTGCCAATCTTTGTCAGGCCGCACCTCCGGGCGAGGCTTTCCCGGTTTGCTGTTGTCAAAAGGCTGGCGCTGAGGAGAATAATCCGCCCCCTTCTCTGCCCCATCCCACCTCTGATGCTACGTTGCTCAGTGCTGTAAATGCATGGGACAATGGTCCAATCTCTGCCCACTGTATGTTAAATATGTGAAGTTTGTGGGGATAGGGTGACTCTATTCCAAAGGGCCCTAGGTCTCCTTGCTTAGCTTCTCGCTCTCCTTAGGGCTCCTCCTTTGAGGTAAAAAGGTAAAGATTTTTGCACAACACTTAAGGTCACTGGGAGAGCTGTCAGTACCCTTTACACAGCAGATCAGCAGTTGCTGACTACCAAGCTTTCCTTTAACGCATTTAAGAGTCAAAATATCTCTCTCCTTTCCTCCTATTGCTCTCTGACAGGTTCAGCAATGTTTAGTTCGAGTGACAGGTTAACTTCTGATAATTGAGACACTATCCTCTCCTGACTGGAAATAGATTGGTTAAGTACTTATAGCTGAAATATATATAAGGCAAATACCACTGACTCTTCACAAAATCTCTAGAACCATACAGCCGGCCTTTCCTGCCAGTGGCAGCTGCAGAGCAGCCCATTATTCAAATAGGGGAGCCACATCCAGCAATGTTTGACAGTGTTTAGGGATGGTGTCACGCCTCAGGGTTGGGTTTGGTTTGGACAGGCGTTTGTGGATGAAGCGGACAAACAGGGAGTATAAATAAATTGAGGAGGCTTTAAGCAGGTAGGGTGCATGTACTTGAAAGAATCGTTGGTGTTCTAGCAGTGGCAAGCCCAGAGGTAGATATAATAATAAAGTAAGTTTTTATTAAAGAACAACATCCATGGAATGGAACTGGATTGGACTGAAAAGGACAAAGTTCAAATAATAATAATAATAATAATATCTGGAATGGAACTGAAACGGGCTGGAGTGCTGACCGGGCTTGAACCGGAATCTTAACACTGATAGTATTGTAGAAAGACACAGTTCAAACAACATTAACATCCGTAATGGAACCGGAGTGGACTAAAATGCTCATCGGGTTTGATCCGGAATATTAACACTGATAGCATTGAAGTTAGACACAGTTTATTTATTATTTATTTATTTATTAACAGTTTCTTATATAGCGCAGCAAATTCCGTTGCGCTTTACAATTTGAAATAACAATAACAAACTGGGTGATAACAGTCAGAGGTAGGAAGGCCCTGCTCGCAAGCTTACAATCTATAGGGAAATAGCACCTTTCCTTGTGTACATATGCCTATCTATTGCATAGAATGAGAAGACATGTGAGAATATGTGTGGACTGTACAGAGTGGATGCAATTTGATAGGAAGGTTTAGGAAAGTTATCTGGGCGGTTCTGGAATTTGATACGCTTGCCTAAAGAGGTGAGTTTTCAGGGAACGCTTGAAGGTTTGGAGACTAGAGGAGAGTCTTATTGTGCGTGGTAGGGCATTCCACAGAGTGGGTGCAGCCCGATGAAAGTCCTGCAGTCGTGAGTGGGAGCGAGTAATGAGTGTGGATGAGAGACGCAGGTCTTGTGAAGAGCGAAGAGGTCGGGTTGGGAGATATATTGTGATAAGCGAAGTGATGTACATTGGTGTAGTTTGGTTAATGGCCTTGTGTGTGAGTAAAAGTATTTTATATTGAATGCGGTAGAGTACAGGTAACCAATGGAGGGACTGACAGAGTGGATCTGCAGACGACGAACGTCTAGCGAGAAAGATGAGCCTCGCCGCTGCATTCAGAATGGATTGTAGTGGTGAGAGTCTCGTTTTGGGAAGACCAGTTAGGAGACTATTGCAATAATCAATGCGGGAGATAATGAGAGCGTGGATTAGAGTTTTAGCAGTGTCTTGTGTAAGGTATGGTCGTATTTTGGATACGTTTTTTAGATGCACGTAACATGATCTTGAGACAGATTGAATGTGGGGAACAAAGGACAGATCAGAGTCAAGGATGACACCTAGGCAGCGAGCTTGTGGGGTAGGGTAGATAGTCGAGTTTTCAACAGTGATAGAGATATCAGGTTGGTACCTACTATTGGCCAGTGGAAATATAATTAACTCTGTCTTTGAAATATTCAGTTTGAGGTGGCGAGATGTCATCCAGGATGAAATGGCAGAAAGGCATTCAGTGACACGGTCCAGTACAGATAGGGACAAGTCAGGGGAGGATAGGTAGATTTGAGTATCATCTGCGTACAGATGATACTGAAAACCAAAAGAGCTGATTAGTTTACCAAGAGATGAGGTATAGATAGAGAAAAGCAGAGGACCCAAGACTGAGCCTTGCGGTACTCCAACTGAAAGAGGTAGCGAAGAGGAGGTAGATTCAGAGAAGCGAACACTGAAGGAGCGATTAGATAGGTACGATAGGAACCAAGAAAGGGCTGTGTCTTTAAGACCTAGGGATTGTAGTGTCTGTATGAGAAGAGAGTGGTCTACAGTGTCAAATGCAGCAGATAGATCTAGAAGAATAAGTAGTGAGTAGTGGCCTTTAGACTTCGTAGTGACCAAATCATTAACCACTTTAGTCAGTGCTGTCTCTGTGGAATGTTGGGAACGGAAGCCTGACTGAAGTGGGTCCAACAAAGTGTATGAGTTAAGAAAGTGTGTGAGTCGAGAGTAGGCAAGTCTCTCAAGTAGCTTAGAGAGACAAGGGAGCTGAGAGATAGGGCGGTAGTTTGAGAGAGCATTAGGGTCAGAATTTTGTTTTTTTAAACTGGGAGTAATCACTGCATGCTTGAAGAGTGAAGGAAAAATACCAGTAGAGAGAGAGAGATTACAGATGTTAGTTAAGGTAGGGATGAGCACCAGAGACAGAGCTTTACTTATTTGTGAGGGTAAAGGATCAAGAGGAGAGGTAGTAGAGAAGCAGGATGAGAACAGTTCAAATCTAATAGCATCTGTAATGGAACCGGATCGTACTGGAGTGCTCACCGGGCTGGATCCGGAATATTAACACTGATAGCTTTGAAGAAAGACAAAATTCATATAACAATTGTAGCCGTAATGAATTTGGGACGTACTGGATCATAAAAAGGTCACTGGAATGAAGGCGCTCAGCACAGAGCTTGTACTTCCTGGATAGAGACTGTTGTACTGACGAATTGGTAATCACAGGAAGTTACCTTTATACCTTGCAGTGTGGATTCATTGGCTGTTGCAGTCAGCTGACGAAAGGAGCTCCAGGATTGGACAGTGGAGGATCAGCTGATGGAATCCAAGATGGCAGCGCCCATGTCCGGACTTGGCGGGAAATTCTGACTCGGCCCAAACATCAAGAAGTGAGCACAATGTGAAATAAACACTTAATGGAAAACAGTGCTGTTAAGTACTATGCACAGAAGCAGCAGCCGCTGCAGGAGACTTCATACTGGATCAGCACTGGCGGACCTCTGGGAGCGATGTGTGGATACAGCACGCATGGACCTCTGCGCGAGCTAGGATAGACATTGCATAGGTAAGAAAGTACTTTTAAAAGTCCGGAGTGTGACAGGTGGCAGTTGATGTGGTTCTCCTATTTGAATCATGGACTGCTCTGCAACTGCCACCACAAGGAAGTCCAGGAACAAAGCATTGCGTCCTCCCCCCTCTGCGACTTGGTATCGCCAGCACCATGCATTCTTTATAGCCCCGGTATGGATTACCTGTCTTAATGCTCCTTTGTGAAGGAGAAATTATATCAGCCCTTTTAACCCCTTTGTGGGTGGAAGTTTGAAAAAAACATTCTCAGTGGGTGCCCATGTCACAAAAGCAAGCTACTGTCCAAATTTCAAGTTCCTAGTCCTTATAGTTCAGGAGATTATTTGATGAGTTAGTGGAATTTGCCATTTATATATATATATCGATAACAGAATCTGATACTTTTTTTGTAACTAGAATTGGTATCCCCTCCTCTTTAGTACTTAATCAGCCCTACAGATTAATGGATTTTGTCCATTTATACTAAGGAAATATTTTGTTCTGTAAAAAAGTACTTATAATAATCGTGTTACATTTTTGCAGGAGATGCTGGTTACCCTGCATGGACCTGGTTAATGACTCGGATTTCAAAATCTAGTTGGAGACAAGATTTTCAGTATAACAAAAAGCCCACATTGCCACCAGAGCGATATTTAAACAAAGAATGCGCAAAAGCAGATTCCGTTGCCTGGATAAATCTGGTGGTACCCTACTATACAGTCTGCATAAAGTTTGTCAGATTTTCTTCACCTGTCGTTTCCTGCACAACATTTGGCTATGGCACAAACTACCCATGATTGTTAGACCCCATAATCATCCCAACCCCTGAAAAATCACCTGCAGGAGATGATTAATTAAGGGGTGTGGCTAAACCGGCTCGCAAAAATGTGATTTTACAAAATAGAATCCTCAGTCATAATTTTTGCCACAGGCAGCGATTTCTCACTGTATGTGGAATTTATTTTTACTCTAAAAAATAATGCCTATTTTATAAAACAGAATTCAAGTTATTAGAAAGCTCCGAAAATGTTATCTCTGAAAAGGTGATCGATTCCCGAGAAAGCCAGTTTTAAACAAATTATTTTAAACCTGTTTTATCTGTCAAATGTTTGTATTGTTTGCATAACATCGATATATGTGTTTAAGTATTTTTTTCTTCAATATATATTTTATTGAAGCTTACACAGAAAAAGAACACACACAACACATGTGAGTGCAAAGGGAGGAATAATGCAGTCAAAAAGCTTCAAATTTTTTAACATTTTAAATGCACATACATCTACTTTATCCCAGCGAAAAGCAGGATATAATAACCAAATGAGACAAAAGAAAAATAGCAAATAAGACCAGTTACATTTCAGTGTAACGTACACTTGTGCAGATGTATGTGAATTAATTTATCTGGAACATGTAGAACGAAAATACAATCAACAGAGCAAACGAGTTATAAAGTAAAACCAAAAGGTGCCTACCTAGAGCCCAAGGTTGTCAAACCATCCACAGAGGGGTCAATCTATATGGTAAGGAAGAGTGGACTGGGAAAAAGAAACAGAGGAAAGAACAAGAACTAGCAGCTCGAAATGAGTCATAAAGTGAGCAGCACATAGTCCGAAAAAGTAAAGAAGCAAATAAGAAGCTTAGTCGCCTACATGGGGATAGTGTTTCTATCGTCCAGAAGTTGGTGCAAGTACCACGTGCTTTGTTGGAAGCACTGTTTAAGCGCCAATTTAGTCGAAGGGTGTAAAGTGTGGATATATTTGTCCCAGCAACAGAACAAGGCGGGAGTCAAAAGTTCTTTATGGAGAGAGGACTCTAGCCAGTCCATGGTGAATAAAAAGAGGAAACAAGAGATGGTCATGGGTACAGTGGGGACAGTATTGTGTATCCATTGTTGATGAACAGCCTTCCGGTCCACCACCAACAAGAGCATTATGAGTTTTTAATCCTCTTTAGGAATCCCTGGTTGATCCGTAAGAAGCCAAAATAGGGGTATATGCAATTGCGGTCGAATTCCCGAAATTGTCGAAAAACTGGACTTTTTCGCCAAAAAAAAAAAATCGACAATGCAATTCAGTACTTTCCGTCAAAAAAACGGACTTTCAAAATTCGACTTTTTGAAATTCGACATTTGTCAAATTCGACATTTCTGCAATGGTACAAATGCAGCAATTCGCCAAAAGTATATTCAATTGAAGTTTGGAAATTCGACAACAGTGCTTTTAGACAGTAAATTCGTAATTTTCAATCCGCCACACTTTGGTGGGGGAATCTAATAAAAGAAAATTAAAACATGTTTTTTTTGGTGTTTTTTTTATTGGTAATAGCATATCTATTTATATTAGAAGGGATTAGGTACTTGGTTTGTCTATTTTGGAGGCACAAGTATTATTTATATATTTTTAAAAATATTATTTTTTTAATTTAATTTTTTTAAATGGAATGGTAAAATCCCGAAAAAAAATGGCGTGGGGTCCCCCCTCCAAAGCATAACCAGGTACCCCGGATTCTACTTGGACAAGTTGACCGAACGTCGTGTCAACATAGGTAAGTATGTGTTTGTCGGCAGGTGTGAAATAAAATTGTACTTTCAAGGTGTGCGTGTCATGTTTTTATTTGGGTATTTTTTTTCCAGTAGAACTACAGGTACCAGCGGGCCCGTTTTTCTCCCGCATGCTGGTACTTGTGGTACTCCAAGTACCAGCTTGCGGGGGAGGCTTGCTGGGACTTATAGTACTACTGGAAAAAACAATATTCTTTCAAATTTCTCAAGGCTATCAGCCCCCCATCCGCAGCCCTTGGATGGGGGGGACAGCCTCGGGCTTCACCCCTGGCCCTTGGGTGGCTGGGGGGGACCCCTTGATTGAAGGGGTCCCCACTCCCCCAGGGTACCCCGGCCAGGGGTGACTAGTTGGATATTTAATGCCACGGCCGCAGGGCGCTGTATAAAAGTGACCCCCGGCTGTGGCATTATCTGTCCAGCTAGTGGAGCCCGATGCTGGTGTAAAAAATACGGGGGACCCCTACTCTTTTTGTCCCCCGTATTTTTTGCACCAGCACCAGGCGCAGAGCCCGGTGCTGGTTTTAAAAATACGGGGGATCCCATGACATTTTTCCCCCCGGATTTTTAGAACCAGGACCGGCTCGAAGAGCCCGAGGCTGGTTATGCTTTGGAGGGGGGACCCCACGCCATTTTTTTTGGGGGGGGGTTTCCCGTTTTAAAAAAACCGGATCAAAATCCGTCAAATCCACCGTTGTTCGTCAGCGGGACTGTCGAATCCGTTTTTTATTGAATATGGTCAATTTCGGCACCCACTTGCCGAAATTAGACGGTCGAATTGTGTCAAATTAAAAACGGGCGAAAAATTGCCGCGATTCGCCGCTAATCGCATATAACCCTTAGAGCCCACAGTGCAGTGCAACGGAATGATAAACCCAGAGTTGCAGTGCCATAAGTATGTAAGTCAGTCCAAAATATACGTATGTGACAGCATTCCTGGAGCCAATGTAGTATGTCAGTTTCAGCTGCGGTGCATTTAACACATCCCGCATCTTCCGCTATGCCCATGAGGTGGTGCGTCTTAGGTGAGAGATACGCTATATGGAGTATCTTGTATGCCATCTCTTGATATGAGGAATACGTTTGTGTTTAAATATTTTTATTGTAACAATTTCTTACAAAATTATCGCTTAGTAAAATTCAATGTGTGTAATATTTTCCAAATGCTAGTAAACAATAACTTCATACGTGAAACAAATGTTGAGGTTTTTCTGGAAAGGTTGCAATTTTCTAGTTATTTCAATATTACTGCCTTTCCATTACACAAGGGAAATGAAGCAAGTCAATTTGCTAAATTCTGCATACATCCCATTATTCTAAAGTTGAAAAGGGGGAGTATTGGACAGACATACAGTACCTTTGTGGAAGCATACCTCATAATCCACATGGCTTCGTGGGGGAGATAAGAGGCACCTCAGTTCTTTCTTCCAAAGTGAGATGTTGAACTGCACGTATATGCACTTACCAATCACCTCGTGCTCCAGCTGCCGCTTGGGGTCCCCATGCAGGCTGCCCACTATGGAGGCTGCCCTGATTTTCAACAAACTTACTGGTATTGCAGATCCGGTGTGGACCTTATAGAGCATTTGCGTTGGCAACATTAGAACTGGCTAGCGCTTTTTGCCCCATTGACGTTAGATTTCCCAAAATTCATAAAGTTAAAGAGTAGGCAAATGGCAGCTAAATGACAGGCCCACTGGTAATGGCATATCTGACTCCTGCCTGAAGTCATATGTTGCCTGGACAGTGGGCTGGCTATAGGGGAGTAGACTCTGTGCTATCTGTGAGATGAAATTCCCCTACATTTTTAGGGGCCCATTTCTCAATTAGCATTATCAGCCATGTCCCCGAAAATATTCGTTTTTTGGGGAATTTGCCACAAATATTATTTTCCCTCAGAATGTATGAAACAGGGATTACAGCTGGTATCCCCGATCTTTGCTGTGACTCAGCAGTTTCAGGATACAGCCACATGCCCATAGGTTTCTAAGGGGGAAGTGATGCTGACCGGTGTATCAATAGCAGGGATGCGAAGCATTGCTGATATTGTACCCCGCGGCTACCACAATCATTTGATTGCTGTAGCCCATTGTAGCTTATGGGCTATAAATTGGGAAAACTAGATTCGGCAATTTTCCACGGGAATACTACTCCGGTAACGCCTCATTGCATTTATGGCCAAGTGTACCCGCACATGCAAATGAGCCCCCATCCACCTGGAGGACATATCTCAAGAATGCCCACCTTTTTGGAGCACAGGACCCTGAGGTAGCATTGCAAACCTGGACTGAAAGATACCGCCCTTATCGCATTCAATTTGCGATCTATGTTAAATGGACCCTTAGTCCAGTCACCAGGAACCATTTTACTTCACAGCTGGATCCCTATGGATGCAGAAGAAGAGAGTTGAATACTCAACCATCTCTCAATTTTCAAAACACATAATTACATTTGATTAAACAAAAAATTGGTTTTGTACAGGCATGTACTTTATTTTTAATACTAAATTAGTAGGTGGAAGTGTATTGAACAATTTTCATCTTTTACCAAGCAACAAAATCAAATTTTATATTTCAATATATTTTGAAGATTCAGAAAGAAAAGTTGGTTATGCAAATATTAGTTTCCGTTCATATTTTTCATTCTAATTTAAAATCCTTAACCACTTAAAACTTCTTCTGAACAAATTTAAGTAGTAAATGTTTGTTTTTGGGGGTTTTACAGTACATTCAGACCACTCATTGATGAAATTATAGTCTGGAAGAACTACATATAAGAATCGCATAAATATTTTAGTATTTTTAAAAGAAAAGTCTACAGTACGTTGTTTAAGTTTCAGAAGCTTTTACCAATTTTTGGGTTTGGGAGAATGTGAATCTGCTGAATTTCCGTCTTGTTCACATTCCACTTGAGAATAAATTTGTGTACCCCTTTTTTTAAAAACTTTTTGGGTGGTTGCTACTTGGAGCCAGTATCAACAATATTCTCTCGTCCAAACCCTTCATGTGTTTCTTTGTTTTTTAACTCTAAACGATTCCTAAAATTTCTAAACGATTCCAAAATTGAACTTAAATTAGTGTTTATTAGTAGTGTATTTTGTTCGGGTGTGGTTCACTAGGTCGACATGGAAAAAACGTTAACATGAGTTTTTTTTACTTTTTATGGTGTCGTTTTCTTTGAAAAGTGATGGGGAACCCCAATTAGTGCACCGTGACCACTCGCATGGCTCGCTTATCTCACTATGCTTCGGGCACAGTGCCTCGCTCCACTACCGCTGCTCTCAGCACAGGTTACCGTTCCCAATTGTAGTCCACGTGGAACGTTAAGTATGAAGGTCAAAAAATGTAAAAATTGAGAAAAACTCATGTTGACCTAGTACATGTCTATCTAGTGATCCTGTCGACCTATTGTATGTCATGACCGCCATCCATTTTGCTCATGGATCTCTCCCAATGTGTTGAGGGCACTCTTGATATCCTGCAAACCTTGCACCACATGTCCAATTTCAACATGTAACAACTCTTTAAATTCTGACATGGTATTTAAAAAAATCTTGTTCATATGATGAATCAATGGATTGGTGTTAGAGTCCAATTTGATGCGTGCGGAAGATAGAAAAGAGCCAGGCTCAATGCTTATATCCCCTGAAAGAATGGTAGAATGTTTGAACATCTCTGTGTTGTCATTGTAGGTTTCAGTAATAGGACTATTTCATGTTCTAAAAAACATTCTGAGTCAGCAAATTCCTCCAAAATGATTACATTTTCCAGGGTACAGTATTTCTTTTCAATTTTAATTGACATTGCATGGACAACCTAAGATACATAAACCGCCTTAAATTACTGCTTAGTATATATTGCAGATTTTTTATTTTTTATTTTTTGCAAATATGTATTTACTATGCATTCAACATCAATGATTCATCTTTATTATTCATTTAGTTTAAACATTTCATATATAAAAATTTTGGTCCTTGTCAACATTTTCTTTTTGTACAAATAAAGAGTTTAAAAAAAATAATAATAATTTTGGTCATCCAAAATGGAAAATGGTGCTTAAATTACTTTAGGATAGCTATGCAGCTGTGAGAACTACTGTGGTAGATTGTGTCAGATGACCGGTAACCATAGATCCTTGCTTAGGTATGGGATAGCAAAACGAACAATGTCTATGGGGTCTACTGTATGTTGGAGGGTCAGAAGTATGAAAATGTAAAAATAAAAAGCTTGCATTTTATTTTTAAAAGGCAAAACAATGATATCCAGTATAGGCTTCAAGGATAGTGTAACATCGTGTAATGTATTTTCTCTTGCAAACAGAAAAAAAATGACATGCTCTGATACACAAACCCATTCCCCCAAAAAATGAGAAAAACAAATCACCTTGAATTGCCTCAAGCACTGGACCTGAGGACTCAAACTCTGTAACCTCCTTAGGCATATGGTGCGAATGTACATCTTTGTCTTGTTTGGCATCTAAAAATGTATTTATTAAAAAAAAAATTACATACATGCAATATAAGACAAAGTAATAGCAAAAATATAACCCGTTTGCCCAAATTAGAAAAAGCTTGAGGGTTGGTCTAAGTGGAATTCACTGTTCCTAGATGGTGCGAGAGATATTATGAAAAAGCAAACACCACCTGCATACATTATTTAAGAGTGGGCGAGAAGGAGAAGGCAAGCAGACATGAGTAAAGGATATATCCAGAGAAATCACTGCCTCTAAATGAATAATTGGATGTACAAGACATTTTTCACTGGGATAATCTTTGAGGGTAGATGGTTGAAGGAGTGGGGATGTCCAGCAAATTTTCAGTGACCTTACAGATGTAGCATAATGTGGACAGTATCAATTTTCAAATGCCCTCAATAATTAAAAAAACAATCTTTGTTATAGAGACACGGGTCTATTTATGAAGCAGTGAAAAGAGTGGAGAAGTGAGCCAGTGGAGAAGTTGCCCATGACAACCATTCAGCTGCTCCGTACAATTGTATAGTATACAAATTAAAAATGTTACTTCAATGCTGAATGGTTGCCATGGGCAACTTCTCCACACTTTTCACTGCTCCACACTTTTCACTGCTTTATAAACAGATCCTTCAATGAGGTAAATATTTGAATGGTCGAAATGGTGGAGAAACGGAATCTGCGCACTTTATGTGCACAGATATGGCTTCTCCCCCAAGTATTACAGTGGAGGTGTCTACAAGGTTGACAGGGGCGCAATGTACCCCTATCCACTTAGGCATAGCTATCTACAAAACAGCCCAAGAAGCATGGGCAATGTAAGAGCAGTCAGCAGCGTTCACCATTCCAACACCAGCAGCTGTCGATATATGGTGATGCCTTATGTCCTCAGCAGGGACAGATGTCTGTACCTGTGGTGGCTGCCGGCACCCACCTACGCAGGGGATCTTGTGTGAGTACAGAGATCACGCGCATGCCCAGTGGAGTCAGTCAGGCAGGGAGACACAGCGCTTCAGGACAAGGCTAATGCGCTGTGTGCTATGGGGGGCATCGCCAGAGGAGGACTTTTCACTCCTTCCCATGGACAGACAAGATGTTAACCCATCTTGTCAATGTCCCCTGCTGCTTCGCATGGGTAATGAGACATATAACACATTTACCCCAATTTGTCTGTTTACGCTACCTTTTTCAAGGACTGTCCTTGGTATGGTTATTTGGAGACTAAGCATCTAGTTCCCCCACTCCTAATTTGGGCACATTTAATGTTTAATGACCCTTTATTTAGAGCACAAATAAATCTACCATGCCCTATGTTATTCCACCATTCAATACTTAGTTGATGCTCGTCACTCTCGCAGACTTAAACCAAATTTTTTTAGGGTTGACCATTTTGCCTGGATGAAGGCACTGACCATTTCCTTAAGGGAGTGCTCTTATTTACTATTTCAAAAATACTCCATTATCTCTGCATCCTACCCTGGCTGCATCCAAATCACTACTCCACATACATCGAAATTTATAAAACAGAAAAACAATACTTTGAAATATTTCTACTAAGTGAAACACGGATTTGACATTTACATTTTAAATATTTACAAAACAAGATTAGAAAAAAAATTAACTGAGGATATTAGTTTTTTTGTTGCTTGACAATTTGGGCCTACTAAAAAGATTATAGAAAAAGTTACAAGAAACAAATTTTAGGCATACTGTTTCCAATTGCAAAGACAGATCACTGATGCACATCCAGTAGTAGTTTATCATGTTGAAAAATTAGAATGGTGTGCTTAGCACATGTGTAACATTAGTGAGGAACTCCCCGAGCTCATGCACAAGTTGGCTGGTCTCAATAACAGGCGTATCTTGAACTGGCCACACAATGTCCCTCTTCACATCAGACCTAGATTAATGCACTTTGCTTAGAGGCAGGTGTCACCATAGCAGAAAGCTTTCACCATACCAACGCTGGCAGACTGTTCATCATATTGGAGAGGCATTGTGTCTCTGCCATGGTATTCTGCAGAGCAGGCCCTAATCAATGTGATGTCCTAGGCAAGATTTTGGCTGGTGCCCCCTAGCATCGCTGCTAGTTCCGCCTCTGAATCTGCACCCCTTCTCCATCACCATCACCCCTCAGTCATAGCAGTCCTCATTTTGGTGCTCCTACCACCTATATTTTAAATAGGAACAGTGCGCACACACAGCACAAAAAGGGGCATGTTCTTTTGGGAAGGGGCATGGCCACACAATAGTACTCCCAATTCAAATTACGCCACACAGTAGTGCAACTTTATTAACATATCATGTGATAGTGTCCCTTATTCACGTTACATCACACAGTACAGTAGTACCACTTTACCTTATATACACTGTACATTAATTCTCACAGTAGTACCCTTATTCACATTACATCACACTGAATTGCTCCTTATTTACATTACACCACACTATTTTGCTCTGTATTCTTATTAGACCACACAGTAGTGCCCTTTCTATACGTTACACCACACAGTAGAGCACCTTATACATATAATGCCACACATTAGTAATGCCTTTATACACATAATATCACACAGTAATGCCCCTTACACATATGACACACATTATTAATGTCCTTATAAACATAATGCACCTTACACATTATGCAACCTTTATTAATGCCCTTATACACATGACACACATAATGCCCTTTACACATATGTTGCACATTATTAATGCATTTATACACATGACACACTTAATGCCCCTTACACATATGCCGACCACTATAGCACAACCCACCCACACAGCACTCACACAGCTGCTAACACTGTGACCCCTGCCTCTTGTTGGATACAGATGTGTCCTCATACATCTTGCTTCAATATGCCACGCAGCTCCCGTCCAGCTCTGCTAATGTTGGGCGCCTTTTTTTTTGTAGAAAATGCATCTTATTTTCATTACTATGTGACTAGGATGAACAAGCAGCTTCTGCTGATTAAAGTGATAATTAGCATGCCTACAGTATATTCTGTGTGTGACTGGCTGTATTTGCATACGAAATGCTATGTTAGTGATTTCCAGGAATACACTGTAACGTAGCATTTCGTATGCAGATACAGCCGCAGTCACACACAGAATATAGTCATGCTGCATATCATTTTAATCAGCAAAATCTTGTGCCCCTAGGCATTTGCCTATGCCTAGAGCCGGTTCTGGTATTCTGGCCAACCTAGGGAAAATTTGGCACCTGGAATTATGCCATGATATTCCAAACATCCCTAAAGCATGCCTAGGAAAATAATTGAGGCATTTTATTAGACAACCACGGGACGCAATACTCGGATGAGCAGAATGGTATGCTAGCAGGGAAAACACAGAGAGGGGATTGCACACGCCGCCACAGCGTAGATCGACATTCCTACATGTTAAATGCAGGTATAATACTTTTTCACATTTTTACAAATACACAACTGGGAAACCAACAAACCTTTGCCTTTGGAATGGTTATTTCTCTGACGTCCTAGTGGATGCTGGGGGCTCCGTAAGGACCATGGGGAATAGACGGGCTCCGCAGGAGACTGGGCACTCTAAAGAAAGATTCAGGACTATCTGGTGTGCACTGGCTCCTCCCCCTATGACCCTCCTCCAAGCCTCAGTTAGATTTCTGTGCCCGGCCAAGCTGGATGCACACTAGGGGCTCTCCTGAGCTCCTAGAAAGAAAGTATAGTTTAGGTTTTTTATTTTACAGTGAGACCTGCTGGCAACAGGCTCACTGCAGCGAGGGACTAAGGGGAGAAGAAGCGAACCTACCTAAGTGGTGGTAGCTTGGGCTTCTTAGGCTACTGGACACCATTAGCTCCAGAGGGATCGAACACAGGACCCGACCTCGTCGTCCGTTCCCGGAGCCGCGCCGCCGTCCCCCTTACAGAGCCAGAAGCAAGAAGGTCCGGAAAATCGGCGGCTGAAGACTTCTGTCTTCCTCCAAGGTAGCGCACAGCACTGCAGCTGTGCGCCATTGCTCCTCATGCACACCACACACTTCGGTCACTGATGGGTGCAGGGCGCTGGGGGGGGGGCGCCCTGAGCAGCAATAATACACCTTGGCTGGCAAACTAACACCATATATAGCCCCAGGGGCTATATAGGTGTAAATTAACCCCTGCCAGACGTTTTAAAACAGCGGGAGAAAGACAGCCGAAAAAGGGGCGGAGCCTTCTCCCTCAGCACACTGGCGCCATTTTCCCTCACAGCTTCGCTGGAAGGATCGCTCCCTGGCTCTCCCCTGCAGTCCTGCACTACAGAAAGGGTAAAAAAGAGAGGGGGGGGCACAATTTAGGCGCAGTATACAATATATATGCAGCTATAAGGGAAAACACTTTTATAAGGTGATATCCCTGTGATATATAGCGCTCTGGTGTGTGCTGGCATACTCTCCCTCTGTCTCCCCAAAGGGCTTTGTGGGGTCCTGTCCTCTGTCAGAGCATTCCCTGTGTGTGTGCTGTGTGTCGGTACTGCTGTGTCGACATGTATGATGAGGATAATGATGTGGAGGCGGAGCAAATGCCTGTGAATGTGATGTCACCCCCTGCGGGGTCGACACCTGTGTGGATGGACTTATGGAAGGAATTACGTGACAGTGTCAGCTCCTTACATAAAAGGTTTGACGACATAGGACAGCCGGCTTCTCAGCTTGTGCCTGTCCAAGCGTCTCAAATGTCATCAGGGGCTGTAAAACGCCCGCTACCTCAGATGACAGATACAGATGTCGACACGGATACCGACTCCAGTGTCGACGACGATGAGACTAGTGTACCCTCCAATAGGTCCACCCGTTACATGATTGAGGCAATGAAAAATGTATTACACATTTCTGATAATACCCCAGGTACCACAAAAAAGGGTATTATGTTTGGTGAGAAAAAACTACCAGAAGTTTTTCCTGCATCTGAGGAATTAAATGAGGTGTGTGAGGAAGCGTGGTCTTCCCCAGATAAGAAATTAATAGTTTCTAAACGGTTATTGGCAGCGTACCCTTTCCCGCCAGAGGATAGGTCACGTTGGGAAACACCCCCTAGGGTAGATAAAGCGCTGACACGCTTATCAAAAAAGGTGGCACTACCGTCTCCGGATACGGCCGCCCTAAAGGAACCTGCTGATAGAAAGCAGGAACATACCCTTAAAGCTATATACACACACACCGGCATTATATTGAGACCCACTATTGCATCGGCTTGGATGTGCAGTGTTGCAGCTGCGTGGTCAGATTCCCTGTCGGATAACATTGATACCATGGATAGGGACAATATTTTGCTGACGATAGAGCATATAAAAGACGCCATCTTATACATGCGTGATGCACAGAGGGATATTTGCCGGCTGGCATCAAAAATAAGCGCTATGTCCATTGCCGCCAGAAGGGGGTTATGGACTCGGCAATGGTCTGGCGATGCCGACTCGAAGCGGCACATGGAAGTTTTGCCCTATAAAGGGGTGGAACTTTTTGGGGATGGTCTGTCAGACCTCGTTTCCACAGCTACTGCTGGGAAATCGACCTTTTTGCCACAGGCTACCCCACAGCAAAAGAAAGCACCGTATTATCAGGTACAGTCCTTTCGGCCCCAGAAGAATAAGAGGGCTAGAGGCTCATCCTTTCTGCCGAGGGGCAGAGGTAGGGGGAAAAAGCTGCAGCACACAGCTAGTTCCCAAGAGCAGAAGTCCTCCCCTGCGTCCGGTAAGTCCACAGCATGACGCTGGGGCTGCTCAGGCGGACCCGGGTACGGTGGGGGCCCGTCTCAGGAATTTCAGCACACAGTGGGCTCTCTCACAGGTGAATCCCTGGGTCCTTCAAGTAGTGTCTCAGGGGTACAGGCTGGAATTCGAGACGTCTCCCCCCTGCCGTTTCCTAAAATCTGCCTTACCGGCAACTCCCTCTGCCAGGGAGGCAGTGTTGGTGGCTATTCAGAAACTATATTCACAGCAAGTGATTGTCAAGGTACCCCTCCTTCAACAGGGAAAGGGTTACTATTCCACAATGTTTGTGGTACCGAAACCGGACGGTTCGGTGAGACCCATCTTAAATTTAAAAGCCTTGAACACTTATATCAAAAGGTTCAAGTTCAAGATGGAATCGCTCAGGGCGGTTATTGCGAGCCTGGACGAGGGGGATTACATGGTCTCCCTGGACATCAAGGATGCGTACCTGCATGTCCCTATTTACCCTCCGCACCAGGAGTACCTCAGATTTGTGGTACAGGACTGTCACTATCAGTTCCAAACGCTGCCGTTTGGGTTATCCACGGCACCGAGGGTCTTTACCAAGGTAATGGCCGAAATGATGATACTCCTTCGCAAGAAGGGAGTTTTAATTATCCCATACTTGGACGATCTCCTGATAAAGGCGAGGTCCAAAGAACAGTTGGTAGTGGGGGTAGCACTTTCTCGGGAAGTGCTACAACAGCACGGCTGGATTCTCAATATTCCAAAGTCACAGCTGGTCCCGACGACACGTCTTCTGTTCCTGGGAATGATTCTGGACACAGACCAGAAAAGAGTGTTTCTTCCAGTGGAAAAAGCCGAGGAGTTTTCATCTCTAGTCAGAGACATCCTAAAACCAGGACAGGTGTCGGTACATCAATGCACACGAGTCCTGGGAAAAATGGTAGCTTCGTACGAAGCAATCCCATTCGGAAGGTTCCACGCAAGGACGTTCCAGTGGGACCTGTTGGACAAATGGTCCGGGTCCCATCCCCAGATGCAACAGCGGATAACCCTGTCGGCAAGGACCAGGGTGTCGCTGCTGTGGTGGCTGCAGAGGGCTCATCTACTAGAGGGCCGCAGATTCGGAATACAGGACTGGGTCCTGGTGACCACGGATGCCAGCCGTCGGGGCTGGGATGCAGTCACACAGGGAAGAAATTTCCAAGGACTGTGGTCAAATCGGGAGATTTCGCTTCACATAAATATTCTGGAGCTAAGGGCCATTTACAATGCCCTAAGCCAAGCAAGGCCCCTGCTTCAGAACCAGCCGGTACTGATCCAATCAGACAACATCACGGCGGTCGCCCATGTAAACAGACAGGGCGGCACAAGAAGCAGAAGCCACAAGGATTCTCCGATGGGCAGAGAATCATGTGTTGGCACTGACAGCAGTGTTCATTCCGGGAGTGGACAACTGGGAAGCAGACTTCCTCAGCAGGCACGACCGCCACCCGGGAGAATGGGGACTTCATCCAGAAGTCTTCCAAATGCTGGTAGACGGTTGGGAAAGACCACAGGTGGACATGATGGCGTCCCGCCTCAACAAAAAGTTGAAAAGATATTGCGCCAGGTCAAGGGACCCTCAGGCGATCGCTGTGGACGCTCTAGTGACACCGTGGGTGTACCAGTCGGTTTATGTGTTTCCTCCTCTGCCTCTCATTCCCAAGGTACTGAGAATAATAAGAAAGCGAGGAGTGAAAACTATACTCGTGGTTCCGGATTGGCCAAGAAGAGCTTGGTACCCGGAACTTCAAGAGATGCTTGCAGAGGACCCTTGGCCTCTGCCGCTCAGACAAGACCTGCTGCAGCAGGGACCCTGTCTGTTCCAAGACTTACCGCGGCTACGTTTGACGGCATGGCGGTTGAACACCGGATCCTAAAGGAAAAGGGCATTCCGGAGGAAGTCATCCCTACCCTGATCAAAGCCAGGAAGGATGTCACCGCAAAACATTATCACCGCATTTGGCGAAAATATGTTGCGTGGTGTGAGGCCAAGAAGGCCCCGACGGAGGAATTTCAGCTGGGTCGATTCCTGCATTTCCTGCAAGCAGGGGTGACGTTGGGCCTCAAATTGGGGTCCATTAAGGTCCAGATTTCGGCTCTGTCGATTTTCTTCCAAAAAGAACTGGCTTCACTGCCTGAAGTTCAGACGTTTGTCAAAGGAGTTCTGCATATTCAGCCTCCTTTTGTGGCCCCAGTGGCACCTTGGGATCTCAATGTGGTTTTGGAATTCCTGAAATCACATTGGTTCGAGCCACTTAAGACTGTGGATTTGAAATATCTCACGTGGAAAGTGGTCATGTTGTTGGCCCTGGCTTCGGCCAGGCGAGTATCAGAATTGGCGGCTTTGTCTTGTAAAAGTCCTTATCTGATTTTCCATATGGATAGGGCAGAGTTGAGGACTCGTCCTCAGTTTCTCCCGAAGGTGGTCTCAGCTTTTCACTTGAACCAACCTATTGTGGTGCCTGCGGCTACTAGGGACTCGGAGGATTCCAAGTTACTGGACGTAGTCCGGGCCCTGAAAATGTATGTTTCCAGGACGGCTGGAGTCAGGAAGACTGACTCGCTGTTTATCCTGTATGCACCCAACAAGCTGGGTGCTCCTGCTTCTAAGCAGTCTATCGCGCGCTGGATTTGTAGCACTATTCAGCTGGCGCATTCTGCGGTGGGATTACCGCAGCCTAAATCAGTGAAAGCCCATTCCACAAGGAAGGTGGGCTCATCTTGGGCGGCTGCCCGAGGGGTCTCGGCTTTACAACTTTGCCGAGCTGCTACTTGGTCAGGGGCAAACACGTTTGCAAAATTCTACAAATTTGATACCCTGGCTGAGGAGGACCTGGAGTTCTCTCATTCGGTGCTGCAGAGTCATCCGCACTCTCCCGCCCGTTTGGGAGCTTTGGTATAATCCCAATGGTCCTTACGGAGTCCCCAGCATCCACTAGGACGTCAGAGAAAATAAGAATTTACTCACCGGTAATTCTATTTCTCGTAGTCCGTAGTGGATGCTGGGCGCCCATCCCAAGTGCGGATTGTCTGCAATACTTGTAAATAGTTATTGTTACTATAATCGGGTTGTTATTGTGAGCCATCTGTTCAGAGGCTCCATTGTTATCATACTGTTAACCGGGGTTCCTATCACGAGTTATATGGTGTGGCTGGTGTGAGTCTTACCCGGGATTCAAAAATCCTTCCTTATTGTGTCAGCTCTTCCAGGCACAGTTCCTAAATGAGGCTTGGAGGAGGGTCATAGGGGGAGGAGCCAGTGCACACCAGATAGTCCTGAATCTTTCTTTAGAGTGCCCAGTCTCCTGCGGAGCCCGTCTATTCCCCATGGTCCTTACGGAGTCCCCAGCATCCACTACGGACTACGAGAAATAGAATTACCGGTGAGTAAATTCTTATTTTTTGGAGGGACCATCGGTGCATTTGTTGCAAATTCCTCGAGGCACAGTATGAAGTGTCCAAAGTCAGTACTAGTGAGATTACCTACATCCCAGTCATGTATGTCTGACAGCTAGCGCTATGCTTGCCCATACAGCACAGGCAGGCACGTCATTGTTCTCCACTTGGAACAGCTGTGGATTACAGATCTGCGTGAGAGAACTCACGCATACAGCATAAAACACACACAAGCGCATTGATGTCACCTGCAGATGTGTTTCAGGGGCAGATCTATCAAGCAATAAAGAAGCAAAAGAGTTTCGGAAAGTAGTTGAAAAGTGCAAGGTGAAATTGCCCCGGCCAGTCTGGTCCTGTCATTATTCAAGACATGGGGCGATTGCCAGGTGTGTTATCACCTTGCACAGATCAATACTATATAACCTTGGCCTACTACATCAGCCCCTCAGTTGCAAATGCTCAGTAACGGTGCACAGCCTACACAGGTGTCAAACTCCGGATGTTTGGAAAAAGGAAAGGAAGATACAGACTTAAAGCGCTCCAATAAAACCCAAATTTACATATAAGCACCCAGTGGGTAAATAAAAGGATAATACCGTTAATTAGGGTATATCACATATACAGACACTCTTTGAGGTAAACAGAAATCCAGCGTTGCTTTTTCTGGGGGGTTTTATCAAACAAAAACCCTTCATATACGTCTAAACCTCATAAAGAGGTAAAGCAGAAAAAAGTGCAATAGTGCAGTTATCCTTTTTAAAACACACAGGTTTATTTTAACATTGCACTTACACCAAACAGATTAAACAATAGCGTGTAGATATATTCTCTTTGGCAAATACAGCAACTGGAAGCAGGGTCCGGAAGGGACCAGATGGTAAAAGGCACCCTAGGATAACGGCTCCGGAAGCCGGAATCCAGCACAGACACTCAGCACCAGGCGTAGATGGCAATCTCAACGGGATCACAAAAGACGGGAGATTAGACACTCCGGATGTTGACAAATGTATTGAAGACCCTCTTGAAATACAATGATGCCATTAGCTACTGTACATCAAATACCCGCTTTACATGGCTAGAGAGCACAGGTTAGTTTAGGTTACTCAAACAAAGTAGAGGCAGCTTAAATAACATTCAAACCACCGGGTAGGTGCACTAGACTAATGCTGGGTAATCCGTTATAGAAAAAACCAACAGAACAAATGATCTGCCTGTGCAGTTAAATCTAGAAACGAGCCGGGCAGTGTGTTAAGCATACATACATCAAGGATCCATCAGGACTCACTTGTCGAACTGGGCGGGCTATTACATGCACCGGCCCATGTATGCTGACATTCAGCGCCAACTGTTGAAGGGTGTGTATGGGCAGACGGATGACCATCCACACACACCACGATGCACCAAAAGATCGGTGGATAAGATGGCGTTTGGGTGTACTGCAGGTCCGAGATATGTCTGTGAACGACAGCGTTCACACACATATTGTAGTTACCAAATGGCCGACATACCAGCAAAATATTGGCCAGGTCAATAGTCAGGTAAAAATATGGGCCAGTGTATATGCACCTACAAGCACCATGGTGTGCCTGCTAGCAGAGAATTGAGTACTCAGACTTGAAACAATCAATCATTCACACCTCTATGTTTGTACTGTCTGTAATCCTCAGCAATATTACAACACCTACTGTAGCAGAGAATGCCTTCCAAAAAATAAAAAAATAAACATACCCAAAAAAATTACAAAAAAACGCATCGGCTAAATTTGAAATACTTACCAGAAATTGTTGTGTTTTTTTCCAGTTTAAAACCCTCCTGGGACTCCTATTACAGATGCAATTATTATGACTCCTTGCAATCTTTGCTCCCAATTCAGGTATTCAAAGACTTTGGCTGGTCCACCACCAGTTCCACTAACATATTTCTTCTCCTTGGCCAATTTCTTTTTGACAGGACTCTTGCAATCATGATATCTTTTGTGACACACCAGTATTGTACGAATACATGTACCTAGTGAGCTGACATTTTCAGATATTTCAGGCCATATCGTCTCTTTACAGTCCACGGAGTAATTGATACCACCTGGCCTTCCAAATAATTTATCAATGAGGGTCTCGTTTTCCTCAGTGGTAAATTTGTGTGTCGTTCCTCACAATTTTTAATTATTTTTTTTTGAGGGGCTGGGAAGAATCAGACGTAACGATCTTGTGTGACATGCCGCAATTTTCATTTCCATTACTTTCAGATGTAATTTCACCAGACTCTGGAAAAAAAGGCAAAAACAACTAAGGCTTAGCCAGCAGACCAGAAAACATAGGTGAGAGGAACTAATCAATTGAGGATATACAACGCAATGCAGAGGCTCCTTCTTGTTGGGTCACATACCAGTGTACTGGATGATAGTTCTATAGACCTAGGTTTCACAAGCACATATAGATTTACAAAGCTGCATTAGACGTTGCACCAGAAGCCACATCAGGGGTCATATTAGAGTTTGGAAGCAGTGGGTGATGTTTATTCTTTTGAAATTATTATTTTAGAATTGTATGATTTCAAAAATGAAGGCCTTTTATACAATCCATGGACAAATTCTCTGCCTCTGCTACCAAAGCAAATCTGATTAAAACAAGGTGAACCGGATAAAATAAGAATTTACTCACCGGTAATTCTATTTCTCGTAGTCCGTAGTGGATGCTGGGAACTCCGTAAGGACCATGGGGAATAGACGGGCTCCGCAGGAGACTGGGCACTCTGAAAGAAAGATTAGGTACTATCTGGTGTGCACTGGCTCCTCCCTCTATGCCCCTCCTCCAGACCTCAGTTAAGGAAACTGTGCCCGGAAGAGCTGACACAACAAGGAAAGGATTTGGAATCCAGGGTAAGACTCATACCAGCCACACCAATCACACCGTACAACTTGTGATAACCATACCCAGTTAACAGTATGAACAACAACTGAGCCTCAGTAACAGATGGCTCATAACAATAACCCTTTAGTTAAGCAATAACTATATACATGTATTGCAGAGAGTCCGCACTTGGGACGGGCGCCCAGCATCCACTACGGACTACGAGAAATAGAATTACCGGTGAGTAAATTCTTATTTTCTCTGACATCCTAGTGGATGCTGGGAACTCCGTAAGGACCATGGGGATTATACCAAAGCTCCCAAACGGGCGGGAGAGTGCGGATGACTCTGCAGCACCGCATGAGCAAACTCAAGGTCCTCCTCAGCCAGGGTATCAAACTTGTATAACTTAGCAAACTTGTTTGACCCCGACCAAGTAGCAGCTCGGCAAAGCTGTAAAGCCGAGACCCCTCGGGCAGCCGCCCAAGAAGAGCCCACCTTCCTTGTGGAATGGGCTTTCACCATATTGGATGCGGAAATCCAGCCGCAGAGTGAACCAGCTGAATCGTGCTATAGATCCAGCGAACAATAATTTGCTTCGAAGCAGGAGCGCCAACCTTGTTGGCTGCATACAGAATAAACAGCGAGTCAGACTTTCTGACTCCCGCCTTTCTGGAAACATACATTTTCAAAGCCCGGACTACGTCCAGCAACTTGGAATCCTCCATGTCCCTAGTAGCCGCAGGCACCACAATAGGCTGGTTCAAAGGAAACGATGATACCACCCTAGGAAGAAATTGGGGACGAGTCCTCAATTCTGCCCTGTCCATATGGAAGATCAGATAAGGGTTTTTACATGACAAAACCGCCAATACTGACACACGCCTAGCCGAAGCTAAGGCCAATAGCATGACCACTTTCCACGTGAGATATTTTAGCTCCATGGTCTTAAGTGGCTCAAACCAGCGGGATTTCAGGAAATCCAACAAAACGTTAAGATCCCAAGGTGCCACCGGTGGCACAAAAGGAGGCTGAATATGCAGCACCCCCGGAACAACGTCTGAACTTCAGGCAGTGAAGCCAGTTCATTTTTAGAGAAAATGTATAGGGCCGAAATCTTGACCTTTATGGATCCTAATTTTAGGCCCACAGTCACTCCTGACTGTAGGAAGTGCAGGAATCGACCCCGCTGGAATTCCTCTGTAGGGCCTTCCCGGCCTCACACCAAGCAACCTATTTTCGCCATATACAGTGAAAAAGTCTTGCTGTCACATCTTTCCTAGCCTTTATCAGCGTAGGAATAACTGCATCCGGAATGCCCTTTTCCGCCAGGATCCGGCGTTCAACCGCCATGCCGTCAAATGCAGCCGCGGTAAATTTTGGAACAGACAGGGCCCCTGTTGCAACATGTCCTGTCTGAGAGGCAGAAGCCCTGAGTCCCCTGAGAGCATCTCCTGCAGCTCCGGGTACCGAGTCCTTCTTGGCCAATTCGGAGCAAAGAATATTGTTTTCACTCCTCCTTTTATTACAATTCTCAGCCCTTGGGTATGAGAGGAAGAGGAGGGAATACAGAGACCGACTGGAACACCCACGGTGTTACTAGTGCGACCACAGCTATCACCTGAGGGTCCCTTGACCCGGCGTAAAACCTTTTTTAGCTTTTTATTGAGGTGGGACGCCATCTAGTCCACCTTAGGCAGTTCCCATCAATTTGCAAACTGCGTGAAGACTTCCTGATGAAGTCCCCACTTTCCCGGGTGGAGGTCGTGCCTGCTGAGGAAGTCTGCTTCCCAGATGTCCACTCCCGGAACGAACGCTGCTGACAGTGCGCTTACTTGATTCTCCGCCCAGCGAAGAATTCTGGTGGCTTCTACCCTCGCCACCCTGCTCCTTGTGCCGCCTTGGCGGTTTACATGAACCCCTGCGGTCTGACTGGATCAGAACCGGTTGGTCGCGAAGCAGGATCTCCGCTTGACTTAGGGCGTTGTATATGGCCCTTAGTTCCAGGATATTGATGTGAAGGCAAGTCAGTTGACTTGACCACAGACCTTGGAAATTTCTTCCCTGTGTAACTGCCCCCCACCCTCGGAGGCTTGCTTCCGTGGTCACCAGGATCCAGTCCTGAATGCCGAATCTGCGGCCCTCGAGAAGGTGAGCACTCTGCAGCCACCACAGGAGAGACACCCTGGCCCTGGGGATAGGGTGATTAACCGATGCCTCTGAAGAAGTGATCCGGACCACTTGTCCAGTAAGTCCCATTGGAAGGTCATCGCATGGAACCTGCCTAAGGGGATGGCCTCGTATGATGCCACCATCCTTCCCAGGACTCGAGTGCAGTGATGCACTGACACCTGTTTTGGTTTTAATAGATTCCTGACCAGTGTCATGAGCTCCTGAGCTCTCTCTATCGGGAGATAACCCTTTTCTGGTCTGTGTCTAGGATCGTGCCTAGGAGAGGCAGATGAGCTGTAGGAAACAACTGCGACTTTGGAATATATAGAATCCAGCCGTGTTGCTGTTACACTTCCAGAGAAAGTGATACGCTGTTCAGCAACTGCTCTCTTGATCTCGCTTTTATGAGGAGATCGTCCAAGTACGTGATAATAGTGACACCTTGCTTCCGCAGGAGCACAATCATATCCGCCATTACCATGGTGAATATTCTCGGGGCCGTGGAGAGACCAAACGGCCACATCTGAAATTGGTAATGACAATCCCGCACCGCAATTCTGAGGTACGCCTAATGAGGTGGATAAATGGGGACCTGAAGGTATGCATCCCTTATGTCCCAATTCACAATAAAGTCTCCCCCTTTTTAGGCTTGCACTGACCGCTCTTAGCGATTCCATCTTGAACTTGAACCTTCTCAGGTATATGTTCAGGGATTTTTAATTCAATATGGGTCTGACCGAACCGTCTGGTTTCGGGATTACAACATGGTCTAATAATAACACCCTCTTGTTGAAGGAGGGGACCCTTGACCACCACCTGTTAAAAGATACAATTTGTGAATTGCAGATAACACTGGCTCCCTCTCTTGGGGGGAAGCACGCAGGGCCGTCGGTGAGGGGGCACCTTCTCACAGTCCAGCTTGTATCCCTGAGACACAATATCTATTGCCCAGGGATCGAACAGGGAGTGAACCCACTTGTGCCTGAACTTACGAAGGCGTGTCCCCACCGGGTCTAGCTCCGCCTGTGGAGCCCCAGCGACATTGGTGGATTTTTGTAGGGGCCGGGGAGGACTTCTGTTCCTGGGAACTAGCTGCCCGGCTCTGACAAAAAAGTACGCCCCCTCAGACTTTCTTGTTTCTTTATACGAAAGGCTGCATTTAATAATGTCGTGCTTTCTTAGGCTGTGCAGGAATATAAGGCAAACTAGCAGAATTACCAGCTATAGCTGTGGAGACCAGTCCCGAGAACCCTTCTCCACACAATCCTCAGCCTTCCATATGCCTCTTAAGTCGGCATCATCTGTCCAATGCATATTCTACAGGACACGTCAAGCAGAGATCGACATAGCTTTGACTCTAGGACCCAGTATACTCATGTCTCTTTGGGCATGCTTGTATAACTATATATCTATCACTTAAGACAGCATCTTTAATATATTTATATTGCATACTAGGGTCTCATCTCTGCTGATAAGGTACCTGTCCATGCTGCCACAGCGCTATAAACCCATGCCGACACAATCGCCGGTCTGGGTAGTATACTAGAATGTGCACGCTATCTGCAGGATCCCTGAGAATAGCAAGTGCTACCATCTGTGCAAACAGGACAAGGGAAGATTCTCAACATATCCTGGCCCTAGTGGGGAAAGGAAACAGCCTGAGAATTCTCTTGTGGGAAGCTGCCGTCTCTTGTCTGGAGATTCCCGCTCTTTTTCCTCATGAGAGGAGGGAAATTTACCTCAGCATTCTTCACCTTAAACATGTGTACTCTCGTGTCAGGGACAGATGAGTCATCAGTGATATGCAAATCATCTATTATTTCAATAATCATATATTGAATACCTTATAGCCATCTTGGCTGTAACTTTGCATTATCGTAGTCGACAGTGGAGTTAAACTCCATGTCGATACCAGTGTTTGTTATTATGGATAGTGAGCATTGAGAGACTCTGAAGGTCTCTGTGACATAGGGACAGACATGGGTAGATTTCCTGTCTGTTCCCTAACCTTTTGTGCAATAAATTCACCTTAGCACTTACACATATCCAAACAGGTGTCGGCGTTGTCGACGGAGACACCCTCTCACACACATATCCGCTCTATCACCTCCTTAGAGGAGCCTTTTACCTGAGACATGTCGACACACGCGTACCGACACACCACACACACAGGGGATGCTCTATTTGAGGACAGTTCCCCCACAAGGCCCTTTGGAGAGACAGAGAGAGAGTATGCCAGCACACACCCCAGCGCTATATAACCCAGGGATTACACTACAACTCAGTGTTTACCCAGTAGCTGCTGTATATACAAATTTTTGCGCCTAAATTTATGTGCCCACCCCCCCCCTCTCTTTTCACCCTTTGTGTACCAGGATACTGCCGGGGAGAGCCTGGGGAGCTTCCTTCCAGCGGAGCTGTGAAGAGAAAATGGCGCTGGTGTGCTGAGGAAGAAGGCCCGGCCCCCTCAGCGGCGGGCTTCTGTACTGTTCTGACTAAAAATGGCGGGGGTTTTACACATATACAGTTTTCCACAGTTTTCCAGACTGTATTATGTGTATATATTGCCAAAAGGTATACTTATTGCTGCCCAGGGCAGCCCCCCCCCCCCCCCTCCCCAGCGCCCTGCACCCTACAGTGACCGGAGTGTGTGGTGTGCAGTGGGAGCAATGGCGCACAGCTGCAGTGCTGCGCGCTACCTTAATGAAGACCGGAGTCTTCTGCCGCCGATTTTATCTCCTTCTTCTGTCTTCTGGCTCTGCAAGGGGGACGGCGGCGCGACTCCGGGAACGGACGATCGAGGTCAGGCCCTGTGTTCGAACCCTCTGGAGCTAATGGTGTCCAGTAGCCTAAGAAGCACAAGCTAGAATGGAGAAAAAAGTTGCTGCGCCTGTGTCAATCAATTATAATTATACAAAACTGGTGTCCTTATTTAACAGTGCAAAAATGTACGTACGCCTCTATAGGGAGTTGTGTGTTACTCCCACAGCTGATGGATCAAAAAAAAAGGGTTAAATAGAGGCGCTCATTTCATTCTGACACTGTAAAATCTAAATTCATCACAACCAAGGGGTAAAATTAAATTATATATTTATTATTAAATTAAATCAATATAAAATTCCACTTTGTTAAGCCGGTGAGATGGAGCTGTAGATAGTGTCCCAGAGCATGCGGTGAGTAAGTGAGAAAAGGGAAGCACAAGCTAGCTGCACGCAGGTAGGTTTGCTTCTCTCCCCTCAGTCCCACGTAGCAGTGAGTCTGTTGCCAGCAGATCTCACTGAAAATAAAAAACCTAACAAATACTTTCTCTCTAGCAAGCTCAGGAGAGCCCACTAGTTGCATCCAGCTCTGGCCGGGCACAGATTCTAACTGAGGTCTGGAGGAGGGGCATAGAGGGAGGAGCCAGTGCACACCAGATAGTACCTAATCTTTCTTTTAGAGTGCCCAGTCTCCTGCGGAGCCCATCTATTCCCCATGGTCCTTACGGAGTTCCCAGCATCCACTAGGACGTCAGAGAAAAGGGCCAAAGGCTGACTAATAAATCACGCTGCAATTATGGTGGCCAATCCCGGGATTTAGGGCCAAAAATGGCTGGGATTCAATCCCAGGATTGGAAGCTCCAATCCCGGGGATTGAGGGATCAGCATTGAGCATCCACAGGACGCTCAGACACTGCCCGGCTTCCTTATTCCGGCTCCCCAGCTCACGCTGCACCGTCAGTTGCTGCAGGGAGCCGCCAGCAGCGATGAGAGGTTGTTCCCCACCCGCCCGCTCCGGTATATGGTGAGTTATGTGTGTGAGGCGAGGGGGCGGCCACCTAGCTAAAAGTCAATCCCGGGATTGGCCATTTTTCAATTCCGATACCCGGGATTGAAAAAATGGCCCGGGATTGGCTTCCCTAGCTGCAATACAGGTCAAATGTTTAAAAAGACATCAGCACTGGCCAAACAAACACATGAAGCTATCGACTGCTACTGCAGCAGGGTAAGAGCCCATACAGTATCTGGACTGCAGAGACAGAGCTGTCCCTGCCTGTGGCGAATGCCCACTCTGGAATGCATATGAGCACAAGATGGGGAAAGGCGGCAAAGGATAGGGGACAGAGTGAACCTGTCAAGAAGGGAGTTACGAACTGTAGAGGGAGTTTTAAGTATGAGTCAACTGGTTCCAGAAATGTGAGTAAAGAAAACCCCACTTTGATAATGTTTTACAAGGTGAATACTTAAGAGAGTGGCGTGATTACAGTACACTTACCTGACATTCGATCAAGGATTCATTACCAACAAAAAATAGGTGGAACGAGATTCACGGGGAACACATCCGCAACCAGCTAGAACCACACAAAAAAAACCAATCTGACAGGATTTTAAAAAAATAATCATTTAATTTAAAAATATTAGACTTGTACAAAAAAAAAAAGATCTTAAAAAAAAAAAAAAGGGTTATGAATAGGGTAGAAAATAAGGGGACAGGGACATTAGTTAACATTATACAAAACCTCAGAAAAATTATTTGATGTTGATTAGAGATCAGGATACAATAGATTACATGAAGAATAATGCAGGGGGAAAGGACGAGGGAAAAAAGTAGGCCAAATAGTCGTGTAAACCTATATGACAAACATGTTTAATATCATGGAAGCTGTCGCAAGTGAGGACTTCTCAAGCCTTGTGAAGAGAATCCCTGAGAGTGATTAGGATACACATAAAGGAAGATATATATCTGCTCATTACTCCCTATCTCTCTGGGCAGCGGCGGGCGTCTTTTGCAGCCATCCCGACTGGCTCCCTGACTGTGGCGGCCAGCGCCCAGTACAGAGGCCTAGGCCTTCCCTGTATCTCCGGCCTCAATTTGGTACTTCCAGACGAGCGGCCCCGGGTGTCCGCGTCAGCGAACCCGCAACGGAAACCGGCATCATCGGGTGTCTGAGGTGTGGAGTGTCCCCCTGAAGCCCCTGGGTGTCCCTACCTTGCCGCTCAGTGAGCCCAGTGACGGGGGTTTCCATTCCTGCAACAGGGGAGTGAGAGCTGTGGGTCCGGCGGCCAACTTGGAAGCAGCTCCCTCAGCCAGCATTGCACAGTACTGCAAGCCTGTGGAGTTTACTCAGCTGGGTGAGCTGTTTATGTGCACACTGTTCATACTTACTGCTACTCTGGTACAATACTGCCTCTCTTGACATTGAATATTTGGGACTTTACTGCCTTTCCTGACACTGAATATTAGGGACTTCTGTGCCACCTGCGCCTGACTGTGCCTTCATTCTGTGACATTGCCTGAGCTCCCCTTTCCTATCTGACTACCGGTTCACACTTGGTCACCATGGTTAAGGATGGGCAGCGAGCGGCTGCGGCTAAATTAGAGAAGTATGCTCGTCAATCTACCAGCCAGCCGTCGCAGTCATCTCCTAAATCTTCCCCTTCTGCTCAAAATGATCCCCCATCCGCCTCAGGTTCTTCTATGGCACCTTCTACCCCTTCCATTCAACAGGTACTAGAAGCTATAGCGGGTAGCGAACAACGTTTTTCCGATAAAATGGAGAAAGTGCAATGCGATCTTTCATTATTGAGACAGGATGTTCAGCGCATCCGTGAGAAAGTGGGTGAGGCTGAGACGCGGGTCTCCAACTTAGAGGACGTCTGTGGCCCTTTAAAGCAAACCGTTTCCAGGTCTCATCGCTGCAAGCCAAGCTCCTAGACATGGAGGGACGCCTACGCAGAAATAATGTATGATTTGTAGGCCTGCCTAAGAAAGAAGAGGGGTCTCATCCTGAGGACTTTCATGGAATTATGGCTCAAAGAACTATATAGTGCAGACTCCATTACCTCACAGTTCGCGGTGGAATGTGCCCACAGAATACCCTCAAGGCCTCTACCTCCTGGTGCCCCTCCGCGAACTTTCATTGCAAAATTCTTACATTATAAAGACTGTGACTCTGTCCTTCGTTTGGGTCGCACAAAGGGCCCTCCTTTCAGGAATGGCATCAGGGTAT